>NW_018020591.1:1589707-1591524 GCF_002006095.1 Pseudomyrmex gracilis | reverse complement strand
AAAAAAAAAAAAACAAAAAAAACAAAAAAAAAATGGGCCTTGGATATCAAAATTTAATTTTGTCCCCGTTTGGGCTTCCGCTTTCGGTCGGGCGTGCGTTTTTTTCTCTCGAACGCGCGATCGAAATCCTCGAAATGGAATTTGAAATCAAATAACTCTCGCCGAATAAACGGATTAACGTTCTTCTGCGTGTACCGCTGTAAAAGGAAGAAGTGATAACGAGGACCGCGCGAATCGACGCGCGACAATGCGTTGCGAAAGAAGAAAATCAGACGCCGAGCGAGATTCTCTCTCGCGAGGGAAAACAAAAAACTTATTCCCGCCTCTCCCGCGTCGAATTCGAGCGGTCTTTTTTATTCGTAGCAAATACCGATAAGTACCAAAACAAGTAATAATCACTCTTGATGTGTTACCAGTCCTTTGTCTCGAAAAATATATATATGTATGTAACTTCGCACTCACACATAGATCCCGGTAAGTATTTAGGAAAGTATCACACGAATATCACACACACACACACACACGCACATACACAAAAATGCGTATCGATGCTTCATTGAACTTGCGTTTCATTGAAAATATTTATTACCGCAACAACAACAAAAATGACATATCCGTAAAACACTACTTGTAGGGCAGTAAATTAGAAGAAAAAAAAAAACAAAAAAGGATAGAAAGCGAAGATATGTATAAAAAATTATCGAATTATCGTATTTAAAATGTAGAATCTTTATTTGTAGATTTTCAAGGAATGACTGAGTTATGACTTATCGAACAAAGTGATTTTTTTTTTTTTTTTTTGAGAGTCGAGTAAAACGATCAGGGCAAAAAATATATATATATATCATGTATAAATACAATTAAAATGTTTCATTTACACGATATTTAGACCAAAATCCAATCACGCTGTCAAACGACAGATCGATAATTTACGATTGTGTTGGAATTGATTTTTTGGAGGATTTTTTGCGACTCGAAACAGAAGAGTGACACTTTGTGAAGCATACAATTCTCAGTATAATAGACGATACACACGTGTTTAATGTTTGTGTCTCATATTCCGGTGTCCATATATAGAATTCTAGTCAATAATTAAACAATTTCAGTCCGGCGTGTAAAAGCAAAAAAAAAAAAAACGAAAGTATTACACTGAAGTAACTGAATAATAATCAAATATCTCTCGAACGCTCACATTTCGGACGTAAGCAATATCTCGCTGAACAATTGTTAAAAAAAAAAAAAAAACACAATTCCTTGAGGCTCTCATATCATTTATTAAAGTACAGCACTACTTTTGCACAATTATCGCCGTACGACGATACAAGGAGAGATGGTAACTTTTTGGAATTTTATTAAAAATCGTGTATATTATATATATATGTATATTGCGCGACGAAAGTGTGAAAATTCTCGATTTTCTTGAATTACTTTTCGATCCTCAGACAAACGCATCTCCTTTTACGCTCGCGATATACACGCATGTCCAATATATTTTATATTTGTCGGAACACATACAAAACAAAAACAAAAAAACTGTGTATTTCATCACTGTTTAGACGTCGGAAGAAATGAAGAAAAAAAACGCGGCGTTGCGATGGAAAAAATTCAGTATGTATGAAATGTCCGATTCGTCAGAGAGATTTGCGAGGAAACTGATTCGGGAAAAGAAATCGCGGAAACTAACGCGGATGAGCAATTGATTAAAAGCATATCATCATTTGTAAGTACGTGATATTACTAAGTGTTGTTATTCGACGTCCTCAATCCCGCATACGCTGTACTACAGTTGCGACAGATTTTAACACACCGATAAAGAT
>NW_018020591.1:1587031-1589492 GCF_002006095.1 Pseudomyrmex gracilis | reverse complement strand
AAAAAAAAAAAACGCGTCGAACGATACAAAATGGATACAGTTTGATAATGAGAGGACTACTACCTTTCTATGTCATTGCGAATCAATGTTCAACCGTCACACTTCCGAATACTTATAAACTAACTCGTAATACGGATGTAATTTTCTCTTTTATTTGTATTTATTGAGTACAACTGACGATTTGTATGCACAAAAAGTTTGGATCAAATGTTATCGCTTTTTTTGTAATGAATGTACGAAAAAAGAAGTGAAATAAAAAATATGTTAGTCGATGGTACTTCCACACGCGCTTTCACGTAACTACTACCCTGCTCGTATCGGAGGGAGGTAATTGTTCTCTGTGTGATGTAACACAAGGAAGAGACATGTGGTATAACAAAGAAAAAGCGTTTTGTATATTACACATATTACAATTAACGTTCATATATTACAGTCAGACACTGCTTTTCGTATGTTTCACATAAAATTTGTGTCTATATTTCGAACTATTCGCACGTCTCACATGTTCAATTCTTTGAGGCGGGCTCAAATGTGTAATGCACACCTTTCCCTGGGAATTGCTGCTCCAACTGAAAACACCATGTAAACAAATCAAATTGAAATATCAATTACATCCAAGTGAGAAATGTCACAAATAAGAGAGAGAGAAAAAACATTTGTTATTTAAACAACAGATAACTTACTCTCGGATGAACTGTGGGATATGGTTCGAATAAATATACAAGTCCAATGTAGGCGGCTACAAATAAGACAAAACATAGCGCTCCAAAAGCCGGATCGTATCTATATGGATATCCGTAACTGTAACGATCCTCGCCCATTGTTTCGAAGTTATAGTGTAACTGGAAGAAGAAAGAGAACGCACACATGTAAAACATGTGGCAAATGAAATCTGATTTCAGAAAGAGAAGCATTTCTCGCATCGCTCACCGGCTCGTGATAATTTTTCCTCAGGGTTGGTATATCATACGGATAATACGGATCTTTAGCCGCCGGTCCTATCATGGGTAGATCTGGATAATCGCCGGTACAGTTCTCCGGAGGATACGGTTTGTACTCCTTCGGATGCAAGTTATACTTCTCGGCGATCTTCTCGTGATTCTTCTCCTCGTATTTCTTCGGTCTCCACACGTAATTCCATGGCAATGCTGTGGCGACAAAGTTGTGACAACTTCGATTTCTTTTCATCACACGGTTATTAACATCGTTACATCCCTCTAGTTTACTTTTCTACTTTTCCACGAATTTCTCTCGCACGTCTGTCTTCATTTTTTCGCTACTTTTTTTTTCGTACAATAAATTGATTTACATACTTATGTAATAACAATAACAACCTCCTTTTATAACCTCTTCTTTCATTTAAATATCAACGATAAATTACAGCGTTGTTCCCAATGAACGTGCGATAAAGTCAATCAAAGTACAAATTGTTTATCGGTTACTCACGTGTGTCGGAGTAACATCTCGTCGCGCTGTACAAACACTCCGTGTTTTTCCTCAACAATCGACTTGACAGTCCACCGAGTCTCGCAACAGCCATCGCGGCCATCTTGGTTGGTTAATTGGTCACTGCTGCGCGTGGAGCTGCTGCGCCGAAAACTATGAGCAGAGAGGAGAATGAGAGCGGTCACGGACCTATATTAAAAAAGGCATTTGAACCGAGAAGTGCGCGTTTTGGAGCCGAATGTATCGCATCTATTGTTGCCTCTTTTCCGCGTTGCCGATTGGTTGGTTGGTTGATCGAGTCGAATCGAATCGGTAAGATCAAGAGAGTAAATAATAAAAGCGATTTTGAGACAGTCGTATATGTAGAGAAAATTAAAAACGTAACTAAAGTCATGTGACAGAAAAGAGTAGAAAAACAACACGTGAAAATATGACGTGACTGTAATTTATATTATATATAACATTAAATAATACATATTATACATATAATTTATTATATGTTTATAATATTATACTTTATATTGTATTATATGTATTATATACATACTACAGAGTAATGTCACTGACCTCGGCCGCGCGGCCTTGGCGGGGTCACTGACCTCCGCCGCACGGCCTTGGCGGGGCACTGACCTCGGCCGCGCGACCTTGGTGGGGGCGGGGTCACTGACCGCGGGCGCGCGGTCTTGGCGGGGGGGAATCACTGACCGCGACGGGGTCAATGACCTCAGTCGCGCGACTGCGGTAAAGTCACTGACCTCGGCCACGTGACCGCAGCGGTTTTACTGACTTCGATCACGTGATTACGGCATATATATACAGGGTGTCCCAGAATTAGTGTAACATCTCTCGTGAGCAAATAGAAGGAGTAAAACTGAGTCAAAATGTCCTATACCATTTTGCTAGATTTGCAATAGTTACCGAGATCTTAATTAACAAAGATCAGCGAATAAGCATGCATCGGGCTGTCTTACGCGCGTAAGACAGCCCAGTGCGCTTCGCGCGCTAACGGTGTTAC
>NW_018020591.1:1554924-1586956 GCF_002006095.1 Pseudomyrmex gracilis | reverse complement strand
GTAAGACAGCCCGATGCACGCTTATTTGCGGATCTTTGTTAATTAAGATCTCGGTAACTATTGCGAATCTAGCAAAATGGTATAGGACTTATCGACTTAGTTTTACTCCTTCTACCTGTCTACGAGAGATGTTACACTAATTCTGGGACACCCTGTATATATACATATATATATATATATGCGTATGTGTGTGTATTATATATAGATTAGAATATTACATATAATATATAAAATATTCTCTTTTTTACCCTTTTCCCTATCACGTGTTGTTTTTCCACTTCTCTCACTATTTTTTGAGTTTGATTTTCATGCGTTATTTCTGACATTTCTCATATGTGTATTATATGGTTTATAAGACGTAGGTATATACTATCTGTCATCGCGGTGACAGGTTGTGTTCACTGACACACGTTAAATAAAAATAACAATAGCGTGCGCGTAGCGCGCGCCTGTGTGTGCTAGTCATAAGAAAAAATGCAATTGCTTTTCGTGAACATGATTCTATTCCGTGCTATATTTGTGGACATGGTTCTATTCTGAACTATGTCCACGAAAAGCGATTTCCACACATTTTCTTAAGCCCGTTCTACATTGATCGCAAGCGCAAACGCAAGGAACAGATCTCGTAAAATTGACCAATCACGCTCGTCAATTGGCTGATTTGATCAATTGCTACGTAGTTGGCGATGTGCACCACCCGTGACCATAGCGCTGGCTACAGGGCAGAAAAGCTAGTACAGTTTATCATATGGACCTGGCCGTTCTCAGTCTTTTCTGTGCTATGAGGTTATGTTCGCTCGCGTTCGATTTGCCGCGAGCGCCGACTTCCGGCGAGCGAGCGCGAAGGAAAGCGCATCTTGCTCCGGAAATCGAGGTGCGAATATGGCCGACTGCTCGTATCTTTTCACATTGCTCCAGGTAGTTTAGCCTTTGACAGAAACAGTGAGTGATACGTTTATGTTTTCGATAAGAGGCGCGAGTGTAGAATGATAGCCGTGGACAACGAGTCCGGCGTCATCGATACGATAACGTGATCCTGGAAAACGGTACGTAAGAACGCAAGAAGTCGGACAGCGTCGCAACACTGCGCAAACGGGCATTCATCAGCGACCGTTCGTTCGGCTTGGTTTTTTGTCGGCTTTTTGTTTTTGTGCGGTGTACTTTGGTTTCGATTCATCAACGAGCGATTCCCGATACGCCCTTGAGTGTTTCGCGAGGCTGATAGCGCTCGAGAAGGAACAAAATAATCCAATTCGTCAATGTTACATCTATATATGTATTTGACGTTGTGTTGGTTTCAGCTATCGAAAAGTGCAGTGTTCTTTCTGTACAGCGTGGAATCAAATGTGTTTATTTTCCGTTTTTTTTTTGCGTGAACGAACGCCGGAGATTCTAACGTCTGCTTCTGATTTTTCAGGAGAGGTGATTTGTGCCGAGCAAAACTGGAATCTTTTGTTGAGTATAAGAATATGGCAAGCCCCTCGCCACAGTCTTCGCCCATGCCACCTCCGCAAGCTCCTAGCCCCATGGGTCCTCCTCAACAGGCACCGTCCCCATCTAATGCACAAGGCAGTCCGATGGGACCTCCGCAACACCATCCCCATAGTCCCACACAGGGTTATCAAAGTGGTCCGCCAATGCCACCTGGAGCACCTCCTATGAGCCAACCACCACAGCCTCCACCACAACAACAAAACTATCCCCCTCATCCGCAGCAGATGCCGCCTAATATGGGTCCACAGGTATGTTAAATTGATTGACAGAAATGATATATCTTTTACATGCTTTTCGAAATTTGTACATTTGTTATTTATGGCAGTGCCTGTACACAGATTCTAGATTCTAGACATTTGTAAGAAAAAAATAAATAATTTAGGACATTGGGTTTGTATCTTGAAAATAATAGAACTGAATAATTGAAATAAACATTTATTGATTCTATTCTATGAAAATTATGTACAGATGTGTAACAAGTAAGAATTATGTATTATGTACAAGAGTATATAAGGTAAAATATAAGATACAAGGTATCTCAATCTTAGAATACAGTGATTTTTGATTGCAAATATAATACATACATTGTCTAGTCTTGTCTAATACTGTGTGTTTAAGGGTGTTTAAAGGTCACACATGATATGTATGTATGTACACATAGCATTATGCAATGTGACGAGAAGCACGTATATCGGTGCAATTAATTTAAGTATTTATTGAGCATCTCAGAATCGGCTCTCTTGAAAAGATCCACAAGTTGTTGTGCAATTTGCTGATTACAGGCCGCTATGACTCTAGGCTGCATTATATCAAGTTCTCCTCCTGAGAAAAAAATTATATTTCTGCTATTTAATTTGAGATAATTTTTTTTTTTTTTATAAAATGAAATTTAACAAGTGAGAAATTAATTTAATGTCACAATTATATATATATATATAGGATTGTTTATGGATGTATAAGAAAAGAAAGAGTGATATTTACCAGCAGTGTCTATCACAGCTCCGCCCGCTTCTTCAATTATTAACTTCCCGGCTGCAACGTCCCAAGCATCTATGCTTTCAATATGATACGCTTCTACAGCTCCCATTGCCACATAGCACAATGTGAGCGCAGCTGTTCCTAGAGATCTTATTCTAAAAACAAACGAAAAAAAAATCACTCTGTCAGCAAAGATCTGCCCAAGTAGCGAACACTATTTGAAAAAATCTTGTCTGAATCAAAATTATCTTTTGAAAACACATTTACCCATGAGTGCCTTGTATCAGAGCGTGCATTCTGCTGTACACACTGGCTAGATACTGAGGATCTTTCGCTATCCAAGGTTCCATGGCGACCAATGCTTGAGATACGTCTGGAAAAAAAGCAATTTTTTACGTGTTGAGTATAATTTATACGATAAATTTTAGACTTGAAAACTTTCCCGAGTAGTTGGAGTATCCATTCGAATAGCAAACAGACAGAGTTTTGTAATACACTCGTGACATTCAAGACTGATAGATTTTGCGAAGGATGCATCGGTTAAATGCGTTGCGACCGCAACGCGTAATATAATCTGCGATTGTGCATGGATATTGAATAACCTTCCACTGGACCATTAAGCGGCGTGTCTCTTACATTTACTTTTAACAAGGACAGTGTAGAGTAATATATAGAAATCACATATTTACCAGGTACGATGTATCGAATTTGGTTTTATAATTATGATTTATGTAAGAACAATTACGTAATTATCACAGGCTGCTCTTAACTTTAAATGAGGTAAATCGCGAAAACATCGAATATCAATTAATTGTATTCCCACGTTATTAGATGCTAATTTACCTTTCACGTCTGACGTTTTTATGGGCTTGCCATTGAGAAAGGAACCGCAGTGTCTTCTCGCGGAGAAGAACTGCCTCATGAGAGGATTGTATATAATGCCGATCTCCGCTTTTTTGTTGATCAGTAACGCCACGGAAATGCAAGTGTGCGGAAAATGATGCACAAAGTTGGTCGTGCCGTCTATCGGGTCTATTATCCATGTTGGATCGTTAGTCAATTGCGGCAAACAACCTTCCTTCGCCGCCGTTTCTTCTCCAATAAATCTAAAACACATCGAGTCTCATTGTGGCGATCGTTGACCGTTTCTCTCGGTCGTACGAACTTACTTGTGCGATGGGAATCGTACGGACAATTGTTTTATCAATTTGTCCTCTATCTTGCGATCGTATTCCGTGACAAGATCCCAATCGATTCCTTTGCTCTTGACGGTCTTCTTGGTGTCGATGCTGTCTTCTATTATCTGCAAGGATAATTAAATTCGTGCCGCAAAATTTTGTACAAATTTTCTCACAAGATTTAAAAAAAAAAACAATTTTCTTGAAAATTTCTGCGTTACAGAAATCCAACGACTATTTAAAAAAAAAACATTTTTAATTCATCAAACGAATATAAATAATTATTTTATTTTATTTTGTTTCTGATATATTTTTGAAATATATTTTATCAATCTCACGAGTAACCATACGTGATGCAACGGTATTTCCAGAAAATTATATTCCAAGGGAACACGTGTCGAGAAGAAGAATTTGATATATTCTACGGCGCGTACTTGCTAAAAAAAATTTCTATTTGCATGGACTTGTGCATTTTTATCGCGAACGAACATTCACTCGATCGAGTTAAATGTCTTTACCACCTCGTGACGTGGCACCTATCTCTAATTATTTCGCTATCTCGCACTCTTGCAACACGTGAAATTTCCGCGACATTTTGATCGTCGCGTTGTTCTTTTTTTTTTCGCCCAGTTAATAAACGCACCTTTCCCGCGCACAAAATCAACTCCTCGGCGACTCTGTAGCACTCGTCCAGGTCCTTCACTTTGCTCATCTTTTTTGCCGATTGTTTCGAAAAAAAAAAAAAAAAACGAAGACTTCGAACTCTCGCAACTGTCGTGCAATTTCGTGCGTTCGAGCGGAGCGACGGGTTCGATTGTCAACCTGCCAGGTCGGATGCGCGAGTGAACGTCGAACGCAGATCGGGCCGAAACTTATCTGCGGCCGATGATCGCGAAAGTGTTTTTATTCAGTCGACGAGTGACGTCAGAGCTCTCAGACTGGGAAGGTACGCTGTTGTAAGTTGATTGCGTGCGAGAACGGAATAATCCGGGGGATAAAACGACGTGATATCCTTCGCCGTGTCTCCGTTTCCACGTAATTTTCGTGAATACCGTTTTTTTTTTACCTTTTCAGTCTTTCGCGCGATCGGTTTCTATAATTAAGATGACACATCGCGGAACACATACGGGACGTGGAATTTCCCTGGGAAAGCGCGACACAGTCGTTCTTTTTGTTTTATATAGTCGCGGAGGACTCCGCCGATTATAATCGTCGGCCGCGAAACGGACGAGATCCGTAAGCGGGATGATCCGTGCGGGATTATCTCGCCGTGTTTAATTGCAAAAGCGCGATAATATTCCAAGTTCGCATCGCGCGATTGCTCGCACATTGCGCAATTGCTTATTAATTTTAATCAACTCTCGGACGGATTGTAGGTTCGAGCGGAGTTAATGGATACGGTTGCATTAAACAAAAAAAAAACAGAATTACGGAAATCAATCATTTTATTGCTTGCGGTATACATGTCTCTCTCGATGAGATTACTACTGTTTTTTGCGTTAACGAGTTTTTTTTACGCAACTTGTGACTGCGTAAACTTGACTTTGAGCTGTGCGTGTATCTTCTATTCGATCGACTGACTGCTTTCAGGAAAGCAAAACCGATTCTCTTTCCTCGTGACTCATTCTCGCGCACTTCGAGATCTACAAGTTTTACGTGTTTCGACCGCCGAAGCGCACAGTTCAGAGATTCTCGACGATGATTTTCATTTATTTCGCTCTCATCTCCACCCGCTGATCGGCTTCGCGAATAATCCGAACGACGTCCTGGGCGATCTTGTCGTTGCACGCGGCCACCGCTCGTGGTTTCATGATGTCGATCGGTTCGCCTGAAACGGAGAAGAAAAAAAAAACCGAGGAAGTAGATATCGCAGCCGTTGAAGTGTAAACATAAGTAATGTAGTTTTTTTTTTGTGTGCAAAATAATTACACAGAGATGACAAGAGTCATGTTTCATTAATGTCTTTACGACTTTTGTTTCCGTAATTGTTCCAGTCGGCAATTGAAGTGTTTCATTTTGCATAATTCAGTCGAGCGTAAAAACCAGAGCTGAAAAAAAAAAAAAAAAGACAGACCTGTTACACGATCAACGACGACGCCTCCCGCTTCGGAGATGATGAGAGACGCCGCGGCTATGTCCCACGTCGAAATGCCAGGACCCTCGATGTGATAAGCTTCCACGATGCCCAGCGCTACGTAGCACAGTGTGAGAGCCGCCACGCCGAGAGTGCGGATGCTACGAAGCGAAATAAGTGGCACGAGAGAAAGGATATGCGAAGAAGTGACTTCGCTTTCGAGGTCGCTTTATGTAACCATTTTATGAATCGAAGCTTTATTTACCCCTGAACCGCTCTGACAACAGCCTGGATTCTCTCCACCGTCTTCTCCCGTAGATCGTCTATTTTAATGAAACCCGATTCCATGCAAACCAACGCCTTAGACAAGTCTGCAAAAGTCGATATTAATTTGACATTTAAAGATCGCCGAGTTATATTATTTAATAATGTCTCTCCGTGCGCGCGCGTTTCTTCCGTTCGTCCTTGTAACACATTTTAGGGAGACACAACGGTGTGATTTCTCTGAAATCACACGCGTGTCGACACGGTCGTTTAAAAACCGCATTGCGTTTAAAAAACGCATTTGATTCAAATAACAAGTGTCGTTTTTTCCGCAGTTCGAGGTCGAGTTCTGCTCTTTACTTAAAATAATTTTAAACTAAAAACAAATTTCGATCCGTGACGCGCTCCCGAATTTGCTCCGTTCGCGCGTCGTCTTAGTCAAATCGGATCGCTGAAAGAAATCGATCGGGATATTACCTTCGATCTTGGACACGTGGATCGGCTCGCCGTTCAGAAACGCGCCGCGTCCCTTTCGCGCCGTGAACAGCTGCTCGAGAACGGGATTGTACACGATACCGAGGACCATCTGCTTTTTCACGGCCAGGCCGATGACCACGCAAGTGTGCGGAAATCCGTGAATGAAGTTCATGGTACCGTCGATCGGATCTATGATCCACGTCGGAGTGTCGGTTAATTCCGGCAGCTCCTTGGTCGATTCCTCCGCGATGAATCTAATGCGAGAAAGAATCGCCATTTAATTCCGCCATTCGTATTCCGCATTTGCGTCGGATATTCGTTACTTATTCATCACCTGTGATCGGGAAACGCTTGTTTGAGCTTGCCGATGATGACGTCCTCGATCTTGCGATCGTACTCGGTAACAAGATCCCAATCTCCCAGTTTTTGGTCGATATTTTTGCGACCGCTGATGGAACTTCGAAGAATCTGAAATAGATGCGTCATATATATCGGGCGATCGAAAAATATCGAATACCGCCGTAAATAAAAAATCTTGATAAATGAACAAACGCGCGGCAATGATGACGTTATATTGTTGTTGTTGCGTTTATGAAATAGACGCGTTTCAAACGTCGTTTGTAATCTTTACAATCGCTTGATTCGCGGTATTTTACAACTTCTACATCAAACTTAATCATTTTCCTGAAACGCGAGGGAAAGGAAAATTCTAACGTTCACAGCGGAATTGCTTGTCATTGTCTTATCATAGAATTAATGACGGTTTTGTGAACAAAACGCTATTTAACGTTTTCTTATCTTTGTCGGGTATTAAATTATTCCGGTCTCGAAGAACTCGTCAAGTCCCTTGTACATAATGTTAGATAGACATGGTGTGTCAACATTTCGGTTCTAGCTACTGAGCCGATTGACAAACTTTCGATCGATAGGCGTTGTCTAGCAAAAAACCGTCTATTTTCGAGTAGCTAGTCGTTTTATTTTCTTGTTAGCGTCGTCTTCGAGCCAACAAGTCACGAAGAATTATCACAAACCGTATTTTGTTCAAATCGCATCAATCGACAATCGTCAAAATGGTGTTTTTTTTTTTTTTTTTTTTTTTTGACACGTTCCGATCACACAAACGCGGACTTGTTCGCTTACCTGGGCAGCCTCCAGAGCCAGTTTCATGGCAGTTTCGTAGTACACGTTCTCTGCGTATCGCGCCATTTTTAACTCGCGCAAGCCTGATGACGAAGAACAACGACGACTCTGCGACTATATCCGAACTCGTCAGGAAAAGGTGCGAGCGAGCACTGATGTTGGCCGCTTCTGCGGCTCGCGCTTTTCACTCGAATCGGTTGCGCGTGGTCCGATCCGAGGAGGACGACAATCGATCGAGTGACGCGCGTTCGATATATAAAACTCGCGAAAATATGTCTCTCTCTCTCTCTCGTTTTCTCGAAATTTTACAAAAATTTAATTGCCAAATGTACCGAATTATCTCCACGTGTTGTTTATCGAGATAACATTGTTGACAAGTACATACAAGTGACAGACCGATCTCGGCGAAGTAGACGCGAGTTATTTGCCTACAATATCCTTCATTATATCACGATGTGTGCTAGATTCGCTGATTAATATTCCGTGTTGAAATATTACCGATGTATTGTGTGCAACTATCTTGTTCGCCTTACGAGAGATGTGACGAGATAATAGCAACGCTTGAGACAGACCTTGATTTTTACCTGTCCGAGACGTGCGCGCTTAATTGTGCGCTTAATTCCTGCCCCGTTCGCCGCGATGCGATTTCGACGACGCGATTATTCGAACAAAGAGGAGACCGATCGGTTTATTTCTCACAGTAATTAAAAAAAAAAATTTGCAATTTCATCGCTAAATATCTGTTTACGCCGCGCGAGCAGTTAAGGTAGTTTCAGTTATTACACGCGAACACGATTGAATTCCCTCGGGCGATGCGTGGTAAATCAATAAAAAAAAAATTACATGTAAGATATGCAAATCTTTCGCACATTTGCGCAACATTTCCTTCCTACTTGATTCGCGCGGATTTGATTGAAAACAACAATTTGATTAAAAGATATAAAATTGCATTGGAAAGAAAAACCAAAGAGTGCGACAACGCATCTCGAATGTCCGGACAAGTTTGCTTTGACTTCAAAAAAAATCTAACTTGATTCTCAGCGAATAATAATATCCAGCGTTTCTCTCTTGTGCGCGCGTCTTGCAATTACGTGTTGCGATTTGTTGATACTTCGAAATTATTGTTTGATTTATCGCCGTAATAATTTTGATCATTATCCGCGGCATCTTCCGGTTCTTGATTACCAGTGACTAAACAATTTTTTGCTTTGGTTTTTTTTTTTTATCGAATTTGTAATTTTTACGCGCGTTCATTACACAAGTATTTATAATCTTCGATAAATCACAAATTCTTTAATTATAAGTCGATTATACAAACAAATTCACATTAAGATTCACATTAAGATTCTCTTTCTTTCCGATTTCATCTATCTTCGTAAAAACAATCTTTGCAAAAATATCGTTGCTAAGAATTAATACTAATTAGGTCGAATACTTTATATATACGTGCATTGAAATGAAGATGATCTGCCGTGCCAAAGTAATTTACGACACGGGACAAGATGAGCGACGATGAATATTTATTGTATTATATGCACAATGTGATCAAACTGTCGCATCGGAATATTTATATGTATCCTTTATCTTATTCCATAACGGTGACATCTTACAGAAACAAACAATGTCGTGTGTATCTCGCAGGCGTAAGGATTATTATTATCTGCTCATATAATTAAAGAGACGCATTAATAGATGGTTTGATTTACAATTTACATGATGACTTGTTAAGCGGCACGACACACATAGTTCAGTTTGGAAATTTTGTGTGATAATTAATTGAAACCGTCATCATCTTGATGTAATATGTATGAATTTTTCTATTTTTATTTTTATCAAGAAGCGATCTCGTACAAGTCGCACGTATAATCTCGCACAAGATTATTGACTGTTATTGACAGTTTTACGTACGCACTTCCTGATCAACACACATACATAATGTTATTTATAAAAAAACTGCGACACACAACGCGTCAAAACACGTTGCAAGAAATTAAAATCACTATCATTTTCATTTCAATCTGACATCAACGTGAAGAGAAATCGTGCACTCTTTTTCTGTCTTGCCTAGTCAAGAATTTTTCCTCAAGATCAAGTTCGAAATTGCTGCCAAAGATTATCGCATATTTGAGGATTTTTATGTATATAAATTTAAAATTATTTCTCAACTTAGAATTAAAGTAATAAATAAGTAATAAATAAGTTGTTGTACACACACACGTACAAACAACTTATTTATTACCATTTAACTCTTTCGAGACGAATTTTATTTTATTTATATAACAGTGACGATCAAGTGGAGAGGAAAAGATTGGGAAAACGCATTAATTGATTTCACGCAACTTCATGTACGCCATGCGGTTGACGCGATTTAAATTTCGATTTGCGACATCTGTGTGTCTTCTACGTCAATAGAAATCATCGACGTAAATCTCTTTAGACTGGTTTCTCAATTTCCTCGTGTTGCGTGATAGGCTGAGACACGTTCCCGACGATACGCCTTCTGCTTCACATTCAGTTTATCATTTATTCGTGAGTTTTCTTTTGCTTTGCGTTACAGGTTCGTTTAAGTCGTTTTCTTTGCGTTTTTAAATCGGTATCGACGAGTAATTTATGCACCTCTCGCGCCAGAGTCTCGCACGACGCCGCTATGGGATTCGGCTTCATGATATTAAAAGCACCACCTGAGAACGATTATGGCAATTAATTTTTTACACGTTTCTCCGCGCACAGGGAGAGAGTCTGTGTCTTCTTCTCCTTCAATCAATCTCCCCCTATCAGTCTTGATCTTACAAGAAGTCGCAACCTCGTGGAATTTAAAAAAAGAGTTTTATAGTTACGTGTAGATTTTTTTTGCAACTCCATTTCATGATATTTATGTTTTGAGCGGTAAAGCAAATTTAGATATATTTCAATTATTATTATTACGTACCTTTCATGTCGATGACACTTCCGCCCGTTTCGCGTAGGATTACAGTTCCCGCCATGGTGTCCCATGATCGAAGTCCGTGCAAGTAGAAACAATCTAGCTTACCTCGCGCCACGTACGCCATGCACAGAGCGGCTGATCCGGGAGATCTGGTTCTGAAAAATTTGATTAGAAATCAAATATTGAAACAAAAAAAGATAGAACAAAATTTCAAAATACTCGTCGAATATTTGTGTGTAATTGCAATTAAATTTACGCTTGTGTGTTTATAGTCAGAGCCTCCGATCTGCCTATAACGATGTCTCTGGGTGTCGTGGAACATTTTGGACACAACGGCTCGACCGTTATCATCGCTTTCTTCAGTTCTGCGAAACGAAAGAAAAACAGAAAACGGTTTAACGCGCGATGAGAAGCTCTGTTGTAATTTTTTTCTTCATTCGCGTTGTGGAATTTATCGCACGCGGTTCTTTCCCTGGAAGAAATCTACCAACATGTAATCGGTGTAATCCGGTGGCTGATCATTATACACAGCGACCACATTAAACGACGAGCGAAGCGTGCGATTAACAATAGCGAGAAACATAAAACGGATAAAGCCTCCTCATTACACGGAACGAAACTTGTACGCGAATCACGTGAGAACACATAATTTTTCTCGTGATCGTCGCGGAAGATGCGCTCGTCTGTTTTCAGAAACGCGCGCTAAACTTACACACACATCTTGCGCGGAAAATAACGCGCTATAATCACCGGTAACGTTGGAAGTGCGAATTGGTTTCCCGTTCAGAAACGCGCCTTTGCCTCTTGTCGCGCTGTACAGCTCCGAGTGCGAGGGATTGAAGACAATACCCAGAACAGGTTCCTTGCGCACCGTCAAACCGACGGATATGCAACTCGTGAAGAACGTGTCCACGAAATTCGTTGTTCCGGATTCGTTGTTTCCGTCGATCGGATCGATGAACCACGTAGGCGCGTCCGTCAGTTCCGGCGTCTGTTCGTCTTTCGTCGTTTTTTCCGCGATAATCCTGTGTGCGCAACACACGATTTAATTTTTTAACATAAATGTCGACACAACACGAGAGATGTTTCATTGTTTCCGCGAACAACTCACTTGTGATCGGGAAACTCCTTCGACAGGCTATCGATAAACAGATTCTCAACTCTGTGGTCGACATCGGTCACGAGTTCGGTGTAGTTTCTTAGGTTGAGTTTTTTAACTGTGTTATCTTCAAGTAGATCACATTTGAGTATCTGCGAGCGTCAAATGGACTTTCGATCGTTTTTTTACGCAAGACATTGAGTACACGATTGAAATAGTTAAGAAACAAAAAAAAGCGCAAGTTCTTTGCAAATTGGCGATCAAAGTTTTTTACGTTTTTACGCGCGTTACGCAAGAATCACGTTAGTCGAACGTTAAAGACGTTTTTATTTCCGCGTGAAAATGCTTGATTTATTTATGTAACAGAATATTATTACGTTCGCTATTTATCTACCTCAGGATTTATATGCAATCGCTTTACAAATGAGAATAAAGTTTTTTTTTTTTTTCATCCACGAAGTGTGACTCACCTTTCCAGCTTGCAGCGTGAGGTTCTTCGCGAACTCGAAGTATCTCGCGATGTCCGTGTCGCCTGACATGTTCACGCAACATCAAGGGCTTTGTTGACTGAACGGCGAGTCGTTTAAATAGTCTGTCTTGTCTTATCAGTAATCAGTGATTGCGCGAGAAATGAACATTTACACACTTTCGAGGAGAAAGTAAAATGGCCTCAAAATTATTGTTTCGCAATTACGCGAGAGATAAACTGTGTATGCTTCTTTCTAGTGACAATTTCTTTACGAGTAGATACGTCGCAGTACGCTCTTTGGCTCAACAGCTATAAATTTTTATTTTAAAACGCCGTAAATCGAAGCCTTTTAAACGCATTTTTATGGTATTCGCGCTTGTACTTGTATAATATGGTAACTTATTACGATATAAAATTGTTTACAATATAATTTTGTTTTTTTGTTTAACTTATTAATTTTTTAAAATTTAATTTTATTAATTTACTTTTTTTATATACTTTTTTATTAATATTAAAACATGCCAAAAATACACAATGTTGTTAAATACACAACAATTGTAATTACAAGCTATAAAAAAAAAACAAAAAATTATCGTTATCGTTTGATCTTAATCAAACATTATCGTGATCATTACGCGCGATTTATTTCTCGATACCGATTGTCAACACTCGTCGTCGATTAACTTGATGGATCGAGCTCGCTCTCGAACCGCGAGGAGATCCTGCAATTTGAGACTAGCAGTTAACAACAAGCCAATCTCGCGTGCGTCCTTTCAATTAGCGTTATTAATCCTACGCATGAGCATGTTCTTCGCTGTTCAATACGCATTGATTTGTTAGAATATTATCACGCGTCGCAGCAGTTCTCTCAGCGCGTCGCTAAAAATCTTTACGGGGCTCACAATCGTTAATTACATACTGTACATACTCTCTTCGTCTTGTACGCAAAAAGATATTGAACGAAGTTGTTGTGTGTTGCACATCTCGGGAAACGTTATTTCGCAGTCTGCAATAATAGTCTTCTCTGATGGGTTTTGAGATCCGCGTGTTTTATCAGTTTGACGAGATCCTTCGCCAGCTTGCAGTTGCCGACGGCCAGCACCTTCGGTGCCATAACGTTGAATTCGCCACCTAAACGAAGTCACATTTGTTTCGTCAAAATTGATGTCGACTACCGACATCAGAGAGATTGTGTTTACGTATATAAATGTAATTTTTTGTATCACCGTCTGTGTCGATCACCACGCCACCGGCCTCTCTGATGATAAGAACACCGGCGGCCACGTCCCAGGGCATCAGATTGTCGGAATGGTAGCCCTCGGCTGCTCCCATGGCCACGTGGCACAGAGTCAACGCCGCCGAACCCAGAGTCCTCACTCCGTGCGCCACCGAGACGAAGGCTTCCAATCTTCCCAGAACGATATCGCGAATATCCTCGATGGTCGCGTACGAGGCCTCCAGACAGAGCAAGGAGTGATGAACATCTGGCGACAATCAGAGAACGTCAACGTTATCGCACAAGCTTGCCTTTGTTCGTATTGTCAAAGACAAAAAAAAACGAATTGTTTATGTTTTTATACACGTGTGTACAGCAGAATGTATGTATACTGTCACTTGATCGATGACGACGTCGTGAATTACGACGCATTCTCGTTTGAAATGGAAATTGTTGAAACAAAGAAAGAGTGAAAACAGAAGCGAGTGTGTGTTTGTGTGTGTGTGTGTGTATGTTTTTTTTTTCACCTTCTACGTTCGAGCTCTTAATTGGTTTCTGATTGAAAAATGCCCCATGGCCTTTCCTGGCTGTGAATAATTGCTCCAAAACAGGATTGTAGATTATTCCAATCTCGAGTTCCTTATTCACAGCTAGTGCGATTGATATGCAAGTGTGGGGAAAAGAATGCACAAAATTCGTTGTCCCGTCGATCGGATCGATGATCCACGTAGGCGCATCCGTAAGCTCCGGTAGCGAATTGGAACACGACACTGTTTCCTCGCCGATAAACCTGGCAAATATGATTCGCGCGAATTCTTCAGTGGATTCGAGACATAGAGTAAATTCAGATATTTTACATTTGCGCATTGTATATACTTTTTTCTCCGTGCGTAAATTAAATCTCTCTCTGTAACGCGCGTGATTGATTAAATTCTCTTCGAGCGAATAAAAATTCTTTCGAAATATTTGGTTGTTGGCGACTCACTTGTGCGTCGGGAACTGTTTTGCCAGGTTGTCGATTAAAATCGCCTCGACTTTTTTATCGTACTGCGTCACCAAATCCCAATCACCAGCTTTTGTTTCGATTTTCTTAGATCCTTGGAAAGCGTCACGGATCACCTGAAAGTAATGTTGCACGTGTCTGTTATCTTAACGTTATTTCTGCAAAAACGATAAATGAGGTAATGGCGCTGATTGTTTTCAGAAAATAGATAGTTTCGTTAATTCTTTTCTAATAATAATTTGTCTTATAAACACATAAAAAAATAAAACAATAAAAAAAAGAATAAAAAAATAAAAAATTGCACGCACAAGAATCTCTGCATGACACGTATAATAATTTTTTTTCTAAGCATGTTAATTAACAATGAATTTCTCGATCTCTTTCTCAACGAGAAATTGCGCTAAAAGTGAATGTCCCCGCGTCTCGCAATCGAATCGAAGTTTTTTTCTGTCATTAATTATATTTTTTTTTTTTTTTTGTACATGTAACTCGATTGCAGTAATTGGACTGTGAGAGGAGACTTTTATTGATCAATTACTGATACTTGTTACTTAGACTGTGCATTAATATCTTATGATTATGTAATTTGTCTAATTATTATCCGCTTTATATCTTAAATATTCTTTCAATATATGTCATATAATTGTGAATATATATGGTTTTTCTGTACTTCTTCAAGTGCACACGTAATAATATATTTATCATATCGATATCATTTTTATTGTACGATGCATTTTCAATAACAATGTTTTTTAACGCTTTTACATATTTTTTTTTTTTTTTTTTTACACAGATTCGAGAGCTTTTATGCGACACATGGGCGCGATTGTCTAGCGTTAGACTGGATACTACGTCAATTTTTGAAATCGGAGTGGTTTTTGTTTTTGAACAAAATTTTAAGCGCGAGTATAATACCTTTCCAGACTCTTTAATCAGATCCAATGCGAAGTCGTAGCAGCAGTCGAGCTCCTTCTGAGTGGTCATCATCTTCGCGATTCCCAGCAATTTGATTCCGAAGTGTCTTACCTCCCTGCAAGTTTGCAGACAACGCATCGCGAAAGCTCGCACCAGTTAAAATACCGTCCGGAATCGCGAAAGCGTCGTTCTTATGGCGCGATTGTCACCCCCACTATGGAGTTTTCATTCGGCTTAATAGGAATATTGAATCCTCTCTCGGGTTCTTTTCCATGTGCTCCTTCCGACACGCCATGCTGTGGCAGGGAATCAAAGTTTTCAAACGGCCGTGCCGAACCTCAGGCAATGGAAAAGTTCACCCTACATCACGACAAATTAGGCTTGAATAGGCGCGACACAAGTTACTCTCTCTCTCTCTCTCTGTGTTCTCGATCTCGAAAAGTTTCGCACAACAAAATTTTCCATCGCACCTATCGGCGAACACCGTTCGTATTTTTTTTTTTTTTTTTAATTCACGCTACGTTGCGTTCGATTGTTCATCGTACCGCAAAACATCGTTCACAATATAGGTTTTCTTTATCTGTTGCATCACACACACATTACTCAGACCTAATTCAGCGAGAAGGTCGATTCGTCGGGATGATAGGTAAATGTCCCAATTAGTGACACACTTACTTTATCGTGACAATGAATTTAAAAAAAATTATCGATATATATGTCACAATAAGTACATAAAATTAATTTTTTTCAAAAATGTGGACATTTAAGATTTTAATAAAATTAAATTTTTCTACTTATTTAAAAATTTGTAATTTATTTATAATATCTTTGTAATCATTGTTTTTGTACCATTTAATGACACATGACTTTGAAATTGTCCCAGTTTGTAACACATGTTGCCCGTACGCTTATCACCTGATGAGTGATAAGCGTACAAATGTCCCAATTATTGACACGTCATAGAAATAAAAGCGTCCCTATTAGTGATACGTTGTAGAAATAGGAACGTCTCTATTAGTGACACGTTGTAAGAACATTTTTTTTTACTGATACACAATGAACATGAAACTTTAGATGCTTATTTTTTATTAATTTGTAGATCAATAATAGTTAGAATCAATTGATGAAGGAACGTCAATGTAGTCGTCGCTGCCATCTTTGGCTGCATGCTTATAATAATGATATTTTAGCGTTTATAAAAGCGTTCAATTTTATTTAAAATTTGTTGTGATAGATAATATGTACAATTTTGAATATTAATACGTTTTTTAGAATAAACATTAATCTCTATTGATTGATTTATTGAGAAAAAAGAGATATGATTGTCACTAATTGAGACGTTATTCATCGAATCGCCAAACGCTTTGATTATTTGATTTTATATTGGCGCCGTCTCAAAGTTCGCCGACGAGGAACAATTTCGTTCGGAATTATTCCGCAGGTCGAAGTGGAATAGCCAAGTTCGACGAAGTCAAACTCGCAGTTGAATCTCTTTACAACACGAACAATATCACGCAAACGTTAATTTTTTTGCGCAGTTAGAATTGAAGCGCTAATTAAATAATATTTTTATAGCTAATAAAGAAATATGTTGAAGACAAAAAAAAGATAAGATAACGGACCGATTGAATTTTTCGCAAAGAAGGGATCTTATCTTCAAAATTCTACGAAGAAGTGAAAGCTCAAAGAATCTTATTACACGTTTGTCTAAGCGCTTTTTTTGCAGCTTGTTGCATTAACTGCAGTAGATAAGGTATTGCCGTGTCAACTGCTGTGTCAGTCATTGTTTATTGTCTGCTACTCGTGTGATTTAGTCGGATTTGTATGCCGGTAGCATGCCTGAGGAACGTGACATATCGCCTAGTTAACAGTGTGAACGAGACGAATGGAAGTCTGGTTATGCGCTCGAATATGAAAACAATAAAGAAAAGCCTACAGAATCAATTAAAGTCTAAGAGAAAAGTATATATTTATATTTTTAAATATTTATACAAGACATATGTGAAATATTTATGAAACAAATACACGTTGATAATCTTAATATCACATCGAGACGTCTCAGACGTACAAGATATACGCATTTCTTCACGGATAATCGTTACTCACTTGTAGTTGTATCCATGTTAATCGTTCATCATTATATCACAGGATTGATTAATCATCCACGGCACATATAGCACATGACAAACATAAGCAATTGTTGATTTGATGTATGAAAGTTTTGTTACTTTATTATACATGTAAATTTGTAGGAACTTTGGAAAAACAATTGGTGGTGTGTTATTACTTGTTATGCGATATATCTTTCTCTCTTTCTCTCTTTCTCTGTATTTAGTGTTTATATTTCATTTTTACTATTTGACTAGAAATATTTCGCCTTTATGTATACTCTTCGTGTTACCGTATATATGTGCAATGAAACAAACATCGTGAATTGATTGATTGAAGTTTAGTCGCTAAACTTTGTAACTCAATTCAATTTCTATAAGTATCTTCGATCTGAAACATTGTGATTTATATTGAGGTGTCTTTTTCTTACAGAATCAAGGGCCAGGCGGCCCAGTAGGCCAAGTTCCAACTTCTCAGGGTCCCGGAGGACCTATGGTGCCTGGCCAGATGGGTCCGAATGGTCCACAAAGTGGATCTCATATGATGCAAGGCGGTCCCAACCAAATGGGTTCTAATGGACCAGGTCAAATGGGTCCCGGCGGCCCGGGTCAAATGGGTCCCGGTGGTCCAGGTCAAATGGGTCCCGGAGGACCTGGACAAATGGGACCAGGAGGTCCTGGACAAATGGGACCAGGAGGTCCAGGACAAATGGCGCCATCTCATATGGTGCAAGGTGGTGGTCCTCATATGGGTCAAGGCGCGCCAGGGCAAATGGGTCCTGGAACTGGACCGATGCAAGGTCCTCAGATGGGTGGAGGTCCTCAAGGTTCTCAAATGGTTCCCGGAGGACCCGGACACATGGGAGGACCTCCAGGTCATATGAACGCAAGCGGTCCACCAGGACCAGGACACATGACTTCTGGTGGACCTCCTGGTCCAGGACACATGGGTGGAGGAGCTGTATCAGGACACATGAACGCCAGCGGGCCACAAGGATCTACCAATTTGTGCGGGAGTGGTCCTCCCGGGCCGGGGCACATGAATACTAGTGGACCACCTGGACCAGGTGGTCATATGGGCACTGGCCCTCCAATTTCTGGTCACATGAATGCAAGTGGCCCACCAGTATCTACGCATATGAACGCGAGCGGTCCGGGAAGTCACATGGGTGGAGCTCCTAATCAGATGGCAAGTGGTCCTACAGGACACGGTATGGGTCCAGGAGGTCCGAACCAGATGGTTCCGGGTGGACCGAATCAGATGATTTCGAGTAATCAAGGACAAATGGGACCGAACGGACCGATAGGTCCTGGACAGACAGGACAAATGGGACCGAACGGACCTGGTCAAATGGGTCATAACGGACCATCGCAAATGGGTCCGAATGGACCTGGACAAATGGGCATGGGTGGACCACCGGGTCAAATGAGTATAAATGCACCAGGTGGACAAATGGGACCAGGTGCACCAGGCAATCAAATGGGACCTTCTGGTCCAGGCGGTCAACTAGGACCAGGCGCACCAGGCGGCCAAATGGGACCATCCGGTCCGGGTGGTCAAATGGGGCCAGGAAGTGGTCCTGTAGGTCAAATGGGTCCGAACAATCTTGGTCAAATGGGTCCGGGAAGTGGCCCAGGAAACGTGCCAATGACAACAAGTAGTGGACCTGTTTCTATGGGACCAGGAAATGGACCTAACGGACCTGGAATTGGCTCAGTTGGTGGACCTGGCGGCCAGATGACATCGAGTAGTGGTCCCGGAGGACAAATGGGGTCAGCCGGTCCTGGGAGCACTTCTGGAGGTCAAATGGGCCCAGGAAATGGTCCTGGAGGACAAATAAACGCTGCTAGTGGACCTGGTGGTCAAATGACACCTGGAAGCGGACCTGGAGGCCAAATGGGACCTGGCAGTGGACAAATGGGACATGGTGGCAGTGCACCCGGAGGCCAAGTGGGGCCAGGAAGCGGTCCTGGTGGTCAAATGGGACCAGGAAGTACTTCCGCTGGTCAAATGGGACCAGGGGGACAAATTTCATCTGGTGGTCCGAATCAAATGATGCAAGGAGGCCCGGTTGGTCAAATGGGTCCGGGCACTCCGAGCAATCAAATGGGACCGTGTGGTCCGAGTAATCAACTTGGTCATGCGAACACTGGCGGGCAAATGGGGCATAACGGACCGGTCAGTCAAATGGGTCCTACTACTCCTACTACTTCAATAGGTCCCGGGAGTCAAAATCAAGGACAAGTTTCCGGTGGAACACCGCCGCTTGGATCGGGTGCACCAGTAAACCAAATGAGTCAAACTGGAAGTGGACAGATTGGACCTACCGGTCCTACAGGACAACCTGGGCCCGGACAAGAGAATCTGAATGCTCTTCAAAAAGCTATTGACTCCATGGAAGAAAAAGGCTTACAAGAAGATCCTCGATATTCTCAATTGTTAGCCTTAAGAGCTCGTCAAGGCAGCGGCATGGGAGAGAAGCAAGCATTTAATCCACAACAAATGCAACAACTACGGTACTGCATGTCACACATGATTTATAAATATGTAGAAAAAACGTAGAAAAAAACCTATTATTTATAACCTAAAAAAAGTTAGAAGATTTTAACTCTCCTCTATATTTTGTTTCATATAATTTTATTTTTTAATTTTTATGTACACAGAGCTCAGATAATGGCGTACAGATTGTTAGCAAGAAATCAACCGGTACCTCAACAAATTTCACTGGCTGCACAAGGTGAGTCTCTAAGTGTATTCCCATATGAATCTACATGCTTCAGTTGACTACTCTATCTTTTGTATCTCTTTCTGCCGTACGAAATTGTTTTGCTTATTATAAGTAGAATTTCTCTAGTACATTTTTTTCTCCTTTAAGCCTTTTGCTTTGGGTTTTGATACATATTGCATCCTGAATGAAAACGTAAATTTTAACATAAATGGTCTTGCGCATCGCGTACCCTTTTTCTGCATTTATAAAATATATACTAAATAAATTGTTGTGTACAAGATGCTTTTGTTTAATAGTACACATTATTATGTGTATACGCTTTTATAGTTTTTAAATGTTTACGTTTTGTCGTTAAATATATTGATTTGTATTGAAGTAAACTTTTGCTGAATAATTTTACACGTTACATCTTGATATACGCTTAATAATTCTATTTACACAACGTTAATAAACTACGTAATGAAACCAAAACTATATTGTGGTACGTACAAAAGTGGAGTAGGATGATACTGATAGAAGACGGACTTGATTAGGTGGCGGTCCTGCTCCCCCAGGGATGGGTCAACGCCCCATAGATCCGTCTCAAGCCCCGGCTACAACAGCTGGGCCACAAATACCGGGTCCAAATGTTATTGGTCCTGCAGGTGCTAGACCGGGTTGTCAAACGCCACAGCAACAACAGCAGCAACAACAACAACAGCAACAACCTCAGCCAGGAGCTAAAACTAATAGAGTGACGAGCGTGGCGAAGCCCGCTGGGTTGGATCCGTTATTGATACTGCAAGAACGAGAAAACAGGTAGAGACTTGCAACAAATCGTTGTAACGCACAGGGCAAATTATTATTGTTATGTTCGTCGACAAATTATGACAACAAATCGATGGTTCTTAACAGAGTCGCGGCTCGCATATCACTTAGAATGGAGCAACTCAGCAATTTACCGACAAACATGCCAGAAGATCTCCGAATACAAGCTCAGATCGAACTGCGCATGCTTAGAGTGCTAAATTTCCAGAGGCAATTAAGATCAGAGGTATTTATTGCGATAAACCAACGGCTTTGCCGTTATTCAGTGCAAAGTTGAATAATTACTAATTGTACATATCCGCGATTCTTCGTAGATCATAGCATGTACACGAAAAGACACCACTCTTGAGACTGCGGTAAATGTGAAAGCTTATAAACGTACGAAGCGGCAAGGATTGCGCGAAGCCAGGGCTACCGAAAAGTTAGAGAAGCAACAGAAACTAGAAGCAGAACGTAAACGAAGACAGAAACATCAAGTAAGTTTGTTCGATGTATCAATATGACACGTCAATAATATCGTCAGGAATAAAGAAACACGAATGTAAGTTTTTTCGTTACGTTTGTAGGAATTTCTCACCTCCGTGTTACAACATGGCAAGGACTTCAAAGAATTTCATCGCAATAACGTCGCGAAGTTGGCTAGACTTAACAAAGCAGTGCTTAATTATCACGCGAACGCCGAACGGGAACAGAAGAAAGAACAAGAGCGCATTGAGAAAGAGCGTATGCGCCGTCTCATGGCGGAAGACGAAGAGGGATATAGGAAACTGATCGATCAAAAGAAAGACAAACGTTTGGCATTCTTGTTGTCCCAAACCGACGAGTATATCAGCAATCTCACGGAAATGGTTAAGCAACACAAAATAGAACAAAAACGGAAACAAGTTGAGGAACAAAAACGCAAGAAGGTAATCTTGTGTATTTTTTTAAGTAACTTTTTTTTTATTAAATATATCAAATTGGATTATTTGTGATATCTCAATGCTGTATTTTGTGTGATTACATAGAAAAAGAAGAAGATACAAGATGGCGAGAACGGTGAAGAGGGCACAGCTAACGATGACACTCGTGTCGGTGTGATAGAAACGGCCACTGGCCGCACATTAACCGGCGACGAGGCACCATTGATGAGTCAATTGTCGGCATTTTTGGAACAACATCCCGGATGGGAGCCGATTGAATCGGAAAGTGAGGATGAAGAAGGTGAGGAAGATGAGGAAGAGAATGGCGAAAGCGACAAATCAGAGAGTAAGTTTCTTTTTTTTTATATATATTCTGTTTTAAAAAAGAATTCACACAAATTTTCGTATAATATCACTTAAATAAAGAGAAAGCCCCGGGCGATTCCGAAGAAGATAAAGTTAAGAAAACGATACACAAAGCGAAAGTGGAGGACGACGAATACAAAACAGAAGAACAGACATATTATAGTATTGCTCACACTGTACACGAAGTTGTCACGGAGCAAGCGAGCATTATGGTGAATGGAAAACTAAAAGAATATCAAATTAAGGTATTTATTTCGATTTTCATGTACAATTTTCATTGTGTCGAACGATTTTTTGCAGTTACTATGAGTAAAATATCGAATCTTAATAATTTTAGGGTTTGGAGTGGTTAGTTTCACTTTTCAACAATAATCTAAACGGTATTTTGGCGGACGAGATGGGTCTCGGTAAAACAATCCAGACTATCGCTCTAGTAACATATCTTATGGAGAAGAAAAAAGTCAACGGTCCATTCCTTATCATTGTTCCATTATCGTAAGTTTCTACATTACTCAACTAATTTTTTAACTAAATTTTAAAACTAAATTTATTTTTATATATTACACTTATATGTGTGTTTTTAGGACATTATCGAACTGGGTTCTCGAATTTGAGAAATGGGCGCCAAGCGTTGTCGTAGTGTCTTACAAAGGTTCTCCAGCTGGCAGAAGGGCGATACAGTCTCAGATGCGAGCCACAAAGTTCAACGTTCTACTGACGACTTACGAATACGTTATAAAAGACAAGGGTGTATTAGCCAAGTTGCAATGGAAGTACATGATCATCGACGAAGGTCACAGGATGAAGAATCATCATTGCAAACTGACACAAGTGTTGAACACGCATTACTTGGCTCCCCACCGGCTATTGTTAACGGGTACGCCGTTGCAAAACAAATTGCCGGAACTTTGGGCGCTCTTGAATTTCCTGCTGCCTTCGATCTTCAAATCCTGCAGCACGTTCGAACAGTGGTTCAACGCTCCCTTCGCTACCACTGGTGAAAAGGCAAGTACAAAAAATTGATACTCACGTTTTTCACAATGTATTTTTATTTAACATTATTTAACATTATATCGCGTTATGTCACACAGGTGGAACTGAACGAGGAAGAGACCATTTTAATTATCCGTCGTTTGCACAAAGTCTTGCGGCCTTTCTTACTGAGACGTTTGAAGAAAGAAGTGGAGTCGCAATTGCCCGACAAAGTGGAGTACATTATCAAATGCGACATGTCTGGTCTGCAGAAAGTACTTTACAAGTACGTAATTCATCTTCGCGACGCTACAGTTTACACAGAGGAGAAAATGATATGTAAACAAAAACTTGATTTTTTTCTTTTCCAGACACATGCAGAGTAAAGGTGTGTTATTAACCGACGGATCGGAAAAGGGAAAGCAAGGCAAGGGCGGCGCGAAAGCTCTTATGAACACAATCGTACAATTGAGAAAACTATGCAATCATCCGTTTATGTTCCAAGCTATAGAAGAGAAATATTGCGAACACGTAGGCACTCAAGGTTCCGGCGTTATTACCGGGTACGTATTACATACATATATCTCTCTCGATTACACATGACGTTTAAAATTATAAATGTGATTATTTGTTTGATCGCGCGTGTGCTCCAACATCTTCAATTTTTCAGACCCGATCTGTTTCGCGCGTCCGGAAAGTTCGAACTTCTCGATCGTATTTTACCCAAACTGAAGGCTACAAATCACAGAGTATTACTGTTTTGCCAAATGACTCAGTTGATGACAATTATGGAAGATTATCTGAGTTGGCGGGGATTCATGTATTTAAGATTGGACGGCACAACGAAAGCGGAAGACAGAGGAGATCTGTTAAAGAAGTTCAACGATCCCGGATCGGAATATTTCCTGTTCTTATTGTCTACGCGCGCCGGCGGTCTCGGTTTGAATCTCCAGGCTGCGGACACGGTCATCATCTTTGATTCGGATTGGAATCCTCATCAGGTAGGTGATATTAACACACATAATGTGTGTTGAATTGTTTGAATTTAAATGTGAAATACACGTTTGTTTGCGTATTTGCAGGATTTGCAAGCTCAAGACAGAGCGCACAGAATAGGACAGAAGAACGAAGTGCGCGTACTTCGATTAATGACTGTCAATTCGGTGGAGGAGCGAATATTGGCAGCGGCCAGATACAAATTGAACATGGACGAGAAAGTAATTCAGGCCGGTATGTTTGATCAGAAGTCCACCGGGTCTGAGCGACAACAGTTTCTTCAGAGTATTCTGCATCAAGACGATGCCGAGGACGAAGAAGAGAACGAAGTGCCCGACGACGAGACCGTAAATCAGATGATCGCCCGAACGGAAGGAGAATTCGAGACCTTCCAGAAGTTGGACTTGGAAAGACGGCGCGAGGAAGCGAAATTGGGTCCGAATCGCAAATCGCGTCTGCTGGAGGAGGCCGAATTGCCCGACTGGTTGGTAAAGGATGACGACGAAGTGGAAAGGTGGACGTACGAAGAGGACGAAGACAGATTCCTCGGTAGAGGTTCGAGGCAACGTAAGGAAGTAGATTATACAGACAGTCTAACCGAGAAAGAGTGGTTGAAGGCGATCGACGACGACGGGGCCGAATACGAGGAAGAGGAAGAGGACGATAAGAAGAAGAAGAAGACGCGAAAACGAAAGAAAAAGGGAGAGGAGGACGACGAGCCTATGCCGAAGAAACGTAGGGGCGGCGGTTCCTTAGTCGATCCCAAGATGAAACGGGCCATGAAGAAATTAATCTCGGTAGTTGTTAATTACACTGACAGCAGCGACGGTCGATTACTGAGCGAACCTTTCATGAAATTACCGTCTCGAAGGGAATTGCCCGATTATTATGAAATTATTAAGAAACCTTTAACCATTAACAAGCTGTTGCAAAAAATTGAGGAAGGCAAAGTAAGTACTCTGACGTATATACTTTCTGATATTTCTTTTTATTTTTTGATAAAATCATTTAATAATTTGACAATTTCTCGTTTTTTTTTTTTTTCAAGTATGCCGATTTAGATGAGCTCGAGAAAGATTTCATGCAACTTTGCAAGAATGCTCAAATTTATAACGAAGAGGCGTCTCTTATTCACGAGGATTCGATAGTGTTACAATCTGTATTCACAAACGCGCGTCAGCGTCTCGAAGAGGAGGGTAATAATTCTGACGATGATAAAGGTTTGCACACATTTTATTTAATCATCTAGCGAAGGCTAAAAGTTAAAAAAAAAAAAAAAAACATACAAGACGATACCAATCTAATTTTTTGTCTTGACTCGAAATTTTGTTTCACCCACAGATGGCGAAGAGGGCTCGGATGCGGATTCTAGTGTGCGAATGAAAATAAAATTAAAAGGAAGAAAAGGCGAGGGAAGAGGCGGTCGTAGAAAGCGAGTCACTAAAAAGTATATATCCGACGATGATGATGACGTGGACGATAATTGAAGAAGCATATTACTTTTCCCCCTTTTGAGGACGGTATTTGCTTTGAATTATTTCAATGTGTCATTATAGCATTTGTTTATAAAAAGAAGACAAAAAGAAACATTTATTGCTTGATGATGGTGTTATGCGAAAGTACAATGGGGAATTGTAACTTGACTCTCATCGAATTGTAAAGTTCTATTGTGATGTGGAGAACGGTTATCGGCATACTGGGATACACATTTCACATCGTATTAATGTAATTTATAATAAACAAAACCGGACGGTAAATGAAACATTGATGCAATGTGCACTTGTGTTGAATCTGTGAATTGTGAACACACATTTATATTTACCGAGTATCAAGATATATATATGTATATTTTTAAGATTTATTTGCATTAATCTCGACATCTCACAGAATTTTTATTTAAGTTTTTCGTACATGTAAAAGAGTCTCGTAAAAAAGTGCCGCATCTGCATTTTTTTTTTTTTTTTAATCAATTCGAACGTGCTTTAAAGAAGAAACAAACAAAAAAGCTTGCGGTTCTTTTAATTTTATCGTTGAAGCGTTGTTGTTCCCCGCCTGAATTGTATAATAAACTCTACATATTACATTTCTACAAGTGATCAGGTATATATAAATATAATATACAAAATATGTAAAGAAACTTACATTTAATTCGCTGACACAGTATCATGTAACCCATTTGCAAAAATCTTTGCTAAAAAAACAAGAAAAAAAGAACGAATAATAATAACTAGGTTTAATTATTTGTGAATAAAAAAAAAAAAAAAAAGTCAATAATTTATTAACGTCGGTCACATTGTGTGTCGTCGCCGATCTATATATTTCTAATTATACGACTTGATTTTTTTTTATTTGCCCTTTTTTTGTACATTGCATCGGCGGTGATGTATTGGCGCGATATTTTGCGCGCTCTTATATAAAAAAAAAAACTTGTTTATACTATTTAAAAATATTATAAACACAATTGTCAATATAGGAAAAAACTGAGCTCTTTTTCTCTCTTTCTTTTTCTCTTTCTCTCTAACTCGTCCGATGAACTTTATTTAAAAAGTTTCCGCAGAATTAAAATAAAATGTATGGAGATGTAACGGAGATGGTCTCTTTATAATTAGAATGTAATGGACTTTTTAGTATTATCACACCGGTGATCTTCTCTTTGGTACGTCGTACACATCGTGGGATGTGTCGTATTTTTTTTTTTTTTTTTTTTAATTGTATATTTCCATTAAAACTTTCGCAATTCCGATATTTTACACATCGGAGATGTGTTATAAACTGTACTATCGCAAACCACATTTGCGTGACACGATTAATTATAATTTCTCGAAGATTTACGGCACGCACACACATTTACGTGTGTGCGCATGTGTGTATCTGTGTGTGTATGTGTGTATGTGCGTGTGTGTGTGTGTATGATGATGGAAAACCCAATTCTATGTATATGCAAATGTACAATAGAACGAGAAGTATATAAATAAATTACAGTATAAAAATTCTCCATCGCTCTTGGCAATATTAAATATAAGTGAGTTATGTATTATACTCAGGGATGTATAAAAACAATAAACAAACGCCAAAACAAACAAAACGCGAACGCAGCGGCACGTTTCCTGCGCGCGCGGTCACCGCCGCCCGCCGCGTTTGACGGTCGACGGACCGGCGCGAGACTTTATCATAAAAAAATACACGGATGGCAAATATTTAGCATAGATTCTTTGAACGTTCTCTGTATTATGCGCATTTAACATCACGTTCCGCTTCGCTTAATATACGCCCTCGCAATTTAATTAAACGTCAGTCGCGCGCGTCCCGTACGAGACGCGCGCGCGCGCGCGACACCGGCGACGCGTCGGCCCGGCGCCTTTCTCTTCTCTCGCAGCGAGGGAACTTATTTTTTCCACCCACGTGACGAGGTCGGTGAGACGAGGGTAGGAAGGTAGAGACGAGGGATGATGCCATATTGCGTTATATCGGGGACACAAACGGGAGGGAAGATATTTAAAAAGAAAAAAAAAAAGAAAAAAAAGAGACCGAACACACCGAGCGGGACGGTTGCTTGTTGGCCTTTGACCCGACGTGTCTAGCCGGCTAGAACCGTTGCTTGTCGCGCGCATCCCCCGCGCGCCGCCGCCTGTTGGTGGCAATTTCAGCCCTGTTTTGAATTTAGATGGAATTTAGGCAAGCTGTTACGGGCCCGGCCGCCTCAACCTACCCCCCTTCTGCGTCCGGCCCCTCTTGGCGCGATCTGCATATGAGGGGGTGGAAGGGAGGGAGGGAGAGAGGAGGGGAATATGTGTATCTACACACGTTTAAACGCAGAAACCTGTATTGTTTACGAGTGAGACGTGCCTTCCGGTCGAAATGGTTTTCCGCCTTCGGAAATGCGGACAGGATATATACGTTATATTCTCACGTTCCTTTTTGACACCGAGGGGTGGTCAGAATTCCCGCCCGAGGACGTGCGAACTATCGTCAAAATTATTTCTTGAGATTAAAATTTGTTTTGTAAATTTCTCCTTGTTTTCGCGACAAGGCTACAATCCGTTCGAAAGTATTGAAGTTGCATTTTTTTTTTTTTTTAACCGTTAAATGTTTTTTGTTCTCCAACGATCGATTTAGCTCCGGTTCTCTCTCTCTCCCGGTTTACCTTCTAAGCAAAGAAATGTAGTTTATCACGATTTTTTCACAACCAGGAAAAGGGAGGAGGAGGCAATTTCCCCACGGATATTGTTCGATCAATTTAACGCGTTTCACGGCGCTCGTTGTTTTGTCCGAACAAGCTTTTTCCTGAGACAAAGTCCCGCCCGAAGCGAGAGATGCGGCGGGAAGCGAATAAATCGCTACCGCACATTTGATCGTATATAAAGCTTACTTGCTTGAATGGTTGAATCCTCAGTGATTCGGTCGGGAATATCTTGCGGCGCAACCGTCTCTTCCGCGAGAGAAACGTGCGGAAGAAAACGAGACGAGAATGGACCGCGCGCGCGCTATCATTCTTTTCTTCGGGATAATTACTCAGACGTTCGTAATGGGAAAACTGAGAGAGTTTTCAAGCATAGGTAGAAAGAATTTTTTTTTTTTTTTAGTTTTAAATAGAGAGAAAAAAATCACGGAAATTTGCCCCGTTACAAAATTTTGCGAGAGTTTCCGCGTTGTTTGAAAAAAATACAAAAAAACAAAATCCACATCTGTGTGATACACGAATAAATCGTGTACGAGAAAATTGAAAATCTGATTAAATTATTAAATTACACAAAATGGAATATTTAATGACGATCTGAATTTAATATTTTATTATGATGTAATTTATTATAATTGAAGTCTAAAATTAATTATTTATAAGAGCGAGAGAGAGAAATTTCGACGTCGAAAATTTTTCTTCTAACTTTTTGGAGTAATGTATCGAGGGATGTCCGAAAGTACGGCGGTAACAAAGAGAAATTACGTTTTGTCATTTTTTTTCTTTATTCTTATCTTCAACGCGTTCTCGCCTCTCTCGTTTTTTTTCCCGCTCGTTCTCGGTATTTTCTGAAAAATGTAAGTGGCGCTCAGTATGTATTGCTATCGTCGGAACGCACCGCTTGTGCCCGTCTTCTCTCTCGCGCGAGAGCTAAGTGATGTACGCGTCGCGGAATCTGGAAGCTTTCACGTGGAAACTCAAATACAGGGGAGGAGGAGAGGGGGGGGGGCTATACGAGATCAATAGTTGTGTATCGCGACGTTACGTATGTTCCGAGTTCCGATTCGAATACACGGATACGCCGCGTTCTTCTCTCTTCCCCATCTTTGCGGGATACGATGAACAGCATCAATTTCTCGTCACGCCAGTCGAGAGAGAGAGAGAGAGAGAGAGAAAGAGAGAGAGAGAGAGAGAGAGAGAGAGAGAGAGAGAGAGAGAGAGAGCGATTCCGAGTTCTTTTGCTTCTTCTATTGTGAGAAGCGAGGCGAAGAGCGTCCGTCATCTCTCCCCCGCCTGGGCATCGAAATGATCGCGAGAGAGAGAGAGAGAGAGAGAGAGAGAGAGAGAGAGAGAGAGAGAGAGAGAGAGAGAGAGAGAGAGAGCGATTCCGAGTTCTTTTGCTTCTTCTATTGTGAGAAGCGAGGCGAAGAGCGTCCGTCATCTCTCCCCCGCCTGGGCATCGAAATGATCGCGAATCGTGGCGTTCACCGCGGCTGAAGTATAAACGGCGACAGATATTTTATCGCGTGACTTTCTTCGATAAAACGTCGCTGAAATATCGCAAAAGAATCGCGCTCGAAGAAGATTCGATAAGTCTAATAAATTCCGAAAACAGAAAATGGTGCGAAATTTTTACCCCCGAAATTTGATCGCGGAAATCTCTCAACTCTCGTGTTCGCAACGCGAAATTTCCCCGATTAACTTTCCAACTTTCTGATGAAATTAATTCAACAACAACAACAACAACAACGAAACCATCTGACATTACACGTCAATACAGGGGAAAGGGAGGAGACAAATGTAAATTGAATTTTTGCGGCGCGCAGATTCCCGAAGTGATTTACGGAGTTCGATCGCCGCGCGCGATCGAATTTTGTTTGATATGTGAATTATTAAATTTCGCGTGTGTTCGGTGTGTCAGAAACGGGTTGCAAAACGCGCATTTCGAGCAATAATCCCCGAGAGAGCGCGATCTCCGCGCAAAAATATTATACGCCCCCGCAAAGTTCAAAACCCCCCACGTCCGAGCAAAATTAAGATCGGAGGATCTCGCACGTGCGGGGCGAGCAACACCTCGGAAAGGGGGTGGCAAACGAAGGGGTGGCGATATGGCATTAAAAACTTAATTAATTTAAATAATTTGCAGAAGAAGATACTCTTTTGATCTTCAATCGGATAAAAAAGTTGGCAGTCCCACGTTGAAAAGGATCGCAACGACGGCTGAACGTTTTCAATTTAATAAACAGTTGTGAAAAAAAAAAAAAAAAAAAAAACATCGGATTACCAATTCCTTGCTCGGCTTCTCTTTCCGGCGCGTCCTCGCTCGCTATTTTATCTAATTAAATTTCATTTCAGGATTTTGCCGAACAAACGCGAAAAGCGGCGTTATAGAAAACGCATATTATCCGAATATATGTAGGTAATTGCGTCGCGTACGTACGCGAGCGTTGTGTTTAAACCAAGCGACTTTTTTCCGGAAAAAAGGAGATCTTCAGTCGCGATACGTCGTCGGGTAGAACTCTCTCGTTGTTATCGCGAAAAATCGAGCGAGCGGAGTACAATTGGCGTTCGCGGCTTTTCGATGGGCGCGCTAAGGCACTTGATAGCACCGTTCCCAGATTGATATCAAGCAATTATCGTTCACGTGATAGAGCACCGTTTCCCGGAATCTCGTTCGCCCCTTCTCACCCCTCGTGGAAGTAATACGGTCGCACACGACCGCGCGCGCGGAGAAGAGAGAAAGGGTGACTGAAGGCGAGGGTCGGAGATGAAGGGGAAAGGGAAAAGGGAATATCCCGAAGTTACAAATCGCGCACCGCCGCCAACTTTCCGATGATTTATGCAACCCCGCGATGACTGATGATCCTCTTTATCAGATAAATGTACCGCTGTCCCGCGACGATCAAGTCTTCACGTGTTTGCTGCATCTCTCATAGTTTTTGCGCGGCTCATTTATTTCCAGCTTAACTTGCGGCGGTGCGCGAGCGCGCGAGCTTTTTGCTTTTCTCTCTTGGAGTAGCGCAATATTTGACGCAACAACAACGCAATATTGCAGTTTTTCCGGCAATAAATCTTACTTTTCCTTCTTTTTTTTTTTTTGTTTTTTTTAGTTTTCAATTTCATCTCATTAAAACGGAAGTTTGATTTTTGTTTCGATATATAATTTTGAGACAAAGATTGAAAGCGCGCGGTTTCCGCAATTTTAGAAAATTACTCGGTGCTCGTTTTCGAGTTAAAACAAAAAAAAAAAAAGAAAATCGCGCTTCGCTCTATCTTGACGTTGCATTATCATAATAAGGGAGGCGGTTGTGTATGTGTGGTTAAAGGTCGGAGTGATACATGAAACTGCGACTGGCAAAATGTTACAATTCCCCTTTGGAAACTCGTTTTCACATGCGCAATGCGGGCGCAGTTCTCGCGCGCCCGCGCAATGTTACATAATTATCACGCGGAAGGGTTTTGGCTCGCGTTCCAACTGCGAATACACGGCAGGAGGATTACCGCCATAACACTTTATCCATTAATGAAGTGGTCCATCGATCTGTGCGCTATCTCCGCGGCTCGTATATCTCGCGGTTATTCGATATTTCTCAAATATCATCCACCTCCTTTCCCTCCCACCGCCGCGGTTGTTTTTTTTTTTTTTTTTTTTTTTTTTTTTTATACCTTTTACGGACCATTGCTGTGTATCTCAATGCCGCGACTCCTCGCAAATCCTAATTTAAAGCGCTCGAATTTTTTA
>NW_018020591.1:1533610-1554849 GCF_002006095.1 Pseudomyrmex gracilis | reverse complement strand
ATCATCCACCTCCTTTCCCTCCCACCGCCGCGGTTTTTTTTTTTTTTTTTTTTTTTTTTTTTTTTCATACCTCTTACGGACCGCTGCCGTATAACTCAATACCGTGACACATCGCAAATCCTAATTTAAAGCGCTCGAATTTTTTATCGCGCGCGACTTTAATCTCCGCATCGCGTCGTTTTCTTCTTTTTCCTTCACGGGTCTCACTTATTTTTGACGTTCTCTCGCGCAAGAGGAGTGTTCTTTTTTGTTTTTAGCGAAAAATTGTAAAATAAAGGTAAAAAAAAAAAAAATACTTTTCTATTCGCGAGTAAAGGTTTACATTGCTTTTTAAATAAGTACAGTATTTTCCCGAGTTGCCAGCTCCTCTCGCCCTCCTCCCCCCCGTAAGATGTGATCTGATTAAAGAACGTTTATTCTTTCGAACGCGGAATCTCTTGTCAGTCCAGTGAACTGCGTTCGAAAGATTGAAAGCGCCTGGGAGACGGGCAACCTGCTGTGCTCTTGTGTGTGTGATAAATTGCCTACTTCCCAGGCGTAAACTTGGGAAAGCGTCGCGTAGAGAGTAGAATAGCGACGAGCGTTTGAGAAGACCCCATTTTGTTGACAAAAAATATTCATCCTCTCTGTTATCTGAAAAAAAATCTCTACGTCTTTAAAAAAAAAAAAAAAAAAAATCACCCTTTACAACATAGTTGAGCCATCGTCGCACGTCTATCGCGTTTTACACGCTGAATTTACCACTCGGATTCTAACAAGACCGCCATCACAATTGTGATCCGCGGTACACCGGTTAAATTTCGTTTCGAAACGCTTTTACGTACGACGTATCATAAGCGACACGTATCGTTTCCAATTTGCCGAAACGACCGGTTTTCAACGATGTTAGGAGAGGGTGAGGGGGATGAGGGAGGAGGAAAAAAAAAAGAAAAGAGGAATAACCGCCAGTATCACGCCGCGCGACTATTGAGAGTCGTCGAGCGAGCGAGAGGAAGAGACGGTCGAAGAATAACTGATTGAGGGCGAAAATAGTTCGCGAATGCAATTAAATCGCGCTGTTTCGCTCTCTCGCAGTTCGCGTCATTCTTTCCCCCCCATCTCCGGGGCTTTTGCGGCCAAAATTTAAATCAATTCCATCCTCCCCTTCTCTTCCTCCTCTTACCCCTTTTGCCCACGTCAAGAGATCTCCGTAGTGGCGGAATTCATTCGCTATCGCGCGGTTAACTTTCAACAATGTTGCCATTGTACATATTGTTCCGCATCCGGCGACTCGCCAACGACAACGACAAGAGTAAAATGCGACACACAAAGCAAGCGCGTGTATATCCCACGGCGGATAAAGCGAACGTGTGCCTTCGGGGTTGTTATCTCTGTCGCTCTTTCTCTCTGTTACCGCTGTCCTCTCTCTCTCTCTCTCTCTCTCTCTTTCTCTCTTTCTCTCTCTCTCTCTCTCTCTCTATCTCTATCTCTCTTTCTCTTCGTCGATTGTGCGCAGCCGAGAAACGCGGCATTATAACCCTCGACGGGTGCAACCCACGGCGACATTTGACATCCGCTTTTCGGCGCGATTCGCAGCCGGTCACGGGACACGTAATCGCTCCGGGACGTCATTCCGCGTCGTCACTGCATCCCCACTGACATTGATGACTTTAACACTTTCAGCTGCGAGCTATACAAGCTGACGTATATATATATATATATATATACATACGTTTCATCCGATAATGAGGTCTCACATCGAGGTGATAAACAAAAATCTCGTTTCCTTTTTTTTTTTCGGCGCATTTTGCGTTGGTTTTTGTTTTGTATTAAATAACACTTTTGCCTCACTCGATCTCTCCTGATATAAAGTGATATTTCTTGTGTCGTGAAAGGAATCGCCTGATCTCTCAGAGAACATCCAACGCGAGTGATTGGATCAGACCCTTCCCCTCCCCTCTCACCCTTCTTCGAAACTTACTTGGCTACTCGGGCTTCGAGATTCCGGAGTTAGACGATGGGGGATGAGGGGTGGTGTAGGTGAGGAAATTACGTGTCAGTTCGCCGTCAAAGATTCCGCTCACGCGAACGAACTGTAGGATCCTTGGCACCGTATGTACACGGCCTTCGGATTCATCCACGTCGTCATTATACCTGCGGATATGACACCCCGCCCCTCTCCCGTGTGTACGTTCGTAGCGTGCGGCATCATTAAAGCGTCGATGACTCGGCGTTTTCAGATCAACACCAATGTAATTAGAGAAGAGACAAGCAACTGGAAGCATCTCTGGTTTTAATGTCGAAATACAATGAAGATAAGATGTTATTTCGAATTATTTATTTTCGAGCGTCTTTCTTGCGCGGTTGTGCGTTACCTTTTCTCGCAAGTGAGATTTTTTATTTTCAATCCAACGAATTCGACCGAGTTTCGACTTATTTTTCCAAACAACGCGAGATGTGATGCGACAGCTTTGAAACATTTGTTAGCGTCTTTCTTTACTCCCGTCCGTAATTGTCACGTGTGTGCGAAACAGAAATGTTCGCGCATTTTCAAATAATTAATTTCTCTCTGTGCGCTCTCTCAATGCGCACGTACTCGGGATACATTTGCGTAACAGCGACGGCTCGTCGCAGAATTTTACCTAATTTCTCCATTACACATAGCTTTGTAGAACACGCGCGCGCGCGCGAGTTCTCTCGGCGACGTCGCGCACATGTCGCGCATGAATTTCGCATCCGGGCACGAACAATGTAATTGGAGCATGCACTTCCGGATGCGAGCCGCCCGAACAGAATACAACCGGCCAAATCGTTCTCGCATGTATTGTATAATACGTACGTGCCGTTGCGCTCACGCAGCCGCGCGCGCTCCCTTCTTCCCCGTGAGAGCGAGAGCGAAACAGACAACGCGGAGTTACGCGCGCGTCGATATGCACATATTTACTTATTTGCACACCCTCTTTGCCCATCTCTCGCGCAATGCACGTGGCCGGGCGTGCGCGCACACAGACGCGCGGCAATCATTTCGTTTATCCTCCTCTCGATTCGCGCGAAAGAACGCGAATATATATATATACACGCAACGCGAACCCGACACAACGCGGCACAATTTTTTCTTCTCCCCCTCCCGCCGGAAATCAATATACCGCTTCGGTCTACTTCATTTATAACTAACGAGACGGGAATTCCGAAAAAGCGCGATCGCAAAAAAAAAAAAATCCCCATTCCCCCCGAATCGCGCGCGGATCGGATCGAGTCGAGGGAGAGTGGAAGGAGGGAGTGAAAAAATCCATCCCTCTGAAAGCTTTGAAAAAACGCTACGCGCGATATAAAAATTCCGCCGTCGGGCGGAAGCGCCGGCCGAGCTTCCATCGATATTTAGCGAGGTATACGCATCAAAGCCATCTGCATATTTAATTCGCATCGAACGGCAGGGCACTTTGCGGCATATACGTAGATATCGGGACGAATACGAACTCGAAGGTGGAAAGAGGGGAAAGAGGGTCACGAGAGAGGGAGATCTATTTCTCTCAATTTGCGCGTCCGACTCGCTCTCGCGTCGCCGTGCGTCATCGCGCGCGTTGCCGTAACCGGGCTGCTGATTACAGAATCAGCGGCGGGTTGCGCGAATAGATACGTGTGTTTAATCACTTCGCCTCTCGTATCAACGAGAGCGCCGCGCGAGATAATTTCGGGCGGTCCTCGTGTAATCTTCGTTCCGGGGCTCGGACGTGCGTCCCGCATATCGGCTCGCGCCATGTTTCCCGTCGTGTTTTCCAGACAAAATCGTCGGGAGGGAGGAAACACGTCGATCCCGCGTCCGTTCTCAGCGAATGTGACGTGTAATACGTGTCATACGGGGGGGGGGGGGGCAAAAAAGATCGCTGTCGCGCGCGGAATTACACGTCGCTCATTAATATTTTCTAATAATTGTGCGAAGACAAATAATCCACGTTGAATTAATTTTTTACACGCGCAATAAATAGCAACGCTATTGCGTGGTTTTACACATACACGAAACTAACGTTATACGATGGGAAAAGCGCGACCGAGAAACCGGTTTTTGCCGGTGACAAATGGATTTCTCCCTTTTCGCGCGAGAAGGACGAATTTCCTTTATCTCTGTTAGTTTTATTACTTTTCCACCGAAACGCACCTCTTTCTCTCTTATTTTCGCCCTTTGTCTCTTTAACTACGAGAAAAAGATAGAAGATAGACTAGGCAAGAGAGCCGTTCAAAAACTAATTGTCGCGTTTTTTCGAAAAACGCGCGGGAAGAGTGTACGTAGAAAAAAAAGAGAAAGATAGAGTACGATCGCGCGCGGAGATCGAACGGACCGGTGACTCTCTCGCGCGTCACCGTCGATGGGATTGGCCGACGAGAAAAGAGAGAAAGATCCGCGGTCGAGGAAACGAAAAAAAAAAAATCGACATCGCGGGTCTGCGCACATGGCAGCTTAATTACTGCCCGGGCTGGAGTGTGAAATTGTCAATTACTAGGGAAGACATGTGAGGAGGGGGGAAAGGGGGAGGGACGAGAAGCGGACCGAGGACCGCAAATTAACGTGAACGCGCGCGCGTCCCCGCGCGTATCGTATTCTGACGTATCGATCGCGATTGCTTCCTTGGCCGTTGGAAAATCGATGGGACGCGAGTGATGGAGGTTTTATACGAAGGAGGCGAGTCCTGAAACACCCCCCTAGGCTAGGTTTATTATCGCATATACGCGTGCGTGTGTGCGCCTGTGTGTGCGTATATTGGAATGGAACTGCCATTACCGCGTATTAACGTAACCATTAAACGCCGACACTTCGCAGCTCGCGCGCGGAAGTATTATATAAGAGAGAAAGAGAGAGAGAGAGAGAGAGATTGTTAAATCTTATCCTTACTTTATAACTAATATAAAATATACGTCAACGCGGAGCTCGCGGCTTACTAACTTTAAATTCCGCGTCACTGTCCGTCGTTTCATTTATAAACGAAATGAGTTTCATTATATATATATATATATATACATATATATATCGCTGCGATAAAACGCGAGCGCGAAGCAATCTTTTTATATCTCTCACATTACCACGTGACGACTGCTCGTGCTTCCCATAAGAAAATGCCCTCAAGCGCTTTGGATTTTCGCGACGAAATATTGCCCCGCGTGTCGCGCGTTTTCTTTTTACCGTTGTCTCTTCGAAGATTCTTCCCCGCGATCGAAAATGCGCGGCACTTTGGCGAGTTCTCCCCCGCATCTCCGTCCGCATATACCTTTGAAAACATAATATCGCAATCTCATAAAATATAGAAAATCGTCGAGAAGACGATCGCTACGTGGCGGCGGCGAGTCTTCTTTCTCTCGCGCGCTGAGATCTCGCGCCGGTGGTGCTCGATATATTTCGTTCCGTGCAAAATCCCGAAGGACGAAGAGAAGCGAAACTCGCCGCCCGACGGGCTGCTTATTCTTTAAACAATAAACGAACTTGATCTCGGGGTCTCGATTGGCGCGCGACAATCGAAACCGAACCGAGTGGAGTATCGGATTTTTCTGCGCGCGAAAATGGAATTTTTTAATCTCTTCATTGAATTTCAGATAATGGCTTACAAATGAAGCCATTTGGCCAAATCGACCGGGAGTGTGCGGTTTTACGCGTCTTCGGATTAATAACTCACGGCTGATCGCTAATCGCGTATTCCATTCCGAGAGTTAATTTGAATAATACCGGGAAATGTCACGTTGCGTTGTGCCAGCGTAATCGATGCAACGATGTGTTATCGATTAACAAAAGTGTTAATATAATAGCCCGTATATATGTATATATCGATACACATATATATACTATATGTATATGTGTATATATATATATATATATATATATATATATATGTATATCGATATCTATATATGTATCGATTCTATATCAGAATGTCACGTAACACAATATTGCAGCGAGAGGGAGGGAGGGAGGGAAGGGAAGAGGTTGCGGCGGCGGCGGCCCCCAATCGATACGAGATTAATAGATTCGCGTTTCTCAAATGGTCGTGACCGCGATATTACGTCGGTCGTAAAGGATCCCGGTCGTGTCTACGAACGTAATCAAATAGAGAATAACGAGAGAGGAGAGAGACATGATACATCAGCGCGAGACGAGGGGGCGGGGGCTGTAATATCTGTAATATGAGAATTCCGCGTCGCGAAGTGTGAATGAATATTATCGTAATAATGTCAAGGCAAACAACCCTGATCCCCGCGATCTCCCAACCCTCCCAAAAGCTATTACAGTCGCCAAATATACACACGGAATCGCCGGGGGCCATCTTGAAATTAATACGACGATGCTGTGTGTATTCCAAGAACGGTATTACTTTAACTTATCTGTGTGCGATCGTCATTGTTGCTCATTAATATGCAAATTAACGGCGCGCGCGCGACTTATCCGCGCGATAACATTTTATATCACGCGCTCACATTTGTGTGATTGTTCGGCCCGTTTGAATGTGACTTTTATTTAACGTTCGCGCGCATTGGGAAAATAAACCCCGAAGCAAATTGCCGCGGAACCAGGTGTGTGTGTATATAATATATAAATCACATTTCGTTAATTAAAATTTTGATAATCGTCGTTTGCTCGCAAGATCGTTCCCGACGAGATGTGTAAATCAATCTAACGGAATCATTTTGCAAAACGCGCGAAAATACTTTGTGTGATCGATCTCCGTCACTTTTCCGCAAGTTCTTACGGAGATTTTTCTCACTTAAAATATTTTTCATATAAAACCGTCGTCCGGTTTGGTAATGTTACTTAAAATTCTCGCAAAACTCCCATTTTCCGGATGATATATGCGGCTCGTAAAGCGATAAAAAAATCTGGGACACCGTTGGGAATCGCGCTTTATAACAATTTCGTCAAAAAAAAAAAAACCCACAAAAAAAAAACACACAAACGTTAAGCAATATACAGCCGCGGGTGGTGAAAAAAACAAAACAAAAAAAACAAGCGTGTACCGCCACAAAATTAAATGTGGAAATTCGTCATTCGCGTTTCCGCTCTGACGTTCGCGTTAGCGCGTCGCGATAGGGCCGGTTCGAGGATGCTTTTTTTTTTTTTTGGTTCTATTTTTCATCCTCGCGCCCGCGCGCGCGCGAGTATACTTTTGTTCGATATCTCGGCGAAACTTTTCGTCCCTCGAGCGAGTGAAAAAGTGCACTCGCCGCCGTTCCCTCTATCGCTCATACACCGCACGCCAGTTTTCGCGCCGCTTGGAAAACCTCCGCGTGGAAAAACTTGGCCGAGTCCTTCGTTCTAGTTAGGGGAGAGAATCGCACAACCGCCGCGCGCGCGCGCGCGCTCGCTCGCACTCATCCTTTCTGATTAAATTTATCGGTGGAACCGTCCAACTTTTCAATCGACTGTTACGCCGAACTCTTAATTAGCTCCAGGTGCTCGAGCATCAAAGTGAGAAACGGAAATTAACTCGAGTCACGCCTGGAATGCGCTGTCGCGCAATTTATTCTTCCTCAAACCCATACGACATCCCCATATTTATCCTATATATATATACGTTGTATGATTACAAATAAATCTTTCAAGATGGAAAGCGTGTAAACATATATAATATGTCATTGATTTGCATTAATATTTATCAATTTACACACGTATATATAATAATAAGAATAACTTTAGTGAAGACGCAAAAATTATATACAGATTTGAACGGAAGGAAGGCGCTTTAAAGGGCAAAGCAGCAACTTGCTAGGTTCCCTAAACTTAATTTGAAACAAAACTACTATATATTATAAGAAATAAATAAATATTATATTAATATTGCATATATAAACTTAAAAAAAAAAATATGTATATATAAAGTATATATTTATACGTACACATGTATTATAAAAAATCGTGTAACATTCACTGACACGTACATAAAAACGGCTTTTACATGTCCTGGTGCCACATGAAGACCGAAATTCATCCATGCTGCTGATGGACAAACTTTATATTAGAAAAGTTTTTATGTTTTGGCGGTTATACAGGTCGCCTCTATTTTTTCCCCCTTACATTGCGCGACGAAATATCGCGACATATACACACGTCGAGTCACAATTATAATACAAAGAATTTTTCCCGCAAAGAATTCTCTCCGTATTCGCGAAACTTTATTTGTGTGACCGCGGCTCAACAATAAGAAGAAAAAAAGATAATATAATAGAGATAAGACGTTCGAAGTTTGCGAAATCGAAGATCATTTGAAACTAATCGCAAAGCGGAATCGGTCTCCTCTTCCCCTCGGCGATCTTTTGTGAAGAAAAGATGATTCTTTCCGCTTCCGCGCGAAAAGTATCGGAAACCACGTGGTCATAAAATGAGTTCGACGTTACTACGTGGTGTTAAATCTGCTACGAATGGGAGAGAGACGCGAGCATAATTTTCATTCTCCGGTGAATCTGCAGTCACCAAGTTCTAACGAGTTAGCCGACGGACGAGTTTTTATTCTTTTATTTTGCGATAATTAAAGTTCACGGAACTTACGACACACACACACACACACACACACACACACACACACACACACACGTACACACTAACCCGTGCTATCTACAATCTCCGTTAAGCTGAGCGAAGAAATCCAGTCGCGAACCGTACAAACGACAGACGCGCGCGCGCGCACGGTCGTTTTTCTCGTTATATCGACTCGCGCAACTTCGATGCGTTTCGCGCTCGAGTAGACCGATGAAAGACGACGCCACCTGAAGTTTCCACGCATTTTATTACACATCAGTGAAAATCCGGCCGTGCGCGAGACCGTGCAAACGTCCGTGGCGCGCAAAACAAAAAAAAAAAAGGTGGTTTTTCCCATTTTTAATTACAAAGATTGTAAAGCATATGGAGGAAAATCCTTTTGAATAAAATGAATGAAGCAGCTTTTTTTTTGTTGCCGGTAATTTAGAATAAAAAACCGCGCGTAACACGTTACGAGAGCTGAAGAGAGCTCCCGCTCTTCAAAATGTGATGTATATAATTCTTTTTTCTCGCGCTCTCTCATCTTCCGCGCCGCGATGCAAACCACCCGGCGCAATAAAATAATTTTTCGAGTTGGTTATTGTGCAAAGGCTCGTATCGGCACATCTCAAAATGGGAGACAATGGGGAGGGAATCGGTTGAAGTAGCGTGTGCTGTTGTTGAATTTTTATCGCGGAAAATATTTACACAATGGAGTTTCGAACGCGAAAATTGAGAGAGAAACGTTTCGGAAAAGATTTTCACAGAACAGAATTCGAAATTGCGCAAGGTTATTTTTTCAGAAAGCGCGCGCTTGTGCACGACGAGCGTTTAAAAATTTAGCGTGGGAAAACAAAACAGCTTGGTTGTATAAAAAATATGAACGCGTTAGTTTCACTCGAACAAATTTTTAGTTTCGAGGAGAAGATTAATGTGTGATTTTTTTTTTTTTTTTTTTTTTACGTTTCGTCGTCGCAACAAGAACGTTCGCTTTTGAATCGCCGTAATTGAAAACCGCTTAACATTTCTCCACTTCGTTTGTCAATCGAGAGAAGATTATTTTTATTTTTCTTCGAACGCGCGCGCGCGCCACGCATCTGCGATCGGCATCGCGACTGATTACGGGCGCAATCAAAATCAACGAAACCGGCTTCTTCTTCTGAATAAGAAGCGAGATCGAGCCGAATTCGAGGTCTCTTTCCGAGAAGGATGCGGGGAGGAGAACCGACAGGGGTCTTCCTTTCAATTACTGCCTTTACCCTAGAAAGAAGTTCTCCATTCCACGTGACCGGAATAACTCGATATGTTCACGTACTAACTAGAGGTGTGACGTGATACACACAAGATGATGTAAACGAATGCGCGTCCAATTAATTCCGTCAGTTGGATTGTCTCGACAATTGCGATGAAAATCGTTGACGTGTGTCATCATATCGCGGTTGAGCGCGAGAGTTCTCGATTATGTCCGTTCGCAAGTTCGAATGCGAAACGAACAGGCGACAAGACAGACCCGCCCCTCCCCTCCATCCTTTCAATTAACGTAGTTAAAACGAGTCCTTTTCCGACACGTGACTCGAATGAGCGATCCTTCGGTAGGTACCCGTATTCCCGACGGGAAAAGTAATTCGAAGAGAACCCGTCCACTCTTCCCTCCGCGTTCTTCTTCTTCTTCTGAGAATGATCGACGAGAGTTGCGGAAATCGATTCCCCGTCGTTTTCTCACCGCGCGAAAGTATACACACACGGTCTGATAAATCAAACGTGCGCGCGCGCGCGCCGCGCACGAAAACGCTTCCCGAAAAGATCTCATTAGCGGATCCTAATCTTCTTTCGTGACAATATTTGATATTCCCGAATGAAATATCGCGCCAATATCATCTCTTTTTATATCGCAACCAAACAGTCGTAATGTCGCGCGTATTGTTCACACGTCACGTGCATATATATAGGTATACGCTTGCTGCTCGCCTTGTTTAATCAACGCGGCGAAAAGACGTCGTATAATTTCGAAACGGATAAACAGAGACTCTTTGCGCGCGCTCATCCCGCGCGTTGTTTAATCAGTCCGCGGAATTAGAATGCTAATCCGGCGGCGAATAAAAAAGCGACGAATCGCGCGTTACACCGGGGGCGATCGCAATCTCGAACGTCGCGCGAAAATATGAGACGAGCGATTCAAAATCGCAAAAATCGTATCCAAGTCGAGGTCGAGTGACGCACACATACGTATACACCCACAGAGTCTCAGAGAAAACGACCGTTTGCGAGAAAATTGCAGTAAACCGAGCAAAATTGCATTCCTTCCGATTGTGAGCTCGCCGAAAAACCGCGACTTCCTGCGTCGTCGAACGAATCCGGTCACTTCGAGGGGGAGAGCGCGCGATTAAAGACGAGCGTGAGACCCACGAGCGGAGAATCGCGTTCGTTTCCACTTAGTGGAATGCAGTTTACATGATGTGTAATGGGACACGCGGCGGCGGGACGCACATTTGCGCGTGGCACATGACACGCGTCGCAAGAAAACTCAGCGCGCGCGCGATATTAAAAGCGATGCAATTACTCCCGACGGCGTAATTGCGGATGCGCTTTTGCGTCGGGTAACGACGAAAAGCTTGTTTCAATTATGCATACAGAGACGCGCGAACGTAAAGTTTATCTTTTTATTTACCGCTCTCTCTTACGAGAGCGAGAGAGCGAGCGCTTTTTTTTCTTTCGCGTGTTTAAATAAATTTTCCGAATCCGCCGCAGCAATTTCGCAGTCGGTGGTTGATTCGCATCGCGACGTCAAAAAAAAAAAAAAAAAAAAAACAGCAAAAAGAGGGGCGCTCTGAATGAGGAACGGGGTGAACTCTATCGAATTCATTCCGCTGATATAAGCTAAATAACTCGATTAGCACGAGACGTTCATTCAGCGTGTCAAAACTGATTGGGACTTTCCCTTTTTTGCGTCGCCGGGAGAGACGACGATTTCCCTTCCCCTCCTTTCCCCCACCCCCCCATCAAGTGTTTTCTTCTCTCCGTTCGCACCCTCGCAATTTGCGTAAGTGCGCGAACTTTCGCCGATGCTCTTTGTTTCTCTTCGCCGTGAATTTTGGCTCGTTAACCTTTTCAAGCAGTTGGTGTAATTTTGCGACACACGCGTCTTCTGCTTTAATACAGCCAAATTAGACTAGTAATTGATTCATTTTATTGCAAGCAAAATAATTGTAAAAGCAAAAGAGTTTCGTAAAATTTTCTATTTCTCTCATTCGCGCTGAGAACAGAAATGTGACGGAGGATTACATTGTCTTTATAAGTTTTATAAAATCAATTTTATTTAAGCGCGCAGTTATTGAGATATCAAGAAATTCGAAGAGAGAAAAGAATTGCGTTTTACACTGATTTCCATTTGAAATTTTTTTTTTTCCGAGAGAGAAAGAGACAAAACTCAACTTTTCATTCATTGAAGAACTTTCAGAGCGACTATGTAATGCATATCGAACTTAATAAAAGAATATGGTTTTCAAAATTACCAGCTTCGCGACGCTGGAAGACAAAGAACAGAAAGCTTGGGAAAAGATAATCCCTACTGGGAGTCGCATGAATATATGCGATCGGAATAGAACGAGAAATGAACTTCGATTTCGATCAATCGGCCTACTAATACTTCCATCAGACGAAGGGAATATATATCGTTTCAAGCTTCAAATCGCGATCGGTGCTTGATTCCGTATTAAAATTTTATTATTCGGCCCTTATCAATTGCTCGACAGTGCTAGAAATATAATCGCCTTAACTCTGTTCGTTCAAAGTAAATTTATTCGATCAACGGTAAAACTGCGTTGATGGAAACAGACACACACACACACACACACACACACAAGAAATCGATATCCATTCAACTCATAATTATCGTCACATTTGACAATTCCGATATTTTCTCCTCGTCGCTTTTACTTCGTGAAACTGCTTTATTAAGAAAAATCGAGAGATATTGATTTCTGTTTCGCCGTTCGTTTTTTCAACAGACTTGGCTATTTTCGCCTGTGGATGTCTTTGTAAAAAATTCACAACGCCGAGAACCAAATAATTTGTAGCACTTGTGTGTATATATCGTCGAGTGACAGAATAACGCATTGACAAATCAAAAGTGCAAAAATTAGAAGAGTTTTATTTCTCAGAATACACGTGTAATCTTTACGTTACATTAGTTTCGAAACGTATATGTGTATCTGCTATTGGTCTCGTCAAATGCTGCAAATAAAACATTACTGACACGTTAATAAGATCTTAGAGTTAAAAATAGATGTGTATGAATATATATAGAAAGATATATAATAAAAGACATATATACATATCGTAATAATACCGAGTCTTACCGGAGAACTCGGATACATTTGTTCTTTTTCGGAATCCATAAGTGTCCTTGAGGACAATTGTTTCTTGTGAATATTGAAATAATAGATTCAGTAGACACCATTGCGATAAAACTTGATATCAAAACAGCAACCAATAAACATACACCAAATGAAATATTCCTGTTCTCCATGTTTTTTTTCGCACAATAATTTAAATTTTGAAAACAAATCTGGAATCACACTTCGGTATTGCTTCCAACACTGGTTTCCAATGAGCAACCTCTTGTTAGAAACGTCTTCTTTTATACCATTTGGAGTTATAAGTGTTACGTGTCAAGCGCAATATAATATTTGACAAACGTGACACGAGAGAAATTTATCGAAACGTTTGTGTCACGTTTGTTGCGTATAGATTGCAAATATCGAAAAGAATCATAATTTTTTCCTGGTTATCATCGCATAAATGTGATGGAATATATTATATACATAAAAATTAATAGTCACGTACACGATCAGGAAACACATTTATTTAATCGTATAAAAAAAGTGAAATATACATGTTCTTTCGATGTAACATCTGAGAATTAGTCTTACATTTGAGCAATGTGCCTCTTAATAAAATTACAATTACACAAGTCAATATATATATTCCTTATATTAAGAGTAATTTCTTACTGTCTATAATATATATATATATATATATATATGTGTGTGTGTGTGATGTATATATCTAGGTATATGTAATAAATCTTATCATCATTTTTTGCAGTAGTTGCGAGCGCGATATAAATTTTATTATTCTACATTTATTTAAAGTTTTATTATATATTTATTAAAAATTAATATATTTTATACAAATTATTTTTTAACACACATGTAAATTGTCAAAATATTATCGATTAAAAGAGCTCTTTATTTAAGCAATTACCGTGTTTTACATACTTGTAAAATCGTATTTTAAAATGCGTATTTTACATCGCGATAAAGATTTGTGCGTCTTCCTCGGTATATCTCGCGTGTAAAAAAAATTACATTGTTTTGTTTTTCTTTTACTCGAATTTTATCAAAACAAATATCGACATCGCACAAAAACTCAGTGTGACATTGTTTTTACAATAACCTGCGGAATTGCGCATTTTCTTTTTTTTTCTTTTTTTTTTATTGAACACACGTGCTAAAATTACACAAATCTCTTATAAATCTATTCATCAATATGTTTCTCCCATGCTCGACATGTGTTTTCATAATTTACTTCGTCTCTCTCTTTCTCTCTCTCTCTCTCTCTGCTGCGTCAATATATATGTATATATATCTGTAACATACAATTATAATAAATTACATCGGAGATCGGGATGTGCGATAATTAACGCGCGTTTTCAAATTCGTGTTTGTACGCGTTTTGACATTACGTTTAGCATCGTACGCGCCAAAATTCATCACACAAGTGCAAATCGAAGAATGCGATCAAAAATCTAGCGCTTTCCTCACACATCACACTCGTGTAAATCTCCAATAATATTTCGGCATTAAACGGAGTTAGTTAAGTTTCGGCACACGCGCGCTTCTCTCTTTCATTTGAACCTACCTACGAACTCGCTCGAACGTAAGCTCCCTCAGTTTATGCGAAATAAGGAATTAACCGTAATATACCGTAAAACACAAGTTTCCATGACGAGTGTGTGGCCATTGTGTTACAGTGTCGACGAAGTTAAAACGATAATTTAAACGTCTCATCCTCGGCGTTAGAAAGGCTCGTATTCCACTCCGACGGTTTTTACAAAAAAGTATCTCAAACAAAAAATAGTGTTCGCGAAAAAGAAGAGAGTGGGAAATAAATTCTTTCGCGAATCGATCCGAATGACATCGGCGCGAACATCGGTTTCGCTTCGCAAAAAACTGGTCGTTACCGCGTTTAATCGCGTCGCAATCGCGTTTTTGCCGCGATTAACTCGGATCGGCTCGGAAAATATTCCGCGTCGCGTATACGGTTTGATCGCGTCGCAGAACGATCGCGCGGAACTCGTTCACCGATGAATGCGTTTTAACCGATTGATGGCGATAAATAATGAAGCCCGGCGCGCATTTCGCCGGGCTATTCCGTTATGTAAATTCGCCGGGTTGCGAAATAATTGAAACGCCGGCGCGTTGCGCGCCAACGTAGCGGCGATACATTGTAACTATGCGGCCGGTCGCGTGTTGCATCACGCGGCTAAATCCCGGGATCGAAATTACGAATTTACGAAGGCAATGGCGCGGATAATCAGCGCGCGCGCGCGCGCGCCTATGATAAACGATACACACAGCGCGTCGCTTTTAATTAGCGTACTTTTCTCCGCTGAATTATCGCGGTGTAGGCGTTGTCGTGCGTTTCCGCGAGCGGCTTAAAGCGCGAGAGCAAAAAAAAAAAAACCCCGGGAGAGAAAAGGAAGAGAAAGAGGTGAACTTAACGAAAGGTGGGAATACACACAAAAAAAAAAAAAAAAAAAAAAGAAGAAAAACGCAGCTCTTGTCCGGCGATATAAATAACGCAGCTTTTTGCGCCGACTAATTAATGAACGGTTTTATCGCTCGTGCGCGGTGGCGCCGGCGATGCGCGAACAAATGCGGGCGCGGTAATAATAAAAGGTCGGCATTATGAAAATGATGAAAAATTCACGGTGCTGCAAGCGGAATGAATGATTAAAACGTCCGATTTCCGGTGCGTGTGTCCGGATTTCACGCAACGATGCTGTCAAGATCGCATTGGTATCTCTACATTTATACTACTTACTATACGTAATTCATAACGACGATTTATATTATTTATTTGTGTGAGTGCGTGTGTGTGTACATATAGAAATAATTCGCGTTAAATGCTGTTTCTCTCGCAAAAAGACAAAAATATATGTATACATGTCGGAATAACTAAAATTGCAATAACGTTCATTCTTCTTTTTTTTTGTTATACATTTTTTTTTGTACTACATTTTGTCAATAATATTTATTAAACTTTTTTATTATCGAACAATTCCGATTAAGCGTAAAATTTTTATGCGTTCGAAACTTTTTAACCGCGAGCGGCGCAAAACAACGCTTTGTGCAAAATTGAACATTGTAGTTCTTGATCATAATGGCTTTCAATGCTTACGTTAAGCGCGACACACGCACAATGGAAATTTACTGCAGAAGCGTAAATCTATAGGCTACAAAGGCTTTCATTAACTTATCATATATAAAATGTGCGAAATGAATTCTACGAAGCAGCTTTGTTGGAAACGCCATTATTCACCCGTAATTCGTGTAAACACGAATTGCGCACAACGTAACACAATTGGCCAAAAACTAAATACACATTGTTTGGATAGCTTTTTTGTTGTTTTTTAATTTACCGTCTTTCTCTCTCTCTTTCTTGCTCCCCTTCTATTCTTTTACATAAAATATTTACCAACATATTTTATCGTTGTTTTATTCCGAGTTTTAAGATCGAGCTGCGCAAGAAATTCGATTACCCGTGTAAAAGTGGTTTCTTGCGAGGGTTGGCCTCACGTTCTGCTCCGCGTGACGCAGGGCGCGCAGATGTACGCGAGGACGATGCCGCCGCCGAGGAGCAGGGCGATCGTAGCCAAGGTCATCCACGTGGCCGAGGTCGAGGTGACGCGGGTTGGCAGCAGCTTCTTCATAGTCGGCAGCTCGGCAACCTCCTCGGTCGTCAGGCCCCATCTTCTGGCCTTGGCGAGCAAGGACCTGAGACGCCGGGACGCCCTTTCGCAGGACTTCCTCGACGTCCGCCTGGATAAGCCGTCTAAACAGTTCTCCAATTGTCCCATATTATAGCAACGTGTCTCATTCTTAGGTCAATCCATACGCCTCGACGAATTCCGGACATCGATCGGAAGTTCGAGTCGTCGAACGAAGTTCGCGAGACCGCGAATAAACCCCCGTTGCTGCCGGCGCGAAAGTTACACCCGCTACATCGTGATCTCGATCTCGCTTTTTCTCTCTTTCTCTCTTTCTTTATCTACCCCTTTTCGCTCTTTTCTTCTTTGCGCTGCCGATTTTAAGTTGAGGGAAATACTTCCCGAAGTTTAAACAGCTCTCTTGGTTCGCGCCAATGTTCGTCGATTTCGAGAAAAACGAGTTTCTTCTGGCGAACTGACATCGTCGCACTTGCGTGCCAATTATCGATACGATTCTTTTTTAAGTTTGCTGATCATCGATGAAAAAAGTTTTGCAACATTATTTTTAATTACTCCGCCAGTTTTTTGTCAGGGCATTTATCGACATCTAAAAGATAAACAATACGGAATTAATTAGCATTAATTAACATCGGATTTTTTTTGTTTTTTAATATTATGGAAATGTATTTAAAAAAAACTTTTTAAAAAGGAATTGCGAATAAACGAATAAAATTAAATTTAAACAAGCGAACGGGAGTTAGCATAATAGAAATTTTTTTTGCTCAAAAAATTACACGTATTTAAATACGTATATTGAAATTTTTATATTAAAATAATATCGCGATTTTGTTTAACACGCGCATATATTTTTCCGAGGTTATAAGCTCGTTCTCGCTTGGAGAACCGGCGTTTCTCAGGCGCGAGCAACCATCTCTCGCATTATTTTTTTTTCCCTCGCGGTGTTGCGCAATTGACAGCCATTAATTTGCTCCCGGGTCGATCCGGGAGCAATCGGCGAGTCGATGTGAAACCGGGATCGCTTTTAATTCTCTTTCGCACGGTCGGGCTCGGTAGAGAGAAATTGTAATTGCTCGACGCTATGAATAATGCAGCACGCGAATCGAAGGAAGTAGAAGCCGGCTTCGCCTTTCGAGGCGAAAAGGCCGCGACGTCGATAAAAAGTTTCCGATCTGCGGCCGTATACCGCAGGAATGAATTAAGTTTCTGCCTTTAAAGTCGCGCCACCGCGGAATTACGTTACCTTCGTCGTCGTCGTTGTCGTCGTCGTCGTCGTCGTCGTAGCTCTTATATACACGTGAAATATACCGCGCGCCACGTTCGCGTGCATGTACCCGTTTCCAGCTTTTCGTTCCTTTTATTCGAGCTTACACCGCCGAGCTTTAAATTACGTTTACGCTCTCACTTTACGCGGCACCACATTTGCGATAGTTCACGAATTTACGAGACAAGTTCGTCTTCCTCGCTCGGCTACGGGGCTTACGTGATACCGATGCGTGAGAAAAGAGACTTTATTGTCGAAGTTGTCGGATAAAAAAAAACTTCGACTCCGGCCGGCTCGACGTTGACTCGAACTACTCGAAACCACATAGCGTACTATCGCATCGAGCGAGAAAACCGTGGGGAACAAAAATGCGTCTAACGGCGAATTCTGATTAATTTCACACGATTCCGCTAGGGATGGTTATTTGCAAAGCTATTACCTGTCGTGGAATAGGAGTGGACTGCGCGCGTACATGTGTATGCGCAAAGGTGCAATCTGCGCTAATAAACGCGCGACGTTTCTCGTTCGACTCGAGTTTCGCGACACGGCTACAAACTCTCGGAACTATATTTACACGTCATTTATTTAAAGCTCGGTTTATGACCTGGAAATAATGCCATTTACGTCGCGCATAAGAGCTTATCGTAGTTCCGCTTGGTGCTGAAACTATTAATAAACTTCTAGCTTCCGTTTGCTCAAGTTAGTCGCGTTAAAACACACATGTCGCGTCCTGATTTTTGACAACTGCTTTGTTTTTTAAGCGGCAGAGTTTTAAAAAATAAATGAAACATACGTTTTTGTGAAACGTATTCTTCGAATTCATTTATTAAAACAGAAAGAGGATAAAAAATTCACATTTCGTAATTACAAAGTGTTTGTGTGTGTATGTGTATGTGTTACAAGAATACAAAATAATACAAAACGTAAATATATATATAGCCTACCTCTTTCCAACATTCACAACGAAACTCTTCGGCACGTGAACGTGCGATTTACGTGTGGATTTTTTTGTTCTATATGCCGGCGTTTACAAAGCAAACTTCAACGACATATATCGAGGAAAGATCGAACGGATTAAATAAATTGCAAACGCGTTTTTTCTTTGGAAAGAAAAACAGTTTTTGCAGGCAATGCAAAGAAGTGCGTTTTTTTGTCACGTGAGAAAATAAAAGGATTTATCCAACCGATTTCCATTCACAAACGTCAGGAAGGGATACGCGCGAGTCGAGAATGCGGTTTAAGCCACGTGACACGAGTTGTCGGATGCGTGCGCCGTATGCCGCGTTCTCGACGGACGTCGCGACGCTTACTGCCGGGGCGTCGAATATCCGCGACCCTTTATGCGGCAGAACCACCCCCGATCATCCTCCTTCCCCCCCGTAGACACCCTTCCGCGCCGGTTCGCTTCAGCCAACGACGACGACGCGGACCGGCGCGGATCGGCTACAGAGAAGCGTACGTACGGCGACTCTTAACGTGGTTATGTTTGCAGAACAGGATATCATCCTGTGTTGGCGGAGCCAAAATTAAGGCCGATATTAACCCTTTGACTAACCTCACCACCACTTTGCGATCATCGACGACTGATGAATTCCGGGAAAATGTATGTGTGTTTATCTTTGCAATATTAAAATCTATCTATTTCGATTTCGGCGAACTGCCCGATCTTTCTCATTTCTTTGTCACTTTAAAAATATCCGTCTCGAAGTTTTTGCTCAATATTTTTTAGTTTTGTGTTTAGTTTTTTTTTTACGAGAAAATTGCGCCACAAAAATACACACGAGAAAGAAAAAACAAATTTGTAATTAAAAGATTTTCTAATATGAAAAAAATGGAAAAATAATTACAAATTATGAGAAATCTCATTTATTCGTAATTTTGCGATAATTTTACGTTATCCCATCACTTTTAGTTCGTTGAAACGCGCGAACAGGCCTTGTTACGGGCAAAACGCAATATAATGAAACGAAAACGCAAAACTAATTGCGTCGTGAATTATTATTCTTGTGAAATAATTACACGTACATATTTGCGCTCGATCGGACTATTCGCGCTTGTTCAATGTAATTTTAACGAGATCCTATCAGTTGGCGTATATCGACCTGTCGCATTCGCGAGATATCATTAATGGCAGTCGGCGGAATTGCACATTTGTGTTCGCGAATTACACATCATCTTTTCGCAGTTGTTTTATTTATTTATTTATTTTTTTTTCGATCAGCCTGCCTTTCTTTCAAAGTCAACTACAAAGCGAAACTTTGTCGCGCGAGTTATCGAACATTTTTGTAATCGCATCATGACGAAACACACAAAACTCTTTTACACATGTTGTAAGAACATCAAAAGTTTCGACATCTTCCCGGATAAGCTCCAGGCGAGATCTTGTGTTTTCGCGCACAGCCGGTAATGAGAGAGAATGGAATTACCTTACGCTACTTGTTGCCACGAACTAAAGCTAAAGCACCTGTTCTGTCACGCAAGAGAGAACAAAGCTTTGCATCCCCCGTGCTCATAATGTTGTCATAATTATTGAGAAGCGATGCGTATGCCGCACACGCTCTAATGTATAATCAAACGGAAACGGAGCGACTATAACATATATATATACGTACGACAAAATAGTGTATTACTTCTCGTTTAAGAGAGTTTCTTCAACAATTATGATTTTTTATTACTCACAATGTACACGACAAACATGCGACATGAGCGTTGCGATGAAATATTTGTTTTAGATAATTATTACATCACACACACGTTTCCCGAGTATATTTAACACATGAAATTTACAACTCCGTCGAACAATATAATAGTAAAATAAAAAATATCGAATAAAATAATATTAAACAAAATAAATAATATTAAACAAAATAAAAGTTGTTTATATATTTGATAAACAAACCCTATGATAAAAATAAATAAGTATTAAAAGTAACAGATAGAAAAACAATTTTGTAACTTTATTACTTGCCATGTGCACGACACACGTGATATGAACGTTGCGATAGATGTTTGTGAAGAATTTCTTACGATTTGTACGTGTCACGTTTGTCGATTATTAATTTGTGCCCGACACGTGGAATTCGCAAATCCAATCGATATAAAAAAAGATATTTGAGTAATAAAGCTGGTTATTGGAAAATCTGTTTTGGAAGCACAAAAGTATAATTCTAGTTGTTTTCTAAGATTAGGTTATTGTGCAAAAATATAGAGAATAAATATATATATATATATATTGCATTTGTGGTGTATATTTTTCTGGTTGCTGTTTTGATATAGAGTTTTATCGCAATTGTGTCTATTAAACATACGTCTATGTCAGAACGTCAGTGTTTATATCTCATACGTTTCAAAAATAATGTAACAATTACACAAGTAATAAAGACTTAAGGCTCGTGAAATTTAAACCAATGAGTGAATATAAGGCCTTACGAGCCGTTCTCAAAATGTTGAGCGAGAACTTATACATGTATATATATATGTATACACATGTA
>NW_018020591.1:1459610-1533340 GCF_002006095.1 Pseudomyrmex gracilis | reverse complement strand
AAGAATTGAGAATTCAATTCGAAAAACTCACTTGTAAAAATTTACAAGTAAATTCGTTACATGTGTATACATATATATATACATGTATAAGTTCTCGCTCAACATTTTGAGAACGGCTCGTAAGGCCTTATATTCACTCATTGGTTTAAATTACACAAGTATATTGTAGAAAAAAATAAAAATAAAAATAAAAACTATATCACATCGAATGTACGTGCATTTGCACGTGTTAATTTTTTCAGTAGAAAGCTTTTCCTATTTGTTTGTGTGTGAAACCTCCGTAAAACGTTTCGCATTTTCGTTCCAGCCAAGACGTTGAACTCGTAAAATCGCAAACTCGTTTCCCGTGCGCAAAAGATTGTCAAGTACAATCACGTTGCGCGAAGCGATCATCATCCCCGGGAAACTTATATTGCGGCAATTCTCATCGGGATCTTTATGATACGTGAAAGACTTTTCAAAAGACTCTCTTTGCGTCGATAGAAGAATTCCGGAAACCGTAGGTAACTCGTTCCATCACGCTATTCGGCCGCGGAAAGCGTCCCCGCCATTGTGGAAACATCGTCGTAGTCGCGGGGCGCATAGTGTAAGCCCGATTCTGTGAGAATCTTCGGCCGCAGGATCTTCACGGTCGCGTTTACAGCTTGCGTAAATCTCACGTTTACGATCGCCATAAACTCGCCTCGATCCCACGCGCGGTCCGAGCTGTTCTTAAGGGCACGAACATCTCCGGGCGACGCGGGTGTCGACACACTCGAGGTAAGGGTCAGTGTCTTGATTTGAGGTCGTCCGGCGAACGTATAATTTTGTGGGACACTTTGAGCTTTAGTGGCCATACGGCTGCAAATAGCTCCGCCGAGTAAATTCCGTGATTTACGCGAATGGAGCTTGTGTGAAAGGCGAGGACGCGCGTGAATGACTTCATCAGACTGAGAAAGATTAGCAGATTTTAGAATCTCGTGTGTTTTACAGACAAATTTGAGTAAACATTAAAGAAGTATATTTACGAATTTTAACACCGATCGTTTTTTTTACATTTCCGACAAGTTCAGAGATTTAAAAAAAAAAAAATACTCGTGCAGTTATATTACGCATTATGCTCCTTTGTCGCACGAAGGGAGGGTGAAAGAACGGGGGTGATAAGTACAAGAGGAAATTATTAACAATAATCCTCTCTCGCGCAGGAATGAAGGGAGAAGCATTTGACGAAGACAAGTATGAACACGCGTCAGTGGAGAACGAATAGAACTAAGAACGGAAGACGAGAGAGAGAGAGAGAAAGCGTGACGAAGTGTAATTACGTACGGAACAGTGAGTCCAATCAGACTGCCGCGCAAACAGAAGAAAATTTCGACGAAAAGGGTCGCGAGAGTGTGAACCAGAACGAATTTCTGATTCGGAAGATGAAAGATGAATTTTGGAGTGCGTGTTTTTATTTATTGAGACACGCTCATAACTCGCGTATATATAATAATTATATATTCCATATTTTCGTATAATGTTAGTACATTACACATGTAAATAATGCATAAATAAATAACGCGCGATAATTTTCTCCTCTCTTTTTTTCGCTACAACGCTCTCTTTCTTAAAAAAAATGTCAATTTTTCCGATCGACACGTTCGATCCACAAATAATTTTATTTTCGATAAAACGCAGATCTCACTTGCGCGTAGCGATTCTGCGAGTCGCTTAGGAAAACGCGTTGACAGAGAATGGAGAGCGCCGGAATCGTTGCAACAAGGGTGCGTCGGGAGGCGCAAGCGGCGCGTATGGGAACCGCAGGAAGACGGATCGCCGCTATTTCGAACACATAGCTGCGAATGCGTTATTTAATTAAAACTACGCCGGGGTCTCTCCGGTAGATTGTGTGCCAGAAAAAAAAGAGCACGAAAGCGCCGTTTGGGCAACGCTGGAAACAAGAGAGAGAAAGAGAGAAAGAGAGAGAGAGAGAAAGCGAGACGAAGTGGAACGTGAGATTGCGTCAGAAGAGTTGAACAAGTGGAGCGAGAGAGAAAGAACGAAAGAGAAAGAGAGAGAAGAAGAAAAAAGAGGGGGATGAAAACGAGAAAGCGAAAACACAAACGAAGAAGACCGAGGGCAGGGCGGTTGATGATAGAAGGATAAACCGAATCGGTGAGGGTGGAAACGAGGACTGCACACGGGCGGAAGAGGAACAGAGATGGACGGGACAGCGCGCAATCCGAAAGTTATAAAAGAAGTTCTTTCTGCTACTTAGAGAGGAAGGACGTTGGCGGAGGCGCCGCGAAGAAGAGGAAACGAAGGGGAGTGAAAGAAACGGTGAAACGAGGAACGGTTCTCTCGCCAGAAAGAGAGCAAATAACCCACTCGACAGACCCCCCACCGGACTTGGCCACTCGGACCGGCCAAGAGCACGTAAGGATTCTCGAGCGTCGCCGGAAGGAAGAGAAAGAGAGCGGGGAAAACGAGAGAGAGAGAGAGAGAGAACGGGGATGAAAGAGGAAACAGAACTGACGCGCGCGAGAAAAACTAGGATGCGGAAAGAGCGAAAGGAGGTGGCCATCGAGTCACGCGCGGGTGCCACGGGACTTGGTTTCTATATCATGGGACTCTCGACGATCGGGCGCATCGGCGACGCGAAGTCGAATAGAAAACAAAACGAAGTTTCCCAATTTAAAAAACTTGTACGAGCGCCGTCGCGCAGGTGGACGGAGTGATAACGCGATTGCTGATAATCGAATATGTATACATATATATAGTATATATATATATACAATACACGTAGACACATACCTAACATATACGTGTATTTCAATTTAACACAAAGATCGCACTGCGACTTTCAAATATCTTCCTTTTTCTCACTCAAAATTACGACCGAAGTATTTGTCTTTTTTAGATTATTCTTCTCGTTATATAAATTTCTATACCGCGAATGCAAATATTCTCCTCTCTCTTTCTGACAATGAGATATAATTTTACGTTTCCGAATAAAACCGAACAAATTGGAAACTCCAAGGCTCGCGCAAACTCTCCGCCGGGCTGTTTATTAGCATTTCATAACAAACCGGGATTTCGAAATGAGAACGCGGTAATTAATTACAGTGGCAGTGATGTAGTGCAATCTAACGTAATAAATAATAGCAACTCTCGGCGTCCGAGGTGGCTGAGCCATCATTTACTTGATACGGCTGCTCTGCAGAGGAAACCTCAGCTAAGAATATTTGTGAATTTGTAACAAAGTAACTCTCCCTCTCCCCTCTTTCTCTGTCTCTCTCTCTCTCTGTCATTTCCTTTCTTTTTTTTCAATTTGTATTTTGTTTGTTTATTTTATTCTAATTTTTCGTATTTTTCTTTTTTGTTTATTATTTTTGTCAGTTTTTGGTTATTTTTGTGCTTTTTTGCTTTGTTTGTGTTACGCGTGAGAGAACTTTTCAGAGCGCCCGGCAAATAAAGCAGTATCTTATCTCTCTCTGTAAAAATATAATTTTCACGTTTAAAATATATATATATATATATGATGTATCCGAGATTTTTTTTATCAACGAACAAAAATGTCGTTTCGTTACGAGCTAAAATTGAGAGCGCGAATGTGAAATGAATGAGGAGTGTGAAAAAAACTGCGATTTCCCCCGGAACACAGAGACAGATAAAATTAAACAGTGTCGACATTTTCGTCGAGCTCCAATTAAGTCGAACGCCTGTTCCTATTTATTTTCCATCAATTACCGAGCGCATGCCAATTATGCAAACAGACATGTAATCTCGTTTGCTCGCAGTTAGTAACGAAAGTGAACGAGTTATCGTCCCTCGTCTGTAAATTTTGCGCGGAGCGTCGATAGAATGAAAACGTGTGCATTCTGATTACAGCTTTACGCAACGCGCGATTCAAAATCAAATCAGAACGCGATAATTGAATTTATTACGATCATTATTACAACAAATGAGGCAAAGGAGCGATAAAAAGAATTTTTAAGTCAACGTGTTAAAATTAACGAAGTTTTAAGATCGTCGCTTTTTTTTTCTCTTGATATCGGAATTCTACGTCGCGCAAAAAACAGACCGGTTTAATTTTAATTACTGCACAGAAAATCCGTAATATTTAATTATCGCGCAGAATCTCCGACGGAGGGAAGATATAGAAATACTCGCGTGTTCTCCGCGAGAATGAAGATTCAGCGAGCAAACAACCGACGGCTGAGATATGCCCCCGACTTTAGGAATTGATTTTAATCGTGCAAACATTACGCGAAGGATCTTGCGTCCGCGCGTACTTCCGGTTTTCCAGCCTCCCTCTCTCTCTCTCTTCTCTTTCTATCTACCTACCCACCACGGAGGATAAGAGAAGCCAGCGAGAAGGGGAAAGAGGAAGTGTTTGCATCCGCTTCGAGCGCGCTCCTGGAACTTCCGCGGGCCAAGACATAAGTGCAACTCGATTTGCATATTTAACTCGACGAGCGCGCGGAACTACCCGGGATTTCGAGGGAAGCCGACCGGCAAACCGCGCGTTCCGCGCCGCGCCGCGCCGCGTCCTCCCTCGACGCGGTGGCCCGCATTCGATTTACTTGCAATCGTGCCGCGGATTAATTAGTTCGCTCTGCCATAAGCGCATATACACACACACACACACACACACACACACACAAACACTTGGATTGGAAGATGGGGCGCGCGGGTAACCCCATTCTCCTCCCCTCGGACTCACCTCGGAGACGACACCACGCGCGCGTGTTTACACCGCCCGTTGTGGAAGGGGTTGACGCGGGTCGCGCGTATTGAACTTACTCGCGTCGGTGATTTCGGGATTGATCGTTCGGTTTAGCGATGGAATTGCTTGCGCGATGCGGGCCGAAACGCTCCGACGCGACTCGTCTTGTAGTTTTGTTTGCAAAAGTAGGTTTCCGCCGTGCCGCGGGCTGGTCACGTCCGTTAATTTAGCGGATCCGAATTATGGATTAATTTAATTTGTGATGAAATATCATGATTAATATATCAAGACTTTTAGATTATAACGGACAACGTGTCTGTTATGTATAATTTTTACTGCAGAACTTTTAACATGTAAAAACTTTTTCGTAATTTGACATTTTTATATATTTGCACAGTTATAAATGAATTTGTAATATGTGAAATTGTAATAAATTTATTACACAGTTCTATGCGCAAAATTAAGAACATCTCTTATTTTTGTAAATCGATAAGAGAAGATAACTTTTATAAGTGATCAATTTCTATTTTTGTTAATTGAGAAAAAATATTTAATTTTAGATTTTAGTTTTAGATTTTAGTCAATTTAGAGAAAACTCGTGCATTTTTGAAGACTTACAGAAATAATAATAATAATAATAATAATAATAATAATAATAATAATAATAACCGTAAAATGAAGAAGATTGTCACGACGACTATTTTCGTTGAGAGAGAGATAAAACTAAATAAAAATAAATGAATGACTTAAGTGCAAGAGTGGAAACATCTTTTTACAATTTTGCGCGCCAACTTCCGCGCGCCGGACTTTGCCGCGACTTTCAAGGGAAAAGCTGAAAAAAAAAAAACAAAAAAAAACTAGCAGACATTTTTACGAGTCTCCCGCGGCGAGACTTACGTACGTTTCCCCCGAAAACTGCTGCGCGTTTCTATAAGAGCATCAAAATTAACGGCAAACACATTTGCTAGGTGTGGATTTTAACGGGAGAGGAGGAGCGGGGAGGAGGAGTAGGGGGCAAAAGCGCGCACAAAACTTAAAAACCAAAAAATAATTGAATCATCGGGCGTAGCAGGGAGAAGCAGAGCAAACTTCGCTGTACCGTCGATAAAAGGAAAGTTTGCGTGCTTCTGTACAGAAACGGGCGATAACGATAAAGTTTAAGGATCCTCGAGCTCGGGGTTGAACACACGCTGAGTACCAATCACGAACTTCCGCACTAGCAGCAATAATGTGTACTGAATCAATAGCGTGTTAAGACAGTTATTGAAGCGCCTATAGAAATTCACTCGTCGCTTAATTTTCCGGGTCAGCTCAATTCGCGAAGCTAATTCGGAATTGTTTTTTTTTTCTTTCTTTTGTTCAACGGAATATTATTAAATTAACAATGTTAATATTATACGTACAATATATATTACACAAAGAGATAAGGCTCTGTTCGAGCTCTCCGCACTCTCTTGCCCTCTCTCTCCCTCTTTCTCGAACCGCTCACGATACTCTCCCCGGCGGCGGCCTGAGGCGCGCAAAGCGAGCCGAGAAAGCGGAAGGGAAGTTGCGCGTCTTCCCCCGAACAAAACGCGACCGTCGTAAATTTCTTCGGCAACGTCGACCCGGTCTCGTCGCCACTTCGCTAATGAAACGTAGCGACGCCTAATGAGGCTAACGAGGGAGTTTCTCTCTCTCTCTCTCTCTCTTTCTCCGACGAGGTTTACTCACTATATACCTCGGTCGCGCGCGGAGGTAAAAACACGTAGCGGGACGCGACATACAGAGAGATCGTCAGACTGTAATGGCTCAGGAGTGGCCCCTAATTCACCCGTGTTGCAACCTTATTAAAATATATCGTTCGACCGAGTTTCCCGCGCGATGAATCTCACTATCCCCTTGGGTATGAGCGGGCCAACTTGGGGGACTCGTTCCGTTCCGTTCGTGAATACCTTAACTTTCAAACAATCAGAATCTCGTTCTCGAAAACATCGTCTTGCACACACACGACGCGAGTGTGCAAGAAGTTTATTTCGGAAATTCTCCGTTTCTCTTCGCTCTCGCTTCTTCTTCCGAATTTTCGTCGCACGCCGTCGCACGCTTGAATAGGTTCAGCGCGGATGATCGATCGCCGTCGGAGCGTGTTGCATACACGCGGCACGGTGTGTGTCGCCGTTGATAACGCAACGCCATTTCCCAGGAAAATGATAAATCTCGCGGACTGGCGTGCGGCGGACGTGCGCTAAAAATGCTTTCCATCAGCGACTCCTAAGTAGTTTTCCTCGCGCGCGGTCGAGAAGAGAGCGACGCGTATCTCTACGCGGAGATGAATTCTCGCGACGAGGCGGAAGGAAAAGAAAGGGTGGGAAGAGGAAAGGCGCGAGAGGTGGGGTGGGAAGAGGAGGATCGAAGCGGATCCGCGCCCGAAAGGATTAGAGAAGTGCCACAGGCAGGTGAGATCATTTGTCACGTCGCGCGCGCGAGTTTACCCGATGCGATCGACACATGCGTGGATAGAAGCCGTTCGTGTACGTACGTAGTTCGAGTTCGAGCGTCACGAGCGATTTAGTCGGCGCGGCGTGTTTGAGCGATTGGACCGATCGTCGGATGACGCCGAGCCTGCAGAAAAATGACCACACGGCGAGGAATTTAATATGGCACGTATCCCAGGATACGAGAGCGGGTTACTGCGCGCATGGTGATTTAACGAGGGCAAAACTGGGTCAGTAACGTCGATAAATCGATCTTTCTTAATAAGTTTGTTTTTCTTCTTTTCGCTTTTGATTTTGACTTTTTTTTTTTTTTTTTTTTGACAAAAAGTCTCGGAACGCGAGAGGCGTTAAAATCGTTGATCAACGTCGATCAACGTTTGTACAATTATTTCACGGGGGAGAAAATAGAGTCGGAGTGAAAAATTTATCGCGCTCGCGAAGAGAGACGTTTATTCTTCTTCTCGACGACGACGCCTGCAATCACGTATGTACTACGTGCGTCAGTTTGCAGGGCTGGAAACTCCAGCCTCTGCGAAGGGTTTGTATTATGCGCGTCTTTTCTCGCTTCGATACGAACGGGACGGGAGAGGAGGGTGCGTTCGGTGTGGCCACGTGTAAATAATCTTAAACTGTCAGGAGCACGTGCCACGAGCAATCTGTGTGTATCTCGCGCCGCGCCATATACACGTCGCGCATACGCTCGCCCGATATATATGCACCGCCATCAAGAAAACCAGATCGATGTGTTCGGGATTTCGAAATAATCGCGCAAAACTTACGTGAATGGAACAAACGCGCGCGCGCGCGCGTGCAGGTCGAAATGTTTTAATAATTCGATCGCATGTTTTTTCGCGATGAATATTTAATAACGAAAAATTTGCTCGCTGCAGAAGGAACTCGATCGATCGAGTTTCTTTTAAAACTCATATTTTTAATATCGAGAATGAAATATATATAAAAGCGCTAAATATAAACGTTGCTGGAGATAAAAAAAAAAAATAAAAAAAAAACAAAATATAGGAAAAAGAAAAAAGTAACTAAAATGCATTAAACTGTGGAAGTTTCATACAATTTCTGACAAAGTTTAATCACGAGTAAACCCATTGAATCAGTCGATACGGTCAAACCGGGGGGTAATATAATGGCGCGGCAACGCTCGGATGAATATAAATCGCGGTGAAAGAGCGGAAGGAGGAGGAGGGGAAAATAATAAAATGCAGAAAAGAGCGGAAGTTCAAATGAGCGTTCTCCAACAGAAAAAGAGAGAGAGAGAGAGAGAGAGAGAGGAGAGGAGCGACGGCTCTGTAAAAAGTTAGGCCTGGAAACAGCGAACGAGAAACAATAAATTCTTTCCTTATTGCACGGGAATAATATATTTAATGAGCTCCAAAATGGAAAAAACTCTCTTATTATCGGCAGACACGTATTAAAATCACTACCGACATTAATAAAAAAAAATGACTGCGAACCGAGTTTGTTTTATAGTTTTTCGGAAAAAAAAGTATCAAAAGTTTATTGCTCGTAAACGTTTACTGAATAACGTAGATCTCGTTCGTGTCACAAAAGTCATCTTCTATTTTCGATTGTTTTTTTTTGCACGAGATTTAATATGAAATGTCGAGGAATTGTGTTTTCGTCGCTGATCGCAAAATGTGTTTTTCAAGCGCGCAATTAACGAGACGCGATTCGAGACGCCGTTATTGTTGGAAGCAAAGCGAACAAGATTTCCCATGCTTGAGGAATATACGCCGCATACATCATCGATGGGCCGTTCCCAATAAACTGTAGCAGCCGCACTTGCCACGTCATTAATCATCATGCGACAGTAACATCGTAGGTGTTGGCTCGCGCGAGCAATTTGTGAGATCGAAATGAGCTCGAAATAATAATCATTCAAGTTCTTATCGGAAACAACACGAAAGTAGAATATTATTCATCTTTCAAATTATTTTATTATATCATATTATATATATTATAGTATATATCATAGTATATATCATATTATATACAGCTGTTTTATTGAGGCACAGATATCAGTGCGATTGTTAGCGCGACGAGCATCGACAGCAGAGAGAAAGATGCAACGGGAATTTCACGATTGCGCTTTTCGCGTTGAAAATCTCCGTCTCCAAAAAGCCATACGGTATTTATATACAAGATATAAAATTTTAATTTTAATTATGTAAATTATAAATACTGTACTGTAAAGTTAAAATATTAATTATATTATAAAAAAACTATATTATAAAAAATATACAATAAAAAATGGCACAGATAAAACAGTATCGATAATATCGTCGTTGATTTTAAATAGAGTGTGAAATACAAAAAAAATGCTACACTTACCGTTTTATACACAGTCAAACGATAAAAACGTTTAAAAGGATCTCTCAATTTTTATTACGCAAGATAAACCGATTTGCACACACGAATGTTCGCCTACGATAAGTAATATATATGTTCTTGTCGCAATTTTTTCTGAGTTTATATAATCACATAATATATAAATTTTTATTTTTTTTCAAATTTTTTCAAATTTTTTCTCTCCATCGCGCGACCATTTTAAAATTCCTCCTCCACACGGTTTTGCGTGTAAATTGAGATACGCGCTTATTTTGCGCGCCACTCGATGGAAGACCATCGACGACGAATTTTGCGACACGCACCAGTTCTCTCTCCCTCGTTTCGCGAATATTTAATACTTCGCACGAGAGAGGCTGTTACCGCGCGTTAGTTAAACGAGGAGTGCATAAGCGAGGGCTGAACACAGGAAGGAGGATGGGTTTTAATGGTGTCGTCCCGTTTATAACGGGGGAAATTTGTTTAATAAGCTTAGGGCCGTGTTCGCCGATAATGTTTGCGGAAACTAATAGTTGGGTGATACACGTTTCGCGGCGAGGTGAGTTCGGCGCGACCGCCGAATTATGACGACAGCGAAATTTTATCGTTATTCGTTAATTTCTCGATCGCGCGAGAAGCTGTGCATCCCAACGCGATCATTCTCTCTCTTTCTAATAAAAGAGATTCGTAAAAATAGAGATCGTAGAAAATATACTTTTTAAGATAAAAATACTTTGAATTATTATATAAGAGCGAATATATTTTTAACACGTCGAGCGCGTTGTAAAATTCTGAGATTTCGGAGTGGTTTTCGGGGTTTGTTATCGAAGTTGCGCGGCGCGATTGATTTTCGTGAAATTCGAAAGAACGAAGCATTCTCTCTCGCGCTGTGCTAACAAAACTCGACAAGAAAAAGAAACAAAAGAGCCGGTCTACTTAATGATCGGAAAATCCAATTCTGTGTGCGCAAGTAGCTATTTCTTCTGGCGACGACGATTCAATTAGCGAGAGATCTCTATATCCATCTTGCGGCGCTCGTTTCTTCCAAGTGGATAAAACTCGCAAAAAAAAAAAAAGAAAAGAAGAAAAAATAAAAAACGAGCGAGCGGAGAAAAGGCCGCGAACGTGCGGAATTATCCATGAAGGGAAATGTCATAAAGGAAGAACAATAATGCGAACGTGCTTGACTGCGAATCTTTAGATTTTCGCGGAACGTATCTTCGAGATTTATCGACCAACCCGCAAACATGATCAGCGGATGAAAATTTTTGTTTTGTTTTGTTCTGTTTTTACGCATTGAAAAAAAAACGTGTATCGCGCGCGAATTGTATCAAATTAAATTTTCCGCGTCCGACCATTGACGAGGGCGTTTCACTGATTGCCGGCGAGTGGAAACTCCCCGCGTGACGGTCGGACACGCGGACGGTTAATCGGCCGCGCGAGTTACGTCAGACGTGTGCGAATTCGCAAAGAGAAGTTCACAAAGAGCATTACACGTGACGAAACACTCTCTTTTCAGGATACATCTTTTATCCCGATCCGGTTTTCTCCTCACGAATTGATCGAGTGAAAATCCAACACGCACCGCAAATAGTATTTCCGTTGCTCCGGATAAGAGATGTGTGGGAGCGAGGAGTTCACAATTGGCCCGATAATTCGTTCGATCAGACTGTTCTGTATATAGAGCAACGCGGTCGTTCTCCCCGCGCATCTTTTCCCGACGCGGTGTAAGAGAGCGGCGAAGCAGCTACCGTCACCCGAAAGTAATCGAAGATCTCCTCTGTCGTGTTCCGCGAACCGTAGCAAGGAGCCGCGTGAATCAGATTAGACGCCATTTTGAGGCTAATGAGCCGGGAAACGAGGCTGAACCGAGAGAGAGAGAGAGAGTGGGAAGGAGAGAGGAAGAGAAAGAGAGAGATTCTCTGTTCCGTGCGTGTTTCTTCTTTCGCTTTCTTTCATTCGCGCTTCGACCTCCTCCGCTTTCGCTGAAATTTCCAAAGCATTTCGTTCTTATTTCCGTCCGTTCCTTCCTCCTTTGTTCCTTCCTCTTTCCCCTTTCTCTCTCTGTCTCTTTCTCTCTCTCTCTCATTCGCCATATATATCCCCCGGATCGGCCGGTCTGTCTCGGTTGCATCCTTTTCAGTACTTGCAAACAATAACGCATTCCTGCGTGGCCGCGCGCCGCACGGTAATTAACCATTCGTTAGATACCGCGAAAACAATGGCGTGTGGCCGGGCCTCGGCGTTTACTTGCTCTACGCTTATCGTAACAATAGCTACACCGCGCTACGCGTGTGTGCGCGTTAATGGCATCCGATACGTCCCGCATTCACAGAAATATACTTCGCGACTTCATTCGATCTTTCGTTTGTTTCTCTCCTCCCCTCGCCCCTCCTCACTCCCGTGACGTTTAATTATGTGAGCACAAAAACGAAACGCGGCGGAATTCTACGCGCGGAGCGCATTAGAACAATTGCGCGCCTTCGCGTAAAATAAAGTTCACATTTAATTTCTCGCTGTTCGTACAAAGATCCGGTAATTAATTTACATGTTAAAAAATATATATCTCTGTGCATCCAGCGTTTGGGAGAGGGGAGGAGAAGAAGAGAGAAACCTTTTACCGGTTTTGTTTCTCTAATAGTTTAATTCGCGTGCTTCATCGCAGACGGCGCGCGCTTTCTTCTCCGCTCCGGGAGAAAAAATTAAATCAAAGAGTTTAAACAAAGGTTTCCTCTTAACCGACAAAATTTGCAGTTTACGCCGCTTGTTTGCATGCAAATGAAATGAGATATGTAACGAGGAGGAACGATAGTCGCGCTTAATCGCCGAAATTCCCGGCGTTCTTCCTGGAAGGGACGCGGCCGGGACGAGATACAGCGAGCCCGCAGGTAGGTATGAAACGCAAAAAAAAACCTTGGCTATTAATCCGGAAAAATAGTGTGTCTCTCTCTCTCTCTCTCCTCCGCACGCGGCTTTGTCCACGGCCGGTCGCTAATCAGAACGGCGCTTTAAACCGCTTTTAGCTTCCCGGGAGAGCGCGCGCGGGTGAGAAGCTTAACGTAGGGAGGAGACAGGGGAGGACACAATAAAAAACAAGCGCGTGCGAATAGGCGAGCGGGTGATTTCTGAGCATCTGTTCGCAATTTAATTCCACACTCGCGAATGGAGTGTCCACAGGAGAGAACGATCTCTCATCCTCGTATCGCTTCCTCCTCACCCCCTCCCGTCGAGCGGAGGAGAGAGCGTCTCCCGACGGTTTCGCTCGGTTTCGCTCGAAAAAAAATTCCGCGCATCCGTAGGACCACTGCCGTAGGATGTGCGCGGCACGACCAAAAGAAAAGCGCACGCGGTGGTAAATAACAAAAACAATCAAAACTCAAAGATACCATTCGCTTGGACGTTGGGAGAGAAATTGTTGCTGCACCTTTTGCGAACAAAAAAATTGTTGCGATAATCTTAAATTTAACAAAATAATTAAGTTTAACAAAAATAAAAAAGAACAATTTGAAACGCGCACGATGGCAACGTGCGGATGCGCAAAATAATAGAAAATTACTATAAAGCCCGTGTGTTGATGATAAAAGCGGTTAACATCAAATTATTGATGATAGTACAATTGTTGGGAATTAAATTTTCCGTAAGCGCGGTATCAAACCGGATGTGGCAATTGCGGGGCGAGAGGGGAAAGGGGGACTGTAACTCGGTGTCGCGCGTGGAATCGAGACTGTTCACCAGACCGGAAGAACAACACGATTGCGGACGCGATCGCAAGCTGGTATACGAGACGGATTAGCGTAGACCGATGCTCTCCTGGGCGAATATACCTGCAGCTAATTATCTGCCACGTCACGCTCCCAGGATATAATCCTTAATTATTCGCGACTCACGGTCCCTTCGCGGTTTCATTACGAAACAACGAGGAAATTTGTAATCTGCGAGAAAATTGTTGCGAAAAGAAGGCTCGAGTTCGCAAAGGTTCGCTCGCGACATTCGATGTATATCGACGTGTGTTTAACGCGGAAAAACTCGCGCCCGCGAAAATTAATTGCAAGCGATTCAATAATCGATGTTGCGCGCGAATAATTAATGAATCGTCGGAGTAATATAAGTAGCAAACACACATACCAATGCGAATCCGGCCATTTCCAACGGAAATAATCGGTTGATTGAGTTAATCAAAATCAAATCTCTTCGGTTCTCCGCATTTCCCGTGTCTCTTGTCGATCGGTGCACTTTTGAAACCGCGACGCCACCGGCAAAAAGTTGATCGCTGACGCCATCTGTCGGCGACCGAGCAAGACGTCCATCAGAAAACCTCACCAGACTTCGTCGAACGCGTCGAATGTCCCTGCAACATTGCGGCATGTGATTTGGCGCCAAAATTGAAAATGACGTTTGAAATGATTACATAATACGAGAGTATCTTTCTTTGTCATACGCGTGTAAAATGTTAAACAAAAAGAAACTTTTGCAAAGAACATAAAAAAATTGTTTATCGCATAAATATCACGTTCTGCAAATATATATTTTCTCTATCAAACGCGTCTTGGCACTTGGACAAATGCCCGCTAGATGTTCTTCGTTCGCCATTGCGGCACCAGCCGACCGACCGACCATCAACCTGACACGCAGACATCGGGCTTTTGTTTACGATTGACAACTCGAGGTGACTTTAGAACGGGCGTCGTGAAATTTAACAAAAATCATTTGAGATATGGGAGATAAGTCGCTAAAAGATCATTCTGTAGAGAACACAGGTCTCGTGGCTTGATTTATCATTGCGAATATTTGTGTCCAGTGTTTCGTTGTTTCATTTCGTCCTATTTTTTTTTTACAGAAGTTAACCAGGATGAGTTGATACTTCAACAACAGAGACGTATCGAGAAAGAGGTTAATATACACTTTTGTGCCATGTGTATTTCGAAGTGTTTTTTTTTTTTTTTGGAAAAGTCAATTAGAGAACAATCAGGTTTTCTTTAATTTACGTGCGATCGAAAATATAAAATCGTAAATTCTGAAGATTAATCTTCTCTCAAAAGATTACTTTTCTTTCTTATATAAAAAGTTTATTTTATTAAATATATTTAGAAATAATTGTGTCTTTGAGTAAAGTAAAAATATACTTCCCGTTACCAAGACAGATGAGTCATCAGAATTTTCTTTTGAGGAAAAACTTGTTTTATATTTTAGATCTCGGAGTCTATAGCGTTAGTCGGCGAGAAGGAACCGCTGAAGAGCTTAGAGCAAGAATATGGGGAGGACGACATATACCTTTCAAAAGCCAAAACCTTGGCTCAGAAGTATTCTTATATCAGGAGAACGAGACCTGATGGCAACTGTTTCTTCAGAGCATTTAGTTATGCTTACTTGGAAAAATTAATTGGAAATAAGGAGGAATACGACAAGTTTCGTGATTTAGCTTTAAAAAGCAAGGATAATCTTGTAGCTCTAGGTTTTCCTCAATTTACAGTCGAAGATTTTCACGATACGGTAACGTTTATACGTTTCTCGCAATTTTAACCATTTTGCAAAATTTTGGCAAAGAGATTTTGATTCTGAACAAATTTGTGTTGTTGCACAGTTCATGGAAGTAATTGACAAAGTGGGTGGCAGCGACACAGAATCCAGTTATATGGAATTGCATAAGTTGTTCAATGAACAAGGTTATTCCGATTACGTTGTTGTGTATCTTAGATTAATCACATCTGGTCAGTTACAACGCGACGCCGACTTTTATCAACATTTTATCGAAGGAGAACGAACCATCATAGAGTTCTGCCATCAGGTTCGCAAACACTTTTTCGTCATTTACATACGTGACAATTTTTTGTGCGCACAATATATTTGTCTAAACATAGTTTTTGTTCACAGGAGGTTGAACCAATGTATAAAGAGTCCGATCATATTCATATTATAGCAATGAGTAGCGCTTTAGGAACCGGTGTTAGAGTTCGTTATATGGACAGGGGTGCGGGAACTGAAGTCACTGCTCATGACTTCCCTGAAGGTGCCATACCAGCTGTGCATTTATTATATCGTCCCGGTCATTACGATATCCTTTATCCCTGATAAATTTGATGTTAAACAGAGTTTTTCTAATACAAACAGTTAATATAAAAAATGCGATTTCTGTGACCAAATTTTACTGTAACTCTGTTTTCAATCGTGGCTTAATTGTTTGTTTTCTTTTGTTATTTACATAATGTAATATGTAATATATTATATTTAAACACTAAAAAAGCTGATCCCTCAAGTGCGTGTGTTTGAAAATTCCCAAAGACAACTATCCACAAATGCATCTATGTTCTGTCAAATGTTACAAAAACCCTAACTTGTTGGAATAAATGGCAGAATTCGCGCAAACGCGTGTATATTTTTACATCTTTCCTCTTTTCCTAGAAAAAAAAAATTATCACATCGAATACACCATCAGTTCAGAGGACAAATGATAAAACAAGGAGAGGGAAGATCATAAAAAAAAAACACTTTATTGAACATTTGTTGATTAAATCTAAGAGGAATAAATATTGTTTGCTGTTATATGATAAACGTGATTTTCTTTCTCTTTGTACAAATGTATCACAGAAAACTTACAGCGATCTTACACAGAGTCACAATATTTAAACTTTTTATTACACTTGACAGTGCAGAAAGAGAGAGTTCTGTTTAAATCGAATATCGCAAGTAAACTTATTGCATTACAAATTGTAAACACAAATATGTATTTTAAACTTTAATAATATCTAGTTACACAACACAATTTGCAACATAACAATTTATATCGTACACATTGATTTGAATAAATAAATCCTGCGGAGACAATCCGTGTAAAGAAATCTCATGTAAAACACACATTTTATACGTACGTCTCATCAATACGTTATCGTTGCATCGATCTCACTTGCTCGGTGACCTCTTCGAGCATCGCTGAACTTTTGTCAATCGCGTCCATCTGATATTCCAAGTGAGTGGCGATGAGTGATAGTTTCTTCAAGTTGCTCTCCATCATTTCCAAACCGTGTTCCTGTTGCGCGAAGTTTCTCGCCGCGTGCATCAAGATCTGGAGAGGAAAATGACGATGGGAAAATATGCTACGCGTGTGTAGAAATTAACGGGCCGATCGCGGCCGCAGCAGCGATCGAAATTAAAGAAACAAAGAAGTACATTACATCACTGCTCTTTGAGCCCCGTTGTATCTGCCTGGCGAGAGAGGCGATATTGTTTACATTGACTTGCACTCTATCCGCCAATCTCATCTTTGACTCAACGAACAGGCTGCGCGCACTTGTGCTCGATGCTGAGGCCATGTTGTATTGTTTCTCATTAATTGTGGGATAAGTTTTGCTCTTGAAGTTATCCAGGCCTATAAATGGACTGTATACTCTGTGTGTTCTGTCGATTAACGTGCTTCCGATAAAAATTATTTCATTCTCTAACTTGATACTTTGAAGATCTCTCTCTCTCTCTTTTAATCGATCAACCGCGTCTAACCTAACCTAAAAAAAAAAAAAAAAACCATTCGCTCCGATCTGCTTGCACTATTGAATGACGTGCGGTAGTACGCTCGTATCTACGGTATAGCGCTGCGAATCGTTAAAGCCAGATTACGGATTGAAATTTAAACCAATCGGAACAGAACGCACGAGGAAAGTTACTCGAATCAAAAAGAAGACTGAGAACGGCTCTTTAAATCGATCTGAAAACACGCCTTGTATATACACGCACTTGTGCCGTTAGAAAAAACATAACCTAAGTAATGTTTTGCGGGGGTGTTATCGAGAGGTAGTTTTTTAATTAAAACTCGAGAAAAAAATAAAGATTTTTGAAAAATTAGAAGTCATATGTCAAAAGTGACACAAAGTTCTTATGTTTGAATGTAAATTGGTCACGCAGTGTGTGCTGTCTGCCGAAGATAAATTGTTAAAATTTTAACGGCAGGAATACTTCTGATTTTTTAAGGTTAATTTGGTTTTAAGATTTTATAGCTTTTTTTTTTTTAAAGGTTTTTATAGTATTTTAGAAGAAAACGTAAATTTTAAATAGTGAAATTAAAATTGATATATTAGAAACACAGAATGGAGATAGACAATTACACGAATAATCTGAAGAAAAAGAAGAAAGAAAAGATAAAGAAAATAAAGATTGAAGATGAGGAAGAAGCGGAGAAGACAGATAAAATGAAAAAATTGGCAATGAGAGAGAAAGAAGTTTGTAAAATCAAAATAGTAGAGAACAACGATGTGAATGATACAAAAAAAAAAAAAAATACTAATGTGAAAATAAAAACGGAGAAAGAAGATAATGTAGAGGATAATGTAGAAGATAATGTAGAGATAAGAAAGAAAAATAGCGCGAAAAGAAAGTTGGGAAAAGATGATGTACAGAAAGAGACGAAAGAAGACGATGTAATTAAAAATCCATGTAATGTAATTAAACTAGAGAAGCAATATACAATTAAGGAGAAAAAGAGGAAACATGATGCAAAACAAGTGGAGGAGAAAAATGATGTAAATAATGAAGCAACGGAAGAAAATATTAATGTAAAAATAAAAGACAATGATGTTCAAGTACAGAAGTTACAGAAGAAAAAGAGCGCAAAAAGAAAGTTGGAAAGAGATGATATAGAGCAAGAGACGGAAGAGGACAATGCAAAGAAAACGTCAGAAAAGGAGTATAAAATAAAAAAGACAAAACGCGATACACACACAAAGAAAATAGCAGAGGAGGAAAGTGAAATGAATAACAAGGAGAACGATAGTAGTATAAAAGTAAAAATGGAGAAGGAGAGTGATGCGGAGAATGAGGAAAATAAAGAAGATAGCGCAACGAAAAAGAGAAAAAAAGATTATGTGGAGAAAAAAATGGAAAAAGAAAATATTATCAAAAAAGTAAGGAAGGAGAAAGAGAGCAGTGTAAAAGTAAAAACGGAGAAGGAGAGCGATGTGGAGAATGAGGAAAATAAAGACGATAGCGTAACGAAAGAGAGAAAGGAAGGTGATGGGGAGAAAAAAATGGAAAAAGAAAATATTATCAAGAAAGTGGGAAAGGAGAAAGATAAAATTGTGAAAATAGAAGTGGAAAAGAAAAATAATACGAAGGAAATGGATATGAGTAACTATGCTGATGCGGATAAATCTGTAAGCAGTGAAATTGGAGACAAAAGAAGTAAAGATGAATTAAATATGTATAAGAACAACAGTACAATTAAATACGAAGAAGAGTTAAATATATCCGAGGACAACGACGACGACGACGACGACAACGACAACGACAACGACAACGACAACGACAACGACGACAACGACGACGACGACGACGACGACGAGCTTATTGAGGACAAATCCTTTTGTAGCGATGTAACGTATTTAGCGCGAGAAATTGCGCTGAAAGAGAAGCTTCCTCGGGAAGAAGCGATGGTAATAATGTCGCTTAATTTAATTTAAAAAAAAATTTAATTTTAAGCTTAAACTTAAAATATGAATGAATTTTGTTACAGAAATTGTATCATTTGTCGGTGAAACTCAGGCACACAGTGCCGCCGCAGCATGAAATCGAGACACGTGCAGGATCACATTTACCCACACCGAGTCAAGTAAGGGAGTTCGAAAAAATAGCACCACTCAAAAAGGGCGCGTACTCTCATGATGAGGATAAAATCATCGTCAAAAACTGGGCTGCATTTTGTGAAGTATGTGTCAGGTATATTTTTCAATACATATCGCTGAAAATGAAATTCAACTTTTTGTTTGTCTATTTGTATTTAAAAATGTGTGTAAAACTTGCTCACAAATTATTTTACACAAACATTCCGAAACAGCTACACAATTGGAATGTGAAAAGGCCGTTTCTAGAGTTGAGAAGCAACAACAAACTGTTGAACATACGTAGTCACAAAGAAAGAAGAAAGTTTGTACAATTCTTAGCCGATGGCCTTCCAAATAGAAGTTTGTACAGTGTTTATCATAGATATAAGACTCTATACGGACCAACTCTGCACTCAAGGTAATGTGTGACATGAACTTATTTCGCATGCAACTACAACTGTTGTTGAACTACAACTGTAGTGAGAAACAAAATGTTATTTTTATAAATATATTGCTTTACAAAAAATATACACATACCAGAAGCCAACATACTTAATACTTAAAAATTAAAATTATCAGGTACACACCTGCTGAAGACCAAATGATACTCGAACACTTGGAAAACAATCCGTCACTGGACCCAAGTCACAAGTATTCTGACTTGGCCAAAGTTCTGAAAAGAACAAGACACTCTATTTATCGGCGTTACCGAATACTGAAGAAGAAAAAGAAGAAGAAGAAGAAGAAGAGAAAGAAGGAAGACGATACATCAAGTGAAAGTGAAGACGAGAATGAAGATAGGAAAGATTTCGTCAAGTAAAACAGAAAAGGATGAAAGTAGAACAAACACATGAAGTCGAAGAGAAAAGAATCTATTTGAACTGAAAAAGTAAGAAAATCAAAACCGACTATAAAGTGTAAAAAGATATTATTTATTATTGTCAGAAAATTACTACTCGTGATATATATATATATATATATAGTTTTATGTTCATATACGAAATACTTATAAATATATATATAGCATTATGAGATAAAATTTTTTTATTTGTGTAATTTGTGTAATACACATACTTCGAAGATAATAGATCTGTATTCTTTTTTTTTGCTTACCTGCTGTGCATGCTTTCAGGAATTAAGAAACGGTAAATCCATTTTAAGACTGTTCATTTCTTTTTATACGAGAGAGAGAAATTTTGCATAATCTATCAAATCTTCTAGATTTTGCGTACAATTTTGTTTTAAAACTATACATTTCGTTTTTAAATTAGGGTTTTTGCGCAAGCATAGATAATAATAATCAATTTCATTACGAAAATTCTATTTGTCCAAATGGCACTACAAATTATTGTTTCTATATAGTAGAGATATGGAGAGCCTAATACATTTTTAAGCCTATATGATACAAGTATTCGACAAACTTTTTTGTACTAAAATGAAACAATACGAAGTACTTGCCATCTGGTTACATGTTCAATTTCATTATTTTTCCGTTCTCACGTCCGGATAATTTGTTTGCTTGTCCATTTCTTCTCCCGCGACGTTGGAAATGACGAGCGTGATGAAAGTAATTCTCTCTTAATTAAATTAAGAGGCTTGGAAACATAGCATTGAAAACAAATGGAGAGAGATCCATATTATGACAAGATTTACGGATAAAATAATATACTACTTTTAAAGTAATAATTAAAAAAATATAAAATAAAAGTGATATAATACTAGGTCAGCCACTAAAATACTAAAACTTAAATCATTAAAAAATGTAGTAATAGATTTACAAGCTTTATATATATATTGGCTAAATATCTAAATAAGTGGTATAAATCAGTCTCGCCTATGTATATAATTCAGAGTTGGCATTTTTTCGGGCACCGATTTCTGGCGATCACGCTCTCCTCCCCGTTCCTCTCGCGTTTCGCAATTTGTTTACTCCTGGTAAACGATTTATGGCACTCGAGTTCAGAGACGACAGCAGCTCGAGATCGTAATAAAACGATAAATTTAAACGAGAGGAAGTGGGGCGCGCGAATGCTGAAGTCAGTGGCTCTGTAAAACGCGCTTTACGATACGATCTATTAAACAAAGAGTTGAAAAATCAATATGATTAACTGTTACGTCATAATATGCATCTTAATAATGTATGTATTTCTTGCATAATAGTTTTTTTTTGTTTTTTTTTGTTTTTTTTTAAGTAAATTTGCAACTGCACTACAATGCAAATATGTCTTTTCTATGATGTATATACTTTGGCGTTTAAATAATTTATATGCCGATTATTTTTCGAATGTGTATATACGCTCGCGCGCGCGCGCGTGTGTGTAAAGAAAAAACGTCAATCTCTTTACCGAGTTATGAATATAATCACAGCTCAAACGTTGCGTGTCTGGTATTACATTTCTGTTATCATTAGTACTGCGTGTATCAACACTACTTCCATCAAGCGGTACTTTAAGAAATTCAAATCCTTAAATAGTTGTAAAATTTGAAATTGAAATTTTTCGTATTATTAAAACATTCTAGAAAATGTCGATTTGTTTTTTCTCTCTAAAATACGCAAACTCCAGCAATATCGTGTAGTATGTATATGTATATAATAGGATTATGTATGTGTACGAATGTTATACAAAAATATATATATATATACGTGTGTATGAATATTTACATATGTTGATATATATGGCGCGGCGTCGATATGATCACGACGTCGAACGATAAAAAAATAATCCGCTGCTTCTCAATGCGAGATGGCAATTTTTATTATTCTATTATATATTTGGAAAACGCTCTTTGTCAATGCGTGATTATGTACTTTAATTCGCAATTACATCGCGCTAATTGCGCGCTCGTCGCGTGTGTGTTTTTCTAAAAGCAAAAACTCCTTCGAGTGGAGAATCCAAGAAGAACGTGCTTCTCTTTATTGTAAAAAAGTCTGCTCATATATATTTACAAATAATAGGTATATATTTTCTCGCTGTGATATATTTTCAACTTATGTACGAAGTACTGCTACGGTTGCCATTTGTCTTTTTTTGATAAATCTTCTACTTCACATAAAAAAAAAAAAAAAAAAAAGTCCTCACGAGGAAGAGGCTTAAAGTATGTCGATTTGAAGTCGCACTTCTCGTATTGCCAAATTCTTGAAATTCATCGACCTTTGAACAATTCTCATCCGCGTAATTATTGCATGCCGCGCCCGCGCAACCGTGGCAGCAGTTCGCGCGCAATATTCAGACGTTAACACCGCGAGTTCGTGACGTTTTCACACTCCGATCCGCGGATCAGTTAGTACGTCGGACTTAACACGGTGAGCGGCCGGGCAGGGTTGTTCACGGGATTCATATTCATGTGAATGTGACTGACCGGATGCTGTATGTGATGATGATTTTGATCCTCGACGATCATCTCGCCGTACTGGGCGCGACAGCGTTTCTGATGAGCGAACAGGCTGCCGCTGTGGCTGTAAGCGGCGCTGCACGTCTTGCACACGTACGGCTTCTCGCCGGAATGCGTGTACGTGTGCTCCTTCAGCGTGCTGAGTCGCTTGAAGGCCTTGTTGCAGGTGGGACACACGTAATTCGCCTCGCCGGTGTGTCGAGTCAGGTGTCTGCGGAACGCCGAGCTCACGGCGAACGCGGCGCTGCACACGTGGCAGACGAACGGTTTGTCGCCCGTGTGAATTCTTATGTGATTCGCCAGACTCGTCGTGGTCGTGAATCCGCTGTTGCACGTTGTGCACACGTGCGGCTTGACGCCGGTGTGCGTGCGCATGTGATACGTGAGCGACGAGTTGCTCGGATACACCTTGCTGCAGATGTGGCACAGATACTCGCGCGGCACCTTCTCCTTCGGCTTGTGCGTTCTCTGATGGAGCACGAGACGCGCCTGGCTCGCGCAGACCTTTCTGCAGATCTCGCAGGTCACCGGCTCGGCCTTCGGTTTGTGCAACGACACGTGTCGTCGCAGACCCTTCTTCGTGGCCATGACCTTGTCGCAGTGCTGGCACTTGTACTCACCGGTCCCGTCCTCGTCGCTCTCTTCCTTCTTGATGTTCTCGTTCTCCGGCGCGGGTTCCGCCGTGTTGTTGCTCGGCATCTCGTCGTCCGAGTCGTCGTACATCTTGTTGTTGTCCGCCAGATTGTCGAGCAATCCGTGCCCGTGCTTCTCCGCGTGTTTCTTCAACGTGTCCGGTCTGTAAAACCACTTGTTACACACGGTGCAAGAGTACCTCTTCTCGCCGTGCAAGAGAGCGTGTCTCTTCAAGTTCTTCGACGAAGAACAGTATTGATTGCAAGTATCGCACTTGAACATCTCGGGCGCGGCTTCGAACTCCTCCGTTTCGTTCGCAGGTCTCACGTCATCTTCGCTGTCGTCTTCGAGCTTGGGCTCTTTTTTCGGCTCCTTGCTATCCCTCCGCTCGTTCGTGTTGATCTGCTTGATCATGTCGTTCACCTTGTCCGTGTGGGACTTCAGATGCCTCACGAGAGTCTGAGGCTTGGAGAAAGACGCGTGACAGAGCTGACACGCGTGCGGCTTCGACGCGTGTATCTTCTGATGCTTCTCCATGTTCTCCTGCTTGTAGAACATCTTACAGCAAACATTACATTTGTACTTCTTTTCGTGGACCAACGCGTGCTTCTTCAGACCCTTCAGTGTAGCGTATTGCTTCAAGCAAACCTTGCACTTGAACTTCGAATCCACCGAATCCCGACTGTCGCTACTCGGCTCGAAATAATCGTCGTCTATGTTATCCTCATCGCTGTACGTTTTGGACAGTTTCGCTTTCCTCGTGGACGTTCGTTTTTGCGGAACGTCCTCCTGCGGAACGTTTTCCTCCTCTATCGCGTTATCACTCGGCAAATTGACAAATTGCTCTTCCGTGGTACTCTTCTCCATACACTGACTCACTTCCATGGCTTCGTCGCTCTTGGTTTGTAGACTCGTCGCTTTGTAAATTATGTTGGACGTGTCTTGCACATCTTCTTGCATTATCTCCATTTGGACGTTACCTTCCGGCATGCAAGAATCTTTTCCCTCTTCCTCCTTGTTTCCCTCGAACCCGATGGAACACATGAACAGTTTGTCCGGCAAATTGGGAATCTGATTGGTGTTCAAACTGACGTTGTCTCTGGAAAACGTATCGGTAGGCTCAATGTACTCTTGCGGATTCGCACAGGTATTGACTATTGACAAATCTTCCTTGTTGACAAAATAATCGTGCCGAGAGTGCTGCTGTTCCTGTTTCGCGAACAGCACAAATTTGGTTTGTGAGTCTGTTTGTGTACAAGAATCCTGAAACATTGACATTGAAGCTGCGCGTGTATCTCGTCAATTTTTATTGACGAAATATCAACATGGACAACATGTAATAACAATATTTACCGTGATGTTATATTTTGCGGGCTTGTTATAATACATGCGCAGTCTCGCGTCCGAGTGTTGGCACTGCTGTCTGAAATCGTGCGCGACATTAGCCTTGTAGACGCAACTGCTGCATATCAGAGTAGGCAATCCGTCCTGTTCGTTTATCTCGATGGAGCCGCATACTTGTATCTTGTGCGAAAGATCCGCCAGGTCGTTCACTTCCTGAGAAAAGATGGGCGACAGATTGGCGCTCTCGGTCAGACAGATTCTGCACACCCTGTCCATGTTAATGGGCAAGCCAAAATAGTCCGAAGTCATCGTTCGGTCGTTGATGAGACATTCACTTGTCCCGAGTTGTTATCTGCGGAACAACATATCAGAGTAAACACGGACTGCAAATTGCAATCATGTAACATATATACAAGTCAATCCGCACGTATACAAAGATACGGGAAGTTCGCTCGATAAAGCCAGTGTTAACATTGCCGCAATATGTTACGCGGCAATGTTGCGCACATGTGCGTCAGCGAAATTCTACACGATATAAAAAAAAAAAAATAAAAAATAAAATATCGCCGTCTCGGACGCGAGAAAACAAACGATCCGATGCGACTCATGACGTAAAACCGAGCTATCGGATCGAATTATCCGATCGAGCGCGGCCATATGACACGAGATACGTCGCGTTATCTCTCGTTACGCAAGGTATTTTCGGCGCATCGGGGGAGATAAGAAGATATTAACATATAAAACCGAGCGGTTCTCAACCTCGCACCACGTCGTGTTCGTACCATGCGATGTTGTTAATGCCGATGCTGCCTTCTCGACGCCCGGACGAACGACGCAGACCGGATCGGACACTGGCAGGTCCCCGTCCCCGCCGAATCGCACTTCCGGGCGCTTTTATCTCGAAGCTCTCCCTCGTCCCTCGTCTCCCGCAAACGAGTCGCGGGAACGGACTCGGCGATTCCTGACGATCCGGCACGTCGACCGCGGGACGATATCGGGATCTATCTCTCGAATCGGTCTCTTTGTCCCTCCTCCCGACAACGATCGACCGCGAAAGTTGAGAGCACTCTGAAGACGAACGCTCGTCCCGGGGGAGCGAGTGTGGGTGGGTCAATACAAAGAAGGGTCGATCGTATGTAACGCGTGCGTGTGTTCGTGCGAATGTGTTCGATTAATTGACTAACTGTCGCATGTCGTAAATTTATCTTCCGACAAGCGTGTAACAGAGACGGAAAGTACGTGTTTGTTGATCAATTATTCAAGCTGGCATCAGATCCGCAATTGGTCGGTCGCGTTTATGAACTTCCTCGCAATGCAAATGTGTCGGGTGCGCGATAATCGCGACCGCGTCAGTCGGTGTTTGTTGTTTGTTTTCATTGAAGATGTCCAGCGCGACCAATCGCGCGCCTCTCGCGTTAACAAGGCGGTCTCTTTGATCGGACGTTTGATTGGCGGATTTTTCCGTATCGCAAATTACACGCGATACGGACTCGATTTTTATTTTGCGACGAATTTTCAACTCGTCTCGTCGTCAGATTGCGACGCGAAATCATCGCCCAGGCTTCGCGCTGCGTGCTTGGTTTCTCTCTGTTTACGGAAAACAAAGAGGAAAAAGGACGACGTGTTGCAAAAGTGCAGCTGTCAGGGAACAAATCTGTGTTTTCGAAATTCGACGTGTTTGTCAGTTGATTTTTGATATTGTTCGGATATTATTTGTTTTCACAATAATATTCAGATGCGAATTTACGTAATATCGCGCGTACACAGACACGTTCGGGTAAAAAAGTGAGACACGAGATTCGAATTCGCGGCACCTAAGTCGCACAGTGGCCGGATCGCGTTGACGAAGAGACACGCGCGCCCCGATGAGCGAATACGTCGGATTCGGGTGCAGATAGGGTTGGCAGTTGTGCCTGTTACTTTTGACATTTCCTAGGAATGACTTCCGATATATCAGGGAGTCCCTCGTTCGCCGATCTGTCAAAAATATGTGAATGGTAAAAACCCGCAAGATTGATGCCCACGAGTTTGTTCACGGTTGATCGCACGGTGTCAGGGCCACGTCTCGTCCCGATTGCAATCAGAAAAATTACGATCCGGCCGATGCGCGAGGAAGCCCCCTAAGTGATAAACTCGCGTGAGAGAGAGAAGAGACGTTTTAATTTCTTTTTTTTTTTTCCAAATGCGATCATGGCACTGCGCAAAGTAAAGGGAAACTTCGAGCGTATGTTCGACAAGAATCTGACGGATCTGGTGCGCGGGATCAGGAACAACAAGGAGAATGAGGTGATCCCCTTCCCGTGATGATCTCTCGCGATATTTCTCCGGTGAAATTGTTGTCGGAACCTAACCTTTAATCTTTCATTATTTCTCTCGTTTTGTTGTCCGCGACACGAATTTTTAAACGAATTGTTTGTGATTTTTTTTAAATCACAGGCGAAGTACATCGCTCAATGCATCGAGGAGATCAAGCAGGAGCTGCGGCAGGACAATGTGGCGGTCAAGGCAAACGCTGTGGCCAAGTTAACATATGTGAGTTTTGTGAAAATTTAAAAAAAAAACACAAGTGCTAAACACTGATGTGTAATAATGTTTTGCGCAATTGATTTGCTATACGAATCAATTCGATCTAATTTTGCTCCGATTATTGACAACTGATCTGGTTTTGTGTTTTTAGCTCCAGATGTTAGGATATGATATTAGCTGGGCTGGGTTTAATATAATAGAAGTCATGTCTTCTGCAAAGTTTACTTACAAGAGAATTGGCTACCTTGCTGCGAGTCAGAGTTTTCACGCGGATACAGAGGTAAAATTTTACTTGTACAGAAGATTAGATGCAAGATTGCACGTGTGGTCTTGTTTTGTAATGTTCTTTTTCTTTTGTTGTAGCTACTTATGCTGACCACAAATATGATTCGTAAAGATTTAAATAGTCAGAACCAATACGATGCGGGTTTGGCGCTGAGTGGTCTGTCTTGCTTTATAAGTTCGGACTTAGCGCGCGACCTAGTTCACGACATAATGACTTTGCTGACATCCACAAAACCGTATCTGCGCAAGAAGGCGGTTTTGATGATGTACAAGGTATTCCTGAGATTTCCCGAGGCTCTGAGACCAGCGTTTCCTAGATTGAAAGAAAAACTCGAAGATCCGGACAGCGGTGTTCAGAGCGCGGCTGTAAATGTAGTCTGCGAATTAGCCAGGAAAAATCCGAAAAATTATCTAAGCCTGGCGCCCGTTTTCTTTAAGCTAATGACGACTTCCACGAATAATTGGATGCTCATTAAGATTATCAAACTGGTAAGTGTTATTGCTCTCCTATCGCCAGAGTATCAACGAGATGTTCTTTTACACGAGTTTGGCAAAAACATCAACTCATCCGCAATCTGTTTTTCTCTGTTGATATCTTTACAATAATTTTTAAATATTTGTAAAAGCCATATCGGTTTTGTTTCTCGTTACTCAGTTCTCAACTATAACTCTGATCGAGCCAAACCTGGGTCGGCGACTCACACAACCATTAGTTGATCTGATTTCAAGGTTTCACATTACTTATAAGTTTGTTTTATCCTATATATAATGAAGTTTTATATAAATGTTTTTATGTGCAGTCGACGCTATTGATAGAGCGCATCAGTATCAGTAAGCGTTTTCGTAGAAACATTTGTATATATATATATATTTGGCACATAACGCACACATTTTATTCCAAACATCATTTGTGACAGCTCATTTTTTCTTTATGTCTCATTATCGTGTTCGATTTTGATGAAGTAAGAAGTAAGCCACACTTCTTTGTTGAAAAAAAAAAAATTTTGCCAAGTACCTCTTAGAATCCAAAGATATCGTATTTTCAGTTTGGAGCATTGACGCCTCTAGAACCTAGGCTTGGAAAAAAATTAATAGAGCCTCTTACCAATTTGATACACAGGTACATGATGTATTTTTATTCTGAAGCACAACTTATCGATAACATTGCGTTTGTAAATTGTTACTAACATCGCTTGATACACAAGTAATAACCAGCTTGGAACTTTAGCAGTGTTGTTTGTCAATTTTCTCTCGGTTGTTTTTTACCTCTCTCGTAATGTAGCATTATTCACGTAATTTGCACATATGGAACACTTTCTATAATCGAAACAACACAGTCGGAAACAAACATAATAACATACCGATGCTTTTCTAGTACATCCGCAATGTCGTTACTCTACGAGTGTATCAATACGGTAATAGCCGTATTGATTTCTATATCGTCCGGCATGCCGAATCATTCCGATTCGATACAGCTGTGTGTTCAGAAGTTGAGAATATTGATAGAGGATTCTGACCAAAATCTGAAGTATCTGGGATTGTTGGCGATGTCGAAGATACTGCGGACTCATCCGAAGAGCGTGCAGGCTCACAAAGATCTAATTATGCAATGCCTCGACGACAAAGACGAAAGTATAAGACTGCGTGCCTTGGACTTGTTGTACGGAATGGTTTCTAAGAAGAATCTAATGGAGATAGTTAAGAAGTTAATGGTGCACATGGACAAAGCCGAAGGCACTACGTATCGCGACGAATTGCTTTCAAAGATTATACAAATTTGCTCACAGAACAATTATCAGTTTATTACCTATTTTGAGTGGTAAGTCGATCGAGAGTTTCAAAAATTCAAAATTTCGTTCTTCGAAAAGCAAAATTCAATCAATGTGAGACTTCGTCATCGCAGGTACATATCTGTATTGGTGGAACTTACGCGAATGGAAGGCACCAAGCACGGACCATTAGTAGCGACTCAATTACTCGACGTAGCGATTCGCGTACAAGCTATACGAAAATATGCGGTTCAACAATGTGCCTTACTGCTTGAGAATTCATATCTTTTGACCGGCCAGCCAAGGGCGACAATGTCTGAAGTTTTGTACGCCGCGGCATGGATCTGCGGAGAATTCTCTAGGTAGTGATTCTTTTTTTTGCAAGATTTTGTTAGTTCGTCAGTAATCACTATGATTGACAATGTGTTATTAAATCGGTAGTGAACTGGAAGATCCTTTGGCAACCTTGCAATCTATGTTGCGATCGCAAGCTTCTAGTTTGCCAGGCCATATACAGGCTGTTTATGTTCACAATATATTAAAATTGGCTGCAACTACTTTTGCTAAAGCGGAAAAGGAAGGTGATAGCGAAACAATGGACAAGGTATTTCAACATAGTTTATGTAATGATAATCGAACTTTGATATTGTTTTTAACATTTTTAAAGTTAGTTTATACATTGCGCGTTAAATTGGGTCTTGCTGTACAGATTTATGGATTGAAGGACAAAATAGAAGCGTTTGTCTGCAGCGGTGATCTGGAAGTTCAAGAAAGATCGAGCTCCGCGTTAGTGCTGTTCGAATTGCTGAAAGAGAATCCTGGTCTTGCCCAGGAACTAAAAGAGGCTTTCGAAGGTGAACTTAATCCGGTTGCGCCAAAAGCTCAAAGAAAAGTAGGGGATGTTTTAGTGATAATACGCGTAAAACTAAAACAATTTTAAATTGTGGATTATTTATACATTTTGTTGTGAATGTCTTGCAGGTACCAATACCTGAGGACTTGGATCTAGATTCGTGGATCAACGATCCTCCCTCAGAGAGCTCAGATTCAGAAGACTTAGATATGAATGATATTTTTATTAAGACAGAAAAGCCGAGCGACTTGTACTCCAAGCGAGACTCGAACGAACCGTCGACGGAAGAGCTCGAGAGGAGACGCGAGGCGAGAAAACTAGAACAAGAGAATAATCCTCATTATCTGAAAGGCTCGTTCAAGACTACCGCGTCATATCACAATTCATCGAACATGTACGAAGACTTCGAAAACATTCCCGTCGCGGAGTTAGACATACCGATCTCTCTAAAGATTTCCAATTCGCATAGATGTCGAAACAGAAGTACAGACAACAATCATAAAAGACATAAAAAGCACGAAAAGAAGAAGAAGTCGAAGAAAAATAAAAGTAATTATCTTATACATAAGTCGTACTGTTAGAAAATTTGTTAGGAAGTCGCGACTTCTAATATTGAACATTTTTAGGCAAAAAGTCTGCGTCGGAGGACGAAGAACAGGATGATAAAGTACCGGTGCAAGTAGTAAACACCGGTATAGGAGAACTTCCTCCTGGCGCGGAGATAAGCGACAGCGACGATTACGATGTGGTGGATGCTAACGATCCACATAGAGCTTTGAACATTGACCTTGACATGCCTTTGAGAGAAGACGAGAGATTGCCCGTCTTGGAGCATAGAGTTATTGAAAATAATATAACGAAGAAAGTTGAAGAAAAAGAAACCAAAAAGGAAAAAGTAAATTAGTTTTTTTTTTTTTTATAATGAAAAAGTGTACCGTAACGTGATTTCAATTAGTTTATTTATAAGACTTCTATAAAATTTTTGTTAATAATTGATTTGATATCACGTATATTTTTATTATCGACAGGGACATAGAAAATCTAAAAAAAAAGTAAAGGAAGCGGAAAACAAGGTGAACAGTCAGAAAGAGTCGCCCGACTTGTGGTTGGAAACCAATTCTCCCGAGAAAGTTCAATCCCCCGCTCTTGGAGGATATACGGAGATGTCCAACGAGTCGCAAAAAGAGAGCAAGCGCAAGAAGTCAAAGAGTCAGAAAGAGGACAAACACAAGAAGTCCACCGAGGAAGACTCGAAACATCGAAAATCAAAGAAGTCGAAAAGTAAGAAAGAGAAAAAATTATTGGGTTACGAAGAGACTGCGGGAATATCCACCCCGTCCAAAGAAATATTACCGGAGTTAAAAGACGATATTATTCCGAATTCCGAGATCAATACGAATTCCGTGCAGCAAAGTGTCGCCTATGAGGAATTAGCGAAGAACAAAATCATTTCCATGACGTACGAGTTGAGACAGATCCCTCATGACTCGAATCAAATTACCGTGTCAATAAACATTACGAATTTAGGTCAGTCGCTCGTGAGGGAATTTGTTTTCGATATTTCGGACACGTTGTCACTTAAATTACTTAGAAATGTGAGTAATTAACACGTTTCAGGAATATTCTGTTGGTTTAACTCGAAGATAAATAGCATTTTCGTCCATTAATGTCTTTTCCAGCCTGGAGACGAATTCGGGATGAAACTGCCGTTTCAACTGCCTCCGCAATCTAGTAAAGAAACCCAGTTCACAATTTTAGTCTCGGACGTGACGTTCGCTCAGAAGCTCAGAGGCACACTGACGTACATGTTCGACGATAAAGAGGGCACGCAACAAGAAAAGCTCGACTTCACCGCGCACTTGTCGTGCAGCAAGTTCATGATCGGTCATCTCTCTCACAAGGACATACTCACGGAACTTCTCACAAGCGGTCAATTAGTATCTAGGATTAAGAGAGAAGTGACGCCTTCCCAGGACTTCGACGCGGTTCTCAACGCTATCTGCCGTAAATGCAATCTCACACTCGTAGAACAAATTAACGACACGGCGTCGCTTTACGGACACTCTTTGAAGGGACATCATGTGTGCCTTTTGTTGAAATATAACGTAAGTCGCTCATTTTTACTCAGTTGAAAAAAAGTAACTTGGCGATAAAAAAAAAAAAAACTCGATTACACATCGCGCGATTTGATTTTTACAGAGATCGACGGGAAACTTGATGATCGAAGGTAAAAGTGACAATAACTCATTACTGTCGGGAATTGTAGACGAAATACTGAGGATTCTGACATAATGCTGATTTGAATGTTCAAATGTTCTATATTTTGCAATTATTAACTCCTATCCTATCGCAGTTGTACTAAGATAACACGCGGACGCATGTGTGTGTGTGTGTATGTGTGTGTGTGTGTGGTGTGTGAGTGTGTGAAACACTCGCTCGGTGTGTGGTGAGTGAAAACCACTCTACGCTCTTCGACTGTGTCTGTTATATATATATATATTAAAAAAAAAAAATTATACAGCGGCTATATAGTGTATCTGCAGACCCATTGAATATTTTCAGAAAGAATCTTACCTAAAAAACTAATTTTACGTGTAATATCTAATAGATCGTAAAGAGTTTGTTAATTATTCAAGAGATATATACATATGTATACACGCATATATATTGTACACATGCGCAATTTATGTATACACTGTTGCGCATGTGTGTATAATATGTACACATTAATACATGTACGTATATGTACACATGTCTGTACTTGTGTGAGGGCGATATTGTGAAGGAGAGGAACACGTTGCCAAGAATTGAAGACACTGGAGTAAAAGTAGATAGTATAATGTTTCTAACAACAAGAATATTCAAGAGTCTGGGTACGACACGACTCTGACGAGCGAGTTAAAAAAAAAAAGAAAAAAAATACGTAGGATCATGCGCAGAGTTCAAGAATATCGTACCTCGAGGAAGGAGGATTTATTCAGTTTTCCGCTCCACAACTCTGTACTCTGTATTCTGATATCTTCCAAAAAAAAAAAACTCTTTTCTCTGTAAATTACGACACTTTCTTATGTCTCTCTGTACATTGTTGCATTTAAACAGCTACGTGGCGTGTAAGTTAATTGCTCTCGAAGATATAGCTTATATAAATAAATATAAAAAAAAAATATCCGCGGCTGTGCTTTGCGCGCGGTTCTTTGTACAGTACGGAAAATAAACGTTACGAATATATAAACAATCGAATTCTCGCTACTTTTATGTTCGATGCCTTCAATTTTTGATCGAATTGCAATGGAATTGCGCTCTCGCTATACTGTTAAGATCTTTATTTTAATTTTGTAAAAACAAAAAGATAGAAAAAAATATATTATACACTGGGCGAGATGCGCTTGATTTTTGTAAACATGAATTTAACAAACGGTGAGCATATTTTGCATGCAACGCTTCTAATAATATCAAGACGAGAGAAAGAGAGAGAGAGAGAGAGAGAGAAAAAAAAATTATGTAAATTTGAAATTAAATAGATCACGCATTATACAAGCACATGAAACCCCTATACACATAATCATGTGAAAAAATCATGCATTAAGTTTTGTATTTTATTTTGTATAATCTTATGTATACATATTATATATATATATATATTTGCTTTTCTTTCTACACTATTTGAGAGGTTAAATATATTTAAATATATATTGTTTTCCACATAGATTTTTATTACGTTAACTGTTGTTCGAATTAACTAATTAAACTTTTGACTGTCAAAAGTGTGCCAAAAAAAAAAAAAAAAAATCATCGCGAGAGATTCAAGTCAATTCTCTTTTGTTTCGAAAACATTTTTATATACCTACATTGAAGTTTTGCGCAACGTATCGACGTTTTTCGTCGAAACGCACGCGTCTCCTCCGATTGCAATTGAAATATATACCAATTCCCGTAGATTATAAATAAATTCAAGCAAGAGAAGAAAAATAAAAGCAAAAAAAAAGAAAAACGTATATACAAACAGACACCAAATATATAGATATAATCTCTACTTTTGTAATAAACTTTATATTTTATGATATACGCGCTAAGCGAAAAAAATGTTTCTTCTTCTTCTTCTTCTTCGAACAAATTGAGAATGCATGTCGACCATGACACGTATGTTATTAAATACCCACTGTGTAAATCAATCGAGACTGGCAATTCTTCATTTGATCTCGAATCTTTCCTCACACGACTACGCGGCAACTGTGAAAATAAGAAATACCGCATAATCGTTGCGCGTATATACAAAGTAACGTCTCGTATCGACGTACAAAACTGGTTTGTAAAAGTTCATTACTTATAGAAAGAGAAACGTTATGAATACAACGTACCTACGTATTATACATATATATATCGTTCGCAACTTCTCTCGATCAAATCATTTTATTGCGGCCAAAGATAATCTTCCGACGAAGCTGTTCTTGCGCGTGTCGCGAATAGAAAGTCAAATTGAGATTTTTTTAATGCAAAACGTATGAAATATTTTCTAAACACATACTCAAACGCGAGAGCGGCGACGGCCAAAAAATTTTGTTTTTCACGTACCTACGCCTTCTGGAAGGCAAAAATAAAAAGCAAGTGTGTGTACGCGCGCGCGCGCGCGCGTGTGTGTGTCAAAGTACGACATTGTTCTCTGTGAGAGCGATGATTCTTAATTTATTATGCGACGCGATCATCCGTGCGCGCGAGTGTATTGTACACAATGCCCTGTCTGGAAGGAAGGTGAACCGCGCGAAGTCTAAAGGACGAGACCGTGATTCAAAAGTGGATTCATCGACCTCTCACGTCTACTCCCACACGAAATATATCCATGGTCGTGGCGCGACGACGTCACGCGCCTTCGACGAGGAGTCATCGGGCTTTGCCAAGGTACCCATCCCTAACTGTCGATGATCACACACGAATGATAAAGAGATATATTTTTCCTCAAATCGCTTCGTCAGTTATCAGCCAAAAGCGATTATTATTTGATTACGGGTTTGTTCGCGGAAACAATATTGTCGAATGCACGCGCGCGATTCGGTTATCGATTTGGCGGTGAACAACAAATTTATTTATTTCTTTTCTCGCTCAGGTGGAGTGACGATGTTCCGTCGAAATCGAAAAGCGAGTCACTTGACCTTACGCTAATAGATATATTGTATAATATACGTGTGTTTTATCGTGTCTCTTCATTAGATTAATGCGCGAAGATTAAAGATACTAATAATTAATTGCTTCGACGCGATTAGGTTTTATACTTGAAACACGCTCGAGAAGCGACATTCCCGAATCGGTAATTTTCCACACGTGTGGAAAATATTGTTTCGCCGGAGTTCTGCCACTACGAAACGGTCTTCGTCATATATTGTGGAATGTGTGTCATCTCCTACACCGCGCGCGTCACTCTGTCTTCCAAACGCGCGCGTATACTTTATGAATTGTTTATCTTCTCATTGAAGATTATGATTTCTACGAATAAACGTGTGTGCATTCTTCTACTCCGATAATTAATCTGTCAGCCAACGTGCGACCGTCGTGGCCGTAATTCCGAGAGAAATCCACCACCACACGCGCGCGCTCTCTCGTTCTTTTGTTTGTTTGTTTTTCTTTTTTTTTTTTAGATATGTTTGCAAAAAAATTGCAGAAAGAATATTACATATTTCTGTTGTTTTCGGGCATTCCAGCCACGTTTTTCAATCGGTAACATGCGTATCTCTTTCAAGATCGATATCTCGATTACGAATGTCAAACTGTCAAAATGACATGATTTATTGCCGAGATTTTATTTAAAAAAAAATATCGATTTTTTTTTTAACTCTTTGTTTCTTTAACTCTTTCTTTCTCACGACGAGTTTGTGGAAAAAGAAAACGTTTGGTTTTTGCACGAGACAATAACGCCGCGAAAAAATTCAATAATTAATTTAACGTGTAATTTATACACGGTCGTGTGTGAGAGCGTCTTAATCTCTGATGTAATTTATATGTACAACAATTTATCAACACTTGTGTGTAAGATACAATCGGGTGTCGAATTTGTCCGCACACGTGAAAGACTTTTTTTCGCGGAATATGAAAAAAGATAAGGCTTTTGATATCTCTCTACTCTTTGCTAGACAAACTTTACAAACTTGCAAAGACTATAAATGAGGGACGCCATAAAAAAAAAAAAAAAATTACCTTAATTGGTCACGTAACACATAGATGTTTTTTACGTTATCACATCAAATAGTGCCGCGGGAAGATAAAAATTTGTGTGATTACATCGTTCAATAAATAAGATACGCATCGATTTTATATTTTGTATTTGGTGCACAGGAGCAAATACTTCGGTGAAACGTTTTTATCTTGGAAATTTTTTTATAATGACGCGTGTCGATTTTTCGAGTTTTTTTAAAAGTTTGCAACTAGTGGAATGGATTTGTTTTTTGTTTTTGTTTTTTTTTTTTAATGCAAATACCAGATATTTCTATCTCTTGTCGAATACATACATACATCACAAAATCGAGATCTCGACCCATTACGTAAGTCATAAAATTTATTTGAGCGTGCGCCGGACAAAAGAATGAAAGAAAAGAGAAACGGAATAAATTAAACTGGTTATAATCCATTGACATATTTGCGAAGTGAATAAATTACATTATCGTACACGTGTAAATATTTACAAATCGCAAAAGAGGATAATAAATAGAAACGCGGAGCTCTCTTTCAAATTTTCAAGAAAAAAAAATTCGCAATAAATCAATCACATTGCGTCAATTTATTGATCAGCTCGATTGAGCGGAGATTATTTTCGATCGCGATTATTTGGCGTATCGCCGAAGGTTCTTCTCGATTGGATTTCTCTGCATTATCGTCTTCTTGAAAATAATCTCTTTTTATCTTCGTAAAAAAATACTTAATCTTTGAATTTAAACAAACATCATTGTTAAACATTTGGTGATAAAATCAAGAGAATTGCTCAAAATCAATATATTGTTCTTCGTTCGCGTTTGTACGATGACCTCGTTTATATATGTATATGTATTTTTTTACATTGCCAATCGTTTTTTCAACTTTCTCTCTCTCTCTCTCTCTCTCTCTCTCGTAGATTAGATCGAGATAAAGCTGATTGAAACAATACATTGCGTTAAAAGATCAGACGAGCGCGTCGTAAGACTCCTCGTCAACTTGCGCATCACCCGTCCCGTATATACACACAAGGACTACCTGTGCCCTCGCACTTATCCTCATCGAGCGCACACGGAGAATGCAGACGGAACGAGAGGAGTCGTGTCCGTCGCCTTTGACTCGGCGAAGACGTGTTTCGCCTTCACCTCGGATGCAGAATCCCGAAATGTCATCGTCGCCGGATTATGTGCCGGTGATCATCCATCTCCGACACGAGGGAGCTCCGAAACGAGGAAGCGTCATCGAATAGAAGAACGCTCGCGCGTCCGGTTTGCCGTGTCCGGAACCGTCCGGTAACCGAAACGATACGAAACGGTAGCAGGCGAGCGCGAGTCGCACATGCCGCGATGCTATATAAATAATACTTGGCGCGCTAACTCAGATCAGTCTACTTGCGGCGGCCGTACACCTACCTTGCCGTGACGACACGACAATGCAACGTACCTTCAGAGATTAAAAGCGAGCCATTTTCTTCTCCCTTTTCTCAACTTATATTGTTTTTTTTTTTTTATCTTTATCTTTTTTTTTTTTTTATCTCGAGATTTCACACCTGTTCGCAAATTTCTCTATCTCTCTCTCTCGCGTTTTCCCGAGCCACTCTCAGCGTCGCGACGACAGGACCCTCGTCTCGTCTGGTGATCCGATCGGTGCTCCTCCTTCTCCAAGATGTCGCACGTCAATTTGGGATTTACGTCGAGCACGGTAAGTGAAGATAATGTGAATTAGACACACGTGTCGATATCTAAATGTATTTATTAACAACCAAGAAGCGATGAATGTGTTTACACACATCGCGGGAAGATAAGTCAGTGTTCGAACGTCTGATTTTCCGACGCGCACACGTGACATGATCTACTTTCACCGTGAATTAATTTTCGCGAATCTTCCTTCGATATTGGTTTTTTTTTTTTTCTTTACGAATGACAAGGTGTTGATGTTCTCAGTTGAATTATCAGAAAAAGAAAAACACGCGTCCTTCTCGCGGTTTCTCGCGAGATTACGTGTTGTTCCAGGAAGTAATGCAATATTTATAAGATTTTTCTCTTTCTCGATTAAAACACCTCGCGAAACACCTGCTACGCCTTGACACGGAAAAGTCCACGGTAAATGTCGCGAGGGACGAAGAGGGGGAGGGGGAGAGGAAGTCACGCGGGGGGAAAAGGCAAAACTCTGACTTAGCGGAAAACGAACGCTCGAATAGCTTTACTTTATTCGCGATTATCCTTAATGAGTTTATTTTATGAAACGTGAAAACAACACACTTTCACGGCGCAAAGGTTTTAACCTTTCGCGGTTATCAGAAACCTCTGGCTTCTCTTTCTTTTTGCGGCGTTCCGCAATTGTAAACCGGACTAATGCGTCGGCCTTGTGCGTTCGCGGCGCGTTTCGAAAGAAAATTCAGTCTTTTTTTTTTTTTCGAGCGAACTGCGCCGATATTCAAACGGCAGAAGCTTGAAAAACGACGTTATCGTTACCTCACTTTTGATTATGCGAGAGAGAAACCGATATCGCGGAATTACAATTGCAAAATGTGCAATTGTCGAACGCACATGCAGATGTGAAAGAAAAGAATCGCAGATGGTGAGACATTTTTATATATTTCTGTCTCTCTCGCGCGCGCGCGCGCGAGCGAAATGTGTGTTCTCTCACCTTTCCGCGAAAGACTCATTGATTTTCGCGCGTTATCATTTATTTTTCTTATTTTTTTTCCGCTCGCGTTATCTCTCGGGATTCAATTCGCGAATCATTACGCGTTAATTAAACCGTATCGATGAAAAACGCGTTCGCTCAAAACGGAATTGAAAGTGTGTCTCTAAATCGCGCGGGACCGAGTATATATATCGCGTCTTTTTTTAATAACCCGCGGGGGATCGATTACGAGACAGGATAATAATAAAGCGGAATGTAACTGTTGCGCGCACGTGATATTTTCGACGGCTTAGCGGATTGCGCGACAGTTCGATCATGAGAATGGAAAGTTCGATCGCGTCGATTTATTGCGGGCGAGAACGAGAGAGCTCCTCTTGCGCGCTCACACCCGAAGGACAACATTGTTTTCTCGTGTTTCGCGATTGCTCGCGACCACGTGCGGCGCGATTGTCTGTTCTGTTTTTTTTTTGTTCGCTCAATACGCACAATAATTGGCGATCGAAGCTGTGTGCGTTGCACAACCAAGAAAATATAGATAAACGGACCGGTAGCCGTTGATTGACGTGCGTTCACGAGTCGCGACTCGGCTTTTGCGAAATGTCCTTCTCCGGAGACTTTTCCCGCGCTCTTTTTTCTCGATCTCCGCTTTTTTTTTTTTTTTTTTCCCCGGACCACCTCGCTCGCGAAGGCGAGGCCGGGCGCGATTCCGGACCTTCAAGCACGTGCACGATTTGCGCGAAAGCGTCCGAATATTGTCAAAGCGGTTTTGCGAGCGCGCTGTTTCCCTTGCGGTATTAGACTTTTTAACGACCTTGCCGAGTGCTTGACTTTCTCTCGGAATGTAATTTAAGAAAGAAAAAAGACTGTTGCGGAAACGTTCTGATATCGAATGCCAACGGATCTTGGCGAGCTTGACGTGAATTTAACTATAAATTTGTAATGTATCGCGGATAAAACATTACATTGAGATGAGAGCAAATATGTGAATTTGTTATTTTCCGTTTTTTTAGATTTTGCAATCTAATTTGTGATGATCTGATTTCATTTTGTTTGTTTTGATGTTAAACTGCTGAAGGAAAATTTGGTTTCCTCCAAACGAATTAAATTCTCATAAAAATATTTTTTGATCTTTGATATATTTAATAAGTACTTAAACAATATTGATATATTTGATATATTTAATGAATAAAAATAAAAACGTTGACGAGCACAAAATGTAGCGACACGCGCGGTGTTCGTGATTCGACACGTCTTTCCTCACGTTGGAGAACGGACCGGGCATGTGCACCTATCGTATCTCTCAGTTAAATGCAATGTGGATGTAATGCATTACGTTCCGTTATCTCTTTTAAATCGTTTAGATTAAAAAATAACGCGTCGCCCTGTCGCCGGTGCAGCGCGCGTGTCTAATGACTAAACACGCACGTCTCTGCATTGGATTTTTCGGCGCCTCTTCTATCTGAAATTCCGTCTCGTGATCCCGCGTCATAAACAGAACAGTCAATTTTTCCGCTTATCTCGCGGATTGGTAGTAAGACCGCAAATTAAGCACGAGTTTCTCTTTCAAGCAATAACATTATCTGACATTAATGACTGCTCAATCCCGTGTCGTTACGGATCTCCGTCGTGATGTCGATTTCGTCGCGTAATTTACCGGTTTTCAGAGAGGAACTCATCATCCTCTGATAACAACAATATCTCGCGCGCAGATTATTTACGCTAATACCCACTACTCGAAAATATCTCGATAACGCGACGAGATACGCAGATGTGTGATTTGTAATATAGACACAAGCGAGAGAGAGGAGAGAATCTTCCTACCTTCAGACGTCGAACTCGCCGTGTTGTAACATCGAATACATAACGGCGCGCGAAATAAATCAAAAGATAGCAAAAAACACACACGCGCGCGCACACACATACACATACGTGAGAAGAATTATCGGCGCAATTCAGGTATATCTCGCGAAATTCTGCCGGGATTACCGGTTATATCTCGATCGAAGCGGCTTGTGTAATGGGAACGAATATTAAAAACACGGCGGACTTAATCGATGATCGAGACGCGCACGTAACAGATCTATATTTCTCAAGATAATTAAGCGCGTAATTGTTTTGTTACTTCCATACGTATCGTGAAAATTCAAGATCGAACGATGCGAAAATGATCGATCGTTTGCGTAATATCGCGCGCGTAACGTTTTCGATCCGCGTGATCCACGCGTAATTTCGAAACTTTCTATACGGCGCGCGACTCCGGCGTCGATCAGGAGTTCATTATGCTCGCGGAAAAGAGCGTTTACACTCTCCGCGGAGCATAATGTCAAGAACGAAACGTGCCTGTGTGGGCACGTCGTTCGTTCGTTCGTTCGTTCGCTCGCGAGGAAGACGACGACGCGCGAATTCGAATCTCATCGGCGGTCGGGCGCGCACGCGTTTCCTCGCGTTGCGGAAATCCGCGCGAATTCTTTGATATCGGAATTCTTTGGAAACGCAGTTGCGCATCTGTGTCCGCGTTCCTTCCGCTTGCGTTCGCTTCTTCCGCCTCGATACGCTTGTGTATCCGCCGAACGTTATGACTCATGCGTGTGCACTGAATTCTTAGTTAGTCAGAGTCTGACTCTCTGACTTGTAAGATTATATCTGCGTATACGCGCGTAATAATAATGAGCTAGCTTTATTTTTTTTCCTAGGACGCGCGATAATATTGTTTACGTGTGTATGCAAACGGAAGAGAGAGAGAGAGAGAGAGAGATTGCTCGCGCGCGAAATGTGACGTGACGCGCAAATTACGTAAAACACACTTGGCGGACACACACACACACACCTGGTGCTTGTAGTTAGCGCAAAAATGTGACGCTTATAATTAATTATCTCGCGCGCGATGATTCATCCAAAAAGGAATTCGCGCGTCGAGTGACCAATTTGTTTTTGTTTTATCTTTCTTCTTACCGGGAAAACTGACAAAATTCCAAATAAGCCGCGATAAATCAACCGCGTTAGTCGCGCAATATGTATAATTTGTGTTAAATTCTAATAATAAATAATTTTACGCGGAAAAAGAAAAAGGAATCGCGCGGATGTGTCGCATGCAAATAATCTGCAGTCAGAAGCAATCCGTCGCGATCGAAAGCGACGCGAGATAAAGTGCGACGTCTCTCTCTCGAGTACTTCCGCGAGCTATTTTATGGAAAGGAACCGGGAGGGAAAAAAACGTTCGCGCGACGATCCGCGTCGAGGATCTGATGAATTCCAGGGAGAACGGGATGGAGAGAAAACGTCGGTGCGTTGTTGACTGGAAAAACAGACATTATTACGTAAAAGTTTAAAGACCCGATTCGAGAGAGAGAGAGAGAGAGAAGAGAATTAAAAGACCTCGTGGAATCAGATACGCGAATCAAACGTAAACTGTGCGCAGCGGCACTATTATTATTTTTAAATCTTCACAATCGCGATATTTTTGTAAACGCGACAACAACAAAAAAACCGACGCTTTGTTTGTCGGTGTGTTGCGAAACTCTCGGTTTAGCGCGCTATTTAAGTAATTAACACGTTCAGCGGAGCGTGCGCGCCCGTTCTTATCGTGAAATTCCGTTGAAAAATTCCGTAATATTCCATTGGTCTTTTCTATAGCACACTTAGAACTTCGTCATCTGAAAATTTCTGACTGATAACGACGAGCGGAAACTTATCTTATTAGTCATTCTTATTGAGGGCCGTGTCAGCTAATTCGCTACGATTTCCATCTTTTTTTCGAAATACACAAATTCTAACAATTCATTGAGATAATTATCGTCGATCGATCGAGATCAATAACAGGCCTAGACACACGGCGCGCGTTAATAGAAGATCAGACGGTAGTTGAGAACGAGTGTGTATAAGAGTTAAATACAAACACTCGTTCGGAAATTCGGATGCTTCTCGGATTCCCGATACGGGAAAGATACGGAATTCCGCGCGCGCTATCAGAAACAAACAGATACGCGGGGCAAAAATTGATTCGAGATGAAGAAATTTTTTTGTTTTAATTCCGTCGCGTGGAAAATAAAAGAGCGAATAAACAGATGTGTGGATAAAAAAATATCTGCGAGAAAACAGGATCGTTCGCATTTCACTTGTCGAATTAACGTTTGCGCAAATAAATTCGCTCGTACGATCTATTAATCATTAATCGACGCGCTCTCTCGCATGTGTGACACACGTGCGCGCGCGCGCGCGTACATCCCGGCGAACAAAGAGGTATATTTGTAATCTTGATTAAATAACTTATCGCTACCGCTAATTGATATATACGACAAACGAGCGAAAGAAAGAAAAAAATACGAAAAGCACACTGACGATTGCGCGCGTGTTTACTGATCGAATTAACATCTTTAGCGGTCATTAGCAATGCACAAAGTATGTTACAAAGTAATTCCGCTCCTTCTCCTTCTCCTCCTTTCCGCAGCTGTGAATACATCGTCATTAACACACCCACGCATGACGCATTATTATTTACAAATTCGTTTTTGAAGAAACGAGGAAAAGGAAAACATTGCGAATGTGGGAAACAAGATAAGAGATGCTCTCTTTTTTTATTTGTGTAAAACGCGACAATAACATTCGGGAAAAACAGAGGGAGAAATTGTCGTTTTTGTTTGAAATTTGTTGCTTGTGTGTAAAATCATCAATGTAGATCATCTCTTTGCAAATTAATTTTATCTTTGTTCCATTTGCATAAGATGTGAATATATAAAATTCAGGAAAAAAACAGAGAAATTACATCACGCTTGTATTTTTGACGGAAGAGAACCTGGTGTTTATGTAAAATCAAAAGTAGATTTTCTCTCTTAAAAATTATTATCAATTTTGTTTTTTCGATCTCGAGTATACTTCTTATTGCAAATTTGCTTTTCTTCTTGCGCAATTGAAACGTGTTTTCTGTTGCGCAAAGAAAACATGTATTATCAGAAATTATACAAATAAAGACGCGAAGAAATCGCGCGTCGATCCGCCGCGCACGGCGGAAAATTCCTCGCTGCAATCCAATATTTATACCAGACATTTGTATATTTTTTCTACTAACTGATAAAACACCTCGTAACGTATGGCTATTAAAAACGTTTCAAGTAACCGCGGGAATCTTCCACGCTATATGTACGTGATCATTATATATTACCGTATATATAAATATCACGCGTGTAGTTAACGACACGCATCTCATTATTCCGGTGTGGGCGTAATCTTTTGCTTTGAAGGACAAATTAAACGGTCGTATCCGCGCATTATGCAATTTGTGCTTTTGCACAAATGTGACGCTTGAAAATTTCCCGTACGTATTCTCGTGTTGCAAACTCAATCGCACGCGAAAAAGGAATCTTTTCGAGGAATTTACACGCGCGGAAACCGAGATTTTCGCGTTTGATTTCCTACGTTATTTATGCATGTGAGACCGGCACGCAATCGTCAAGTCGACAGTCTCGAATCTGCGGATCTTCTTATTTACCTGATTGCACTTAAATTGCGCGAAAGATTAAACATTCATGCGACTCGTATCTCCGATCGCTGAACAAGATTCTATTTATTTCAACGGAGAGAAAAAGAGAGAGAGAGAGAGAGAGATAGAAGAAGATATACAAGTGTATGTATAGCGATTACACGAATGTGCTAATATGTTGGACAATCGACCGCGCCGATCCAATTGTCACAGACGGAAAAAGCCGCGGGCAACGAAACTTATCCGTTGCTACACATCTACGCAATCGCTCGTGTATTTTCGCGCAACAGCGTGGAAAATATCAGCGCGGAATAATTTACTCCTGAGCAATTTTTTTGTTTTTACAATGCGCATTCGTGCGTTTGTTGTTGTTAATCTCACGTCAAAATTTCCCGTTGACGATCTCTCTTGTTGTTTTCTTGAATTACTTCAAGTTTCTTCTGCGTTTTGTTGCAGGACGTTCTGCAGGACGCGAAAAAGTCTTCCTCATCCAAGGAATACAACAATGGGTGAGAGAACGATTTACATTTAGATGTCGAATAAAACAAAAAAATAAAAAAAAAGCTTGAATCTCGCCGCTGACAGAAGGTGTGTATTTTGCAGTTACCAATCGAGCGAAAAACAACACAACAACGTTTACGTTTTGGAGCTCGAGGAAAAGAAGAAAAGCGCGTCCGAACAGGAATACGATCCGTACAAGTACAGGAAAGTGGAGCATCCAACCACGTAAGTGGTTCAAGCAAATAACACCTTTAATTGCGTGTTAGATAATTTGTACGATAAAAGTTATTTTGAAACGACTTTTGAAAGTGAAACAAAAATATAAGAGACAGCGAGCGACGACGATGATGTTTTTCCTATTTTATTACCTTGTTGATAAGACTTTGACGATTACTAGTTACGCAGAAATCATAAAGTCTTTAATTAGTAAACAACGAGACTTGATTTTGGCACGTTGTTAGAACGCAATTGTTCAATCGGCGTTCATTGACGAGCGTTTGATTTGCTTCGAAGAAGAGCTTAATCGAAGCGAAGAAGCGACAGACAAAGAAGAACTTCTCTGCCGGTTGTGAAGTAACAATTATGCGCGCTTACGTAACGCGTCGCGATGCTTTCTTCGCATGTAAAACGACATTTGATCGTTCACCGCGCGTTTTATGCTAAGTAGCCTTTTAACTCAATAATCAAGTCAAAAGACTTCCTCAAGTATCTTTCTCGTGAAAATGTTCGCAATGACACACACGCGCGCGCGCGCGAGATTATTGCAATTGATGTATAAATTATTATATAATTAAACAATTTTCACCAATTCTTCTACAATTATTGACTGTATCTAGATTATTAATTAAGTTAATTATTTATTTATTTAGTAATTCTGATAATAATGAAAATAAAAAATCTGATAAAAATAACAAATTTGTAAAATACGTTGTCTCTTTATAATTTACAAATATACTGTCCTCTGTGTCTAATTAAAAATAACCTTGCGTACTTTCGACTTTGGACATTTACCGATTGTCAATGTCCAACGCTCGAGACAGAAAAAAAGTAATAAACATTCGGTTTCCGGTGGATTTTTCAGGGACGCGGAAACGATGCTGCATCTACTGAAGGGCAGTTTGGGCACCGGAATCCTCGCTATGCCGAAGGCGTTCTATCACGCCGGATACGCGATCGGCCTGATAGCCACGATCATCATAGGTCTTCTGTGTACATATTGTATGCGTATCCTCGTTCAGTCCGAGTACGAGTTGTGCAAGAGAAAGAGGGTGCCGTCCATGACGTATCCGGCGACCGCGGAAGCGGCGCTGCTCGAAGGACCAGCGTTCTTGAGATCATTTTCAAAAACTTCCATGTGAGCTGATGAACTTTATTTCTACTTACAGTTTCTACACTATTGCTTATTTAGAGTCGCACTTGTTTTACAACAAATTAACCGTTTCTCTTCACAGACACGTGATAAACATCTTCCTGCTAATATATCAGATGGGCTCTTGCTGCGTCTACATCGTCTTCATTTCTAGGAATCTGCAATTGGTGAGTGTTTCCGCCTGGGTGACAATTATTTTTTACTTTGTTCGCAAATGCGCGTTCCCGCGTGACGTGACACGTCACAAGTTTTCAATGTTAACATGCGCTTCCATTATTGAAATGTAATTGCGAGCGTTACTCATCTATAATTTGCACGCGCAATGTCAACGAGAAATCGAACAATCAAATGGAAACACGATTTCTTACTGAGAACGTGTTTCAATTGTTTTTAAAAACAATAATTCGAAATATCGGAAATAAAATCGCGGAAATAATTCGAAATATCGAAAATAAAAAAAAAAAATATCTAATGTGTATAAATGACGAAAATTTATATTTTACTCTTGCGGATAATATTATTGTATTTAAAATAAAATATATCGCGTACTTCGGATATTTCAGCACGTAATTTTGCTGTTACAACCGTACATTGTCGAGAGTTTTTCCCCTTACAATCGATAAAATCATCGATCGTTTTATTAGCTCGAATTTTTCTCTCGCCACCGCCAATCAACTCGATATATATCGCGCATATCTACCTAAGGATCGCGTAGGTAGGTAGAAAAGGGAATAATCTGGGTCAGGGAAATATGCTGCGCGAATACGCGAGTAGACAGTCGCTGTGTAATTAATGCGCGTGCGGTTGAGTCAAGGTAATTTGTACCTAACACAGGCGATCCGGTCATCGACATTTTCAACGACGATGTCACGGCAACGAGATTGAGAGATCAGCGAGAAATACACCGCGTTCTCACGCGAGTCCCGAGTACATTTCCCGCGCGATTTAATCCGCGTTCGAATTTCTTCTATAATCGAAAATTCCACTTCGATACTTCTTACGTCAGAGATCGAAGCGGCGCACACGTGCGTAATGATTTATTATGGAATTTCGCTGTCTCGCCCCGTGGTCGGGAAATCGCACGTAGAGCAGAACAGAATATCTTATCGCGATAGGATCAAGTGGAAGTAAGAGTCGCATGCAAGCGTTAATTTAAGTGCTATTCATATATAAGAGCCGATCGCAATTAGTTTTTGCTTCTCGCGGCTGATCGTTAACTTTTTTTTTTTTTTTAACACAACGCGCAATTTACGATTCAAATAATATCGTTTGCAAAACTGCGTGTAAAAAAAGTACACACGTGTTTTTAATACATAGTGAATTTAATTTTACATTTGTAATCAATGTTGGTCGTAAAAAACTCAGCTTACAAAATATTACCGAACTTGAAAAAAGAAAACAAACTCGACGTATGTTTTTAATTAACTGCGATCGATGTGTAAAATCGCGCTTTGTGTGGATGACGCTTTAATCGTGACTTAGAAGGCGTTGCGTAGTACGCAATGTAATAGATAGTTAACTATCGTTACGACATGTGTTATTATGGCAAGTAAGTAGTGTGTGTAGATGTGCAACGCGTATGTTCACGTAAACCCGAACCGCGTATCGCCTATGCGCTCGTAGGAACGAACGCGCCTCGACTTCAGGGTCGGATGCGACGTGAACGTCCACAAATTTGATACCTCAGCGCGCATCACTTACGAAGTTAGTGACGCGTTAAGTTTTCATTTGTTCGAAACAAATTGAAATGGAGAAACTCTGAAAATCTAGAGACAGGAAAAAATATTGTTTTTTTTGTAGTTTTAAATAAAAGTCACTACATGAACTACCACATGAAAATATTGCGCGTGTAGTAAATGTTCTTCGCGATTTACAACGTACACAAAATATTACGTAACAGAAGAGATGTCGAAAGAAACGAATGAAGTTACGCGTGAGTGATGCGCGAAAGAAATTACGAGCGGGCGTAAATAACAAAAAAAGTAAACGTAACGTGTCAAGAAATCTCGTTTCGTCAAGCAACGCGAATGTTAGAAAATTTAATTTAATCTTTCATTTGTTTATTAATTTAATGAACAAATCTAACGACACGATGTAATCACGCTCGTGTGTACAAACCGATAATTCAAGGGTGCGTTTAATTGATCTCGCACGTCAGCAGCAACTCATGTAAACGTTTGTTTTACGTAAGATATTCGACGGCTGTTAATGATAGGACGTTAAACGACAATAACGCACCTATTTCCTGCTGCCCTTGGGATCGCATCGTAAGAATGGCAATTGGAATCGCATCACTACACGCTACGTTAATCGTCGTGTGCGAATTTCGCGCGTGTTTCGATCAGATGCGGAATTTACGTTACGTTTTTTTTCTTTTTTTGCGTTGTCGATTACGCAAATTATCAATCTGAGAAGCAACGACGCGTTCTGGACTATTTCTTCCGTTTTTACTCATGTTCACGTTTATTTGGAATCAATTGTGAAAAATTATGCGAAATTCGTCATTTTGGACAAAAAAAAAAAAAAAAAACAAAAAAACTTCTCTGTACAAATCCGTTCCGAGAGAAGCGAATTTTCCAAACGAACGAAATTCCGAATGAATGAGGAAGATGAGCGAAAAATGTAATGTCGTCCGTGCGTCGTTATGTTTTCAGATGCACTGAACTAGTAGTACGCGCGGTGCGAATACGCGCACGTGCAAAAGAAGACGACCTTTCGCAAAAAAAAAATCGACGACGAAAAGAGTTTTCTCGTTCGAGGACGCGAACGTGACGAGATCGGGATCGATCATTGGCGAGAAAGAAAAAAAAACAAACAAAAGAACACGGTAGGTATAGATGACTCGAGAAATCTAGCACGCGCGATTTGATTACGAATTCAATGTCACGTGTGGATGCGAGATATAGAAGTGCCTTCGATCGTACGATTTTTCCTTCCGACGCGTTACGTGCGTGTTTAACGATTCGAATCGTATCGAACGGTATCTGCCACACGTGTCCTTACGAGAATCGAAAGGAAGAGATTCCGCGGAAGAGATCCGCTCGCGAATAATAATCCCGTATTTCTCCTTGCTTCTTCCAGGGACTCAGCAAGTTCGTTGATATGGAGCTGGAAAAGTACATGGCGATCATTCTGGTACCCCTGATCCTCGTTAATTACATCAGGAATCTGAAATTCCTGGCACCGTTCTCGACCCTCGCAAACGCTATCATGTTCACCGGCTTTGCCATTATACTCTACTACATCTTCAAGGACCCGTTGTCGTTCAAGGACCGCGTTACCGTCGGGGAGATACAAACTTTTCCGCTTTTCTTCGGCACCGTTTTGTTCGCTCTCGAATCCATCGGCGTGGTAAGCGATCGAAATTGGAATTTTTTCACATACAGAAAGACGGGGTTTACAGATTCGAAATAAAAATGAGAATATAAAAAGAAGAGATATATTTAATATTTGCGCGTGTGTCTGCTTTGTTTTGTTGAAAGATTATGCCGCTGGAAAACGAGATGAAGACGCCCAGATCCTTCGTGAAACCCTGCGGCGTGCTCAATTTCTCGATGAGCATCATCGTCACGCTTTATGCCGCCATAGGTTTCTTCGGCTACATACGTTACGGCAGCAAAATCGAAGGCAGCATCACCCTCAACCTGCCCGATGAGGATCTCGGCATAGCGGTGCAAATACTATTGGCGATCGCCATCTTCTTCACGCATCCCATTCAATGTTACGTCGCCATCGATATAATGTGGAACGAGTACATCGGTCCGCATCTCGAGAAGTACAGCTTCAAGCTGGCCTGGGAATACGTCGTCAGAACTATCATCATTTTGATCACTTGTAAGTTGATTTCTTCATATATCTCATTTTTTATCTCATTCGCAGTTCTCGCGTAATTAAACCGAAAACTTTCGAATCTGCAAAATCTGATCAAAAGCGTCGGTGCGAATCTGAAGATCGAGTCCTACCAACATCTTTGAATTTTTTTTTCGATCTCTTTTAATCGCGTTCTATATCGTAACGTGATCCCGTGTCCAGTTTCGCTTATTTGTCACATAAAAAGAATTTAAACGATCTCAATTGCGATTCTGTTTTCAGTTGCGCTGGCAATCTCAATTCCGGAACTGGATCTCTTCATATCGCTGTTCGGCGCGTTGTGTCTATCGGCTTTGGGGCTGGCCTTCCCGGCGATCATACAACTGTGCACGTTCTGGCGAGTGATGGGACACACCGAGAAGATGCTCATGCTGGCGAAGAACACGTGTCTGATACTGATCGGCGCGCTGGGCCTGATCGTGGGCACCTACACGAGTCTGAGCGAGATCATCAAGAAGTTCTCGTGAGAATCGCGCAACGACGTTAAAGACCAGATTCGAGATCGCCGAGCGAGAGAGAGAGAGAGAGAGAGAGTGAGAGGGAGAAAGAAAGAGAGACGAAAGGAGAGAAGGAAAGTGAAAAGAGCGGGAGAATCCGCAGTCGTTTCTTCGACGCGAGAAACGACGACAATGTGATACAAGTAGTTAAAGTTGATCATTGCTAAAAGTAAGTGTACCTAAAAATAAAAGAGCGCATTTAGAGGCTTCGGAGTGGTCCGGAGGGGGACCGAAATAAAACGTTTTAAACTTCGTACGGCTCGTCGATCGCGCACTTCGGTCTTCGATACGTCGGCGACGCGGGATGAAGCTCCCAAGTGCGCGGCAAAGTTATTTCTTTTTTTGTTTATTTTTATTAATGCGCACAAGTGAAGATGTCGATACATGGACCGTGCAACGACGTGGTGACGCCTGGCGCGTCAGTCACGTAAAAAAAAAAAAACAAAAAAAAACAAAAACAAAAGAACAAACGTATGTTGTGTATGTAAAAAGTAATTTTAATTTTATTAAAAATAAAAATTGTTTTATTTTTCAAATTGTTTTATTTTTCATACTGCCACATTCCTTTGATTCTCCTTAAAAAAAAAAAAAAAAAAAAAAAAAACAATCAGTAATTTCGGGCGATCACCGAATTGCGTTTGAAGTCATCAGTAAAAAATTGTTTCACCGTGCATTCTTGACCGTACCGTTTGGTTTTAATATTTTACCGCGATAAGGAGAAAGCCAAGAGAAATAGAGCGTTCGCGTGCGCACGACACACACATTTACTTAAGCGATGAGTCGTGTAAGAACGAATCGATATTTCAATGATATAAGCAGGTCGCTGCCTAACAACGAGCATCGATATGACCAGATTTCCGCGTTATCTTTCTTGTTTGTTTTACATGTACACAGTTTTCAGACGCGCGATGCAAACTTAATAAATCGATACCGCAACGTTATTGCATTCATCTAACGAAATAAACGGCGACGTGTGTCATTTTGTTTTTGTGAGCGATTAGAAACGAGTTCGACGTAACAAATCGCGAGAGTGACCAAGCGAAGAATAATAAATATATGCGAAGGACAACGAAACGTCCTTTTATCAATTTGTGAACCGATTTTTTGTTTGTTCGTGCTTTCGAATCTAATCTAATGTTGCACATATTTGTTATAAATAAATGCGTTATATTTTTTTCATCAAAGTTTGGTCCCTAAACTTTAACTTCCCGGTTGATTTTTTGCTCCATCATAATTTGTTTGAAAGTTATGATTTTTTTTATCATAACAGTATATTTTTTGGTTTTTATAATATATATTTAAAATAATAATGTATTTTAAAAAATTATTGCACATTGTCATCGTTTACGGAGTGAGGGTTAATTTCAAAGAGCGAAAAGAAAAAGTAAATAAAGTTTTCTTTCGCGGACGTACATCCCCTTCTTTTCAGAGTTCTTCAGACCAACTTGTTGTGCACATTTCCAGATTCGATGTATTTTTTTTTTCCAAACACAGCATTTCCTTTCCCCTTGAGAAAAATTCAATAGGTCTACCTGTTACGCTAGGTATTTTATTAAAACACAGCTGCCACTGTCGATTTAATCCACTTTGCAGCTCGGTCGCAGTCAAAACCGAGCCGAACACACGCGCAGGTCCGCCAGCAGGTTTTACCTGCACCACCGCCAGACGTCGCTGGGGATTATTACCGTATGGATCGCGAGGAGGGTAGTTATCCCCTTCTCTCCCTTCGCGTGACGTAAAGGGAATCCGTCCCTAATTTTCGCAGACAGTGAAAGGTGCCCGCAGCTGCACGAGGCACACTTTCCCGGTGCAGACATCCACACACGGACGCGCGCCACATCTCTCACATGCGTCAGTTACGGGGTTGTTACACCCACATATGCACGCGCGTTCGCCTCGCTCGCTTCTTCTTTCATCCTTCAGTCGTATAACTTCGTACGCGCGCACGTAGAGTACTTCATAACCTGTGTGATGAGGTGTCACCCCTCCCGTGCGAGGTACGTACGGACGAGTAAGTTCGTCGCACGAGTAAGTTGCACAGGGTTGGCCGAGAGAACCGAACTGCACCGCATCGTCATCCGTGTGACACGTTTAGCACGTGGTTTAAGTCTCAGACGCTCCGCGTTTTTAATAACACCGACATTGTTACTTGCAATCGAAATAATCTCACGTTGTTGTATTTTTTTCTTTTTTTTTTTTACGTTCGCGAATGCACGTGATGAAATTCTCTTCGCGCGCGTCTTTAGAAACAAAAAAAAAAAAAAAAAAACGAAATAATTACCTCGCGAGAAACTGAAAGTGTTTGATGTAAAAAAGTACCTTCATTTGTTCTACTGTGTTTTTTTTTTTACGATGACGAAGAAAAACGTAACGCTGTTTTCTCACTTTGACACACAACGCTGTTGCATATTTTACGTTATTTTTAGTTTGAGGTGCTTTGATATCACAGATTTTTAATTACTTATTTTTCAATTCGCTCGAGACGATTCAATTTGCGGACCTTGAATTTTAAATGATCCATGTAGCTTCGATCAAAGTAGTAGATGTACCATAGAGAAATGCGACAGGATTACGTAACCTGGCGACGGCGCTTTTTCCTACGCTACATAGAACGAAGTTTTGAATTGCTCAAGTTCACCACGGAACATGCGCTCCGTGATTTTTTCTAAAATCACGTGTATTTTGATGACGCGTGCACTTTTCAATCTACGACACCTTTACAACACACGCGAGTCAACTCGCGACCGCACAACGCATTTATTGATTAAAAATTAAAAAATTTTTAAATAACTTGATCTGCAAAATAAAAAGAGAACTTCTCCGCTTGACTTCTTATTTAATCTGTGTTCGTGAGGAGCAAGCTAAAAATTTCCTCTTTGAGAGATCAATACGATACCTATTATTAAAACTACCGGGAACACACAGAGCTATTAATAAATTATTTTTATAAAACTGATCAAAAACACCTTCTCTCGGTGTTCCGGTAATATTTGCGTTTCGCAGAAACTTCACTGAGAAATGTCGTGCGTTAACAAAAGTTCAAAAGTTGTGCAAGTTAACATCTGCACATGCTTTTGAATAATATTTCAATAAAATAACATTTCAATAAAATATAAAAATAATTATCTTTTACGCAAATGTACCATCGATCTTTGCAAAAACACACCTTAGTGTAGTTGTTGCGCACCATTATGTTTTTTCTCTTCGCTCAAAACGCGCAATATTAGCGTGAATATTATTACATTATCTTCATTCCTATGTGTCAACGCTGACTCGCCTCCGACTTTAATTTTAGCCGTCCGAATTTTCGCTCTGCCTACGAAAACGCGTATGAAGATTCGTCACAATTGTTCCGAATATCGACCAGACGTACGCAAATATTCCCGAAGGTCAACAACTTTGTTTTTCCATTGGGAGACACATTTGGCACGATGGGAAAAGTCTCTCCGTTTAAATTACAACAAGACGATTTGTTGACGTTCATGGAAAATAAATTTCCATCGAGTTATAAACCCGTCAGTCGGTGATTTATGCGTGCGCGAACTTTAGAGTTGCTTAAAGAGAACTCGATTTCTCGAGAAAGAGATGAGAGACAACAAACACACAACAGTATCAATAAATGTGAATAAACATTTTTTAACAATCGGAAAACCTCGAGAAATAAAAAAAAAAGCTTTTACATCCAAATGTCAAAAATACGTTTACATCGCAATTCGATATTCACAATCGATCCACGTCGAATTACCCTCGCCCACGTTTTTTTTTTTTTTTGCAATCTTTCCATACGGATTCTGCGGCAGATGAAAAGTGTGTGTGTGTGTGTGTGTGTGTGCGCGCGCGCGCGCGCGACAAGCGGGCTCGGCGTTCTCTCCGAGCGGTCTCTTAAATCTCCGCTCGCGTGCATTTACGAGAGAGAATCCGTTTTAACTGGCCGCATCACGTGACGAGCTAATGCTGAATGCGTCCACACACCACACAGTAGAAATTGAAGTGGTGCGGGGCACAGTAGTCGCTAGACATCCTCGCTCGCTGACGCATTAATCGCCAACTGGGTAGTCGCGCCTCCTCCTCCTCCAAGAATCGGGTTACATCCGCCGAGGGGTTGCGGAAGTCGCGTTTTTTTTTGTAACCGACGCCACTTCATCCGGTAAGTCCGAGTCATCACGAGGAAGAGAAACGGAAACTCCGATCATATATCGATTCGACATCGTTTTCTTCACACAACAACAAATCTCTTCGTCATCATCATCATCAAGATCATCATCAAGATGCGAGCTTTACTGCATATCCCTGTCTCTCTCTCTCTCTCTCTCTCTTTCTCTCTCGTTCTTTTCATTTTCTGTTTTTTTTTGGTTCCAAATTTTATCTTCCGAGAGCTTTATAACACTTTCATTTTTTTTTTTTTCATCTCTGTTTGACTTTTCTTCGTTGAGAAACGTGAACTTCTCACACACCTTCTCGTTCTTCTCATTCTCCCAAGGTGTTTCTAACGAGCATATCGATGTGGTCCATTTGCGACCGTAATCACTCGCTCACCCGTTTGTGTGATCACAGTACTCGGTCCCTATTATAATTGACAATACCGCTCGGTGATTGGCCGCTGTTGCAACATTAATCCCCCCGTAATCGTCTAATGTACTAACAGTATAATGACATACTCCTTATTTCGGTGGCATCCGATATCACTCGCGGGAACGATTGTCGCAATTTGTTAGCTCAATTTTAATTACCCAAGCGTAACGATGATTCGTTAAATTTCGCGAGAGCGGGAAAACGCGATCTTTTTTCGTTCTTCGACTCTTCGACACCTTCCGCGCGCAAAGGCGGAATTTATTCCAGTTCGCTTTCCTAATGAAATAAAGCCTACTTTCCGTTACGGGCGATGAGACGACTATTATTAAGATCGATGAAGGAACTGTTGCGCAATAGTTGAACCGTTTCATACGATTCAATTGATATACTTCGCGTTGCATTGAGGCCGCGATCGGGCACTGACGGATTTCGCAGAAACATTTCTTTGAACATTTTTTGTTCAAAATCGATCGCGCGCGCATCTTCTCGCGAAGAAAGCTGTGCAAACTACGAAATTGCGCATCCCCCGTATTTGTTGCAACAAATCCCAAGTAGGAGCAGTGCGAAATTGCGTTTGTTACAACCGGTCCACTTGCGCGTTTTTTTCGACTCAATAATTAATCTAATCATCTTATTAGAGTACGTATTCATTTGACTTTTCTTGATTCGATTTGCATCGGACGAATCTGAGCAGCGCGTGTCAGCGCGCGAAGTTCAACAGATTGAGCGATTAAACGGATGGAAGAATACTGACTGCGAGCTGTCGCGCGGTTACAGTTACGCGATACGCATCGGGCCGCGTCGTTGCGTGCGCCATTTAGATTAATTTTTAATTTGAAGAACCAAAACGTAAATGAGCTACACGACGCGAAAATTGTTCGCTTGCCGCGACACGTTTCTCGACCTTATCGGAAGAGCCGAGCTTTCGGTCCAAGTTCTTTTCCCGAGATTTTGTTCCTCTCGATCTTCTTCGAAACGTTTGTCACGTGACTTATCTTTTTATTGAGGGCTATTTAAAGAGAGAAGAACGCAATATTGCATTGATCGCTTGCCACGCGGTTTGTCACGCATAAATTACAATTGTGCAACGCACGTTCGTTGCTCTGCCCCTGACTCGATTCGCATGACCGATTAATCGCGATCGGCTTCCGATTTTACAATATCGTTCCGCGCGTTCTTATCGCAAAAATATATTTTTTGCAAAGACTTTTTTATCCGGAGAGAGAGACAGAGAGAGAGAAAAGAGGACGAAATAAGTCAAATACGCGACCTGTTCGAAGTACGCGTTCAAATGTATTTCCCCCTTCAATTACAATCGGTCGCGCGGTTCACTTGCATTCGCGTCTCTCTTTCTCACGACCTTCGTACCGGCGTTGACACCTGCCAACGTATCGGATCCCGCCGGCGAAGAGGACTCTTCCGGCGGTCTTTAAAATTAACGGGCGAGATATGACCGCCGGTCGTTTATTTTATTTTGTTTTTTTATTGTTTCAAACACGCGCGGGACAGACCGCACGGCTCGTCCCAGCTCTCCCCAGCGCGAGCGTCGAGGAAGTAAGAATTAGAAGAGGATTGATTATAATACTTAAACCCTAACCCACGTATATGCGCGACGCGCGCTCCGGGCGAACATTCCTCCTGCGCTGATATAAATCGGATCATGCGGTTCTTTTTACTTCCCCCTCTCCGCGGACTGTGTGATGACACACGGTCGCGTCGATACAGTATACATAACAAATTGTTTATTTGTTTGTTTGTTTTTTTTTGAAAAACGCGAAATCGCTCTCTGAAATCAACTCGGATTGTGTGCGCCGTCTGAAGTAAATTTCCTTTTTCTCTCTCCAGAGACACACGCAAAATCTGCGAACCGGAGGAAATTACAACCCGCGACTGCTGAGAGTTAATTAAGATCGTGATAGGTGAGTGTCATGTCAGTTTCGGCGACGTACGTTTCTCGGGCCTCGCGAGTGTAAATTTATCAAGACATAATTTGCAAGACTCCGCTCCGCGCGCGTTACAAAATTCAACAGCGCGATTACCTAAGCTCGGACGAGCGAGAGATTGCTCCCGTCTCTTTGTACAAACTCTAAACTGGATAATGCACGAGAAAACGTTGTGTTAATATCCATTTAGTGAAATTTAACAACGATTTGTAACGTTCGAATTCAAGCATCAAATATCAGATTTGTAACGTGTGTTGGTAAACACGAAAGAATGTGAACTTTCTTTCCCTCATTTCGCAGATACTCGGTCTTCGTCGCAGCCGTGACCTTCCGGAAAAGCGCGCGTTTCTCAGTAAGAAAACGGACTGTCACCGTGTGCGATCGAGCGATTCGCGCGATAAGGACCGTGAACGTGAAAAACAGTTCACATCTAGCGCAATACATACATTTTCCGCTATTTCCGACCGATTGCGAGACGTAAGTACATACCAAATTGTATTGCGCTAATTTTCACGACAACGCTTGTGCAATAAAAAAAATATTTTTTATTTACCGCGTTTGTTTCAAAACAGAGCCGCAAGGTGTTTGTTTGTTTGTTTGTTTTTTTTTTTTTTATTAGCGGTGCCGCGCCGTAAAAGTGCTTAAACCGCACATTTTCGCACGAGGCTAGACTTTGCCCCCGTCGCGTCATTATTTAAGATCAATCGGTTCGGTTCAGCGGCGCGACGCGAAACGCGACGTTAACGGGCGTATTATAAAATATATACGCGAAGTGCGAGGATACACCGAGCGCAACCTTCAGCAAGTTAACCTCAAGTTGCATTTGACCTCAATGCAATAATTAAGAGCAATCAGTTCGTGAAAGAATGTGCTAAAGCACGGCGGCGCGGCAAATATATGTCGTGCGACAGATTAGCAATGATAAATTGACGATTTTTTTGCTTTGCTCCACATCCGCCAATTGATTAAAGGTTTTAATGGTAACCGGGATCGACCCCGATGTGGGTCGATTCCTCGGCGTGCGACGCGTTTTAATCCACGACAAGTTACACGACAATTGTACAAACACAATTACGCGCCGATCGCTCTTTTGAATTTGATTTTCGTGCGAAATCGGTGGTTTTTTTTTTTTTTTTAGATAATAATATTTTTTTAATCGAGTGTAGAGAGAAGAGATGTGTTTCAGGAAACAAAAAAAAATGTTTCAGGGAAACGAAACCGCGGGGAAGACATTCGCGTGACAATGGAGAACTCGAAGGAAGAGACTATAAAGTTGCAGCTGCTTGACTCGCCAAGTCCTCACAAGTACGATAGTTTTTTTTTTTATTTGAATACAATATATTAAATATACGAAATGTGTTAAAAAATATCTCGCGTTAATGTCATTTTTACAAATTTTACGCGCAGGACGACCGAAAACCAAGCGACGAACGACGAGAACGTAGAACACGTTAAGATCGAAAGCAACGCCGAAAACGCTATAAATAACAGCGAAACGTTACGTTCCTATAACACGGTAAATACAGACGAGGACGATTACGATCCTCACGATCATCGGGACATCAAGAACAAAACCTCGTGAGTAAATCTCGTGTAAAACTCGAGAAATAAATTCCGTTTCTCGAACGTGTGTGTTTGATCTTTCAGAAATGTCGCAACCTTGATTCATCTTCTGAAGGGAAGTTTAGGTACGGGCATCTTGGCGATGCCGAACGCGTTCGGCAACAGCGGTCTTCTGGTTGGCGTTGTAGCCACGATTATCATAGGTGCGCTCTGCACCTATTGTTTACATGTGTTCATAAAGGCGCAGTACAAATTGTGTAAACAGTTGAAACGCGGCACGTTGACCTATCCGGAAACCATGCAACAAGCCCTCATCCAAGGTCCCAAGTGCACGGAGAAACTTTCCAAGTACGCGCCGTAAGTATCGCTTTTATCTCCGTTGACTGAAAATTAGCGCGGAACTTTTCGATATATCAGCGATTTGCGATTTAAGAAATATATCACGCGAAAAAAAGTTTTACTGGGAAGCAACAGGACTTGAAATTCAGCAAATTTTCCAAAACTTAAAATTCAAAAAGACAAAAAATTCAGTAAATTTTAGAAATTGTTTTGAAAAACAACATTCTTTGTTGATAAAAAAAAAAAAAAATAATTCAAGAGACCCAAATTTTTCCCGCTACCCACGGCGAAACATTTTGTGTTAAGAGATTGTTTGTGTTAAAAAGATGCGCGCGCGCACAGACGTGAGAAATGTCTCCGCGATTAAAGAGAACAAAAACTACTATACTGCTTTCAGAGTTCTGATTGATGGCTTCTTAGTGCTCTATCAATTGGGAATCTGCTGCGTTTACATAGTATTTATCACAACGAACTTGAAGCAGGTGAGCGCTTAAAATTCAATAAAAAATTACAATAAATACATTCGTTTTAACTGTGTTGTAATGTAGGTGATAGACTTGTACTGCGGCGAGTGGGAGCTTTGGAAATACACGTTATCGTTATCGATCGCGTTTGTTGTGATAAACTACATACCGAATTTGAAAAAGTTGACGCCATTTTCCGCGTTAGCGAACGTTCTCACGTTCGTCGGGCTCATCTTGACCCTGACGTACATGGTGCAAGACCTACCCCCGATCAGCGACAGAGAGATGTTCGGCACGTTGAGAAATTTCGCCCTCTATTTCGGAACAACGTTGTTCGCGTTGGAGGCCATCGGTTTGGTGAGTTTTCAGAAAAACGATTTCTTCTCTCGCTCGATTAATTTTTTTGACAGAAATTACGAAATGGAAATTAATTTTTCACTCGATCGTCGACAATCACATGTTGTTGTTGTCGACGCAGATCATCGCTCTGGAGAACAAGATGAAGACCCCGAAGGACTTCCTGGGCTATTGCGGCGTCTTGAACATAGGAATGACTGTGATCGTCTTCTTGTACATACTCATAGGATTTTTCGGCTACATAAAGTACGGATCGGACGCCAAGGGAAGCGTAACTTTCAATCTGCCGTCCGACGAGATGTAAGAGAAATTAATTGCGCGCGCGCTCGCAATTCGACAATTAATAAAAAATAATTCTCCGTTGCAGCATGGCGCAAAGCGTGAAGATTCTGTTCGCGATCGCCATATTCTTCACGTACGCCCTGCAGGCGTACGTACCCATTGAGATTCTGTGGGACGGATATTTGAAGGAAAAAGCGGAACAGTGGCAGGTCAAAGAGACCCAGAAACAGACCATGAAGTATCTCGCCGAGTACGGTCTTCGCACCTCTCTCGTTATCAGCACAAGTGAGTGCGAATCTTCTTCGAGTTCGAAACAAGACAAATATATATCTCTCTCGTAATAAATTTCTTCGTTTTTGTTTTTAGTCATTTTGGCGGTCTCCATACCGAGACTCGGCCTGTTCATCTCGCTCTTCGGCGCTTTCTGCCTGTCCGCCCTCGGTATCTCGTTTCCCGGATTCATCGACATATGCGTGCTGTGGCCGAACAAGGACTTCGGCCCGTTCAAGTACAAGCTACTCAAAAACATTTTTCTGATTGTGTTCGGACTGGTCGGTCTCGTGGTGGGGACCTACGTCAGCATTGTGGACATCGTCAACTCCTTCAAGTGAAAACACGCGAGGAAGTCCTGAAGAATGAAACGCGCGGATATTATTCCCACATTAGAAAGAAAGAGAGAGAGAGAAAGAAAGAGAGAGGAGAGGAAGAAAGAGAAAGGGAGACAGAGAGAGCAGCTTGCAACTTGTACTAAGGGGAGTGCGGGACTAGTTTGGTCTCCGTGCGTGGGAAGAGGAAAAAAAATGCTTTCCGAGCTCGTCACCGCCATAAGTTTACTTAGACTTTTACGTAGGGTAAAATAAAGTAAAACGACACACACGCTGTCCTCGTAGCTAACGCACTCGAAGTCTCTCGCGGGAACAATCGTCCGATCGCGCGAATTGGACGGTTCAAATCTGTGATTTGAAAAAAAAAAAAAAAAAAAAAAAAAAAAAAAAAAAAAAAAAAACATAAAGCTTTCCTTAGGCACCGATGTCGACGTGAGCGTCGTCGCCACGAGTTGTCTCGGTTTTTTTTTTTTTTTTTTTTTTATAATCGCTCGCTTTAGAAAAGCGCGCTTTTCCTCGCGGACGCATTATTATTGTCCGCCGTATGCAACAAACAAACGCAACGTACGTCTCCGCTGTGCGTAGATGAAACGGCGATCCACTCGGCGCACACGTGAAGATGTATCGCGTATATTTATATACGCACGTTTAGAGTGCGTATATATGTATATGACACTTCATTCGGAACAGACGGAAAATATATTTTTTCCACATAGACAATTGTTTGAGACAGACTATTTTCGCTTAAGCTTTTCTTATCTCGGTACTTAGGAACACGATCAGCGTATACCGAGAGAGAGAAAGAGAGAGAGAGAGAAAAAACATTTGGAACCGAATAATTGCACAACAAAAAGTGGCAACTGTTTAATTATTATTGCTACAGAGAGCAATAATAATTAAATAATAATTAAACTATCCCCTAGAGAGAGATAAAAAAATCCATTGTCGCTCTGTGCATCTAAGATTATTGCGACCATTTTTTTCTCTATCTATGTCTCTCTCTCTCTCTCTCTCTCTTGATGTGTATTCCTTTCGACGAAGATGACCGACGATACAAACTCTGTACGAATGCATTCTGACGATCCAAGTTCCATGAATGTATATATTTGTATTTGCGTCAGTTTGGAGAAACGGTTTTTAGACATATATATATATATATTTTTTGTGCACACTTTCGAATTTTTATAAGCCGCCGTGGAGCAACAACGGACGACTCCACGTCTTATTACCGTTTTTCAACAAGACACACGTGAATCATTGATGAAAGTATATATATAAAATAAAATTTAAAAAATCTCGCTCTATTATATTTGTACGTAAACGCCAATTTTTTAACGTCGAGACTGCGAACAAAAACATTGCGTGTGTGAAAGCGGATTACTTATTATCGATAATTATTTACTATATTGGAACGCTCGTTTCAATGATGAAAAAATGGCCCGAAGACAAAAAAAAGCCGTGCTGTTTTGTATCTGTTTAATTTAAGAAACACGGAACACACACGTGAGAAGCCAATTCGCTCGGCGAGGGGAAAAGAAATGGAAACGTGAGCATCTTTCTTGATCGGAAGTGTCTCGGTATTGAAGCGATCTTTTCCGGTACAACGTAGGAGAATTCAATGACTCTCGAAAAAAAATATGTAAATAGGCAAGTTCGTTTTGTTTGCACTTTAATTTCTCTCTTCCTTGAAAGCGCATAAAGAGCGCGTCAGGTGTGTCGCGATTCCCGCGACACAATGTGTCCGTCTATGTAAATATCTCGTTCTGAGCGCAACAAGTACAAGCAAAACGAACGAAGCCGGAGTTCCGTCGAGCAATCGTTAAGATAGTCCGCTTTCGTTCGCGTTTTTATTTCCGATTCCGCTCGACGAATATTAACGAGAGATCGCGTTTTCAAAAAAAAAAAAAACACACATCACACCGAATGTAAAAAGACAAATATTTTCGCTCTTCTCACTGCGATATTGCGCAAGTATATTTGAGATTTGTTTTTTTACTTGTAATGACGTGAATTTTATATAAATATTCTGTTCTGTCTTGCGCGTGTGTTTGTAATAATTTTATTTGTTTGTTCAATTTTCATTTTCGTATATTCTCTCTTCGCGCATTTTTATAAGCTCGAGAACGAAGCGTATCGCTTAAGTGTCAATCATCGTAAAATCTCTCAGACTGAGAAGGAAAGTATATCACTATCATGTAGCGTATAAAGCAACACGCCTCTCGGCCCGATCAAAGCAATATATGTATCACATTTTGCTCACGAAAAGCGTCACGAAATATTATTGTTAAACTATTATATATATATATATAAAACGTGTTACATTGTTGACGATGAAATAGCGTTTAATTACTTTTTATCCGAGCGACTTTTAAATTAGTCTTGAGCCAGAGAAAAACATGGCGAAATCTCGTTACGCTCGGCAGGTTCAAATGAAAGTATATAAGTTACACATGTGCGCGATTGATATATTTTTATTGAAAAATATGGTGCGCGAAAAGACACACAAACTAAGAGAGCGATTGTTATGAATTATTGGGCATTAACGTTGCGAGCGTTGCGCCAGTAACTAACGCAACGTCTCGCTTCCAATCATGCTCGTTGTTGTCGCGAAGTGAAAAAAAAAAAAACAATTGTTGGAAAAGTCTGTCACTCTAGAAAACGATCGGAAGCAATAGATGACTATTGCGCTAAATAGTTGCGACGCAGGTTTGTAGATTAGTAACGATCTCACAAACAAATGTAATAACACATTCACCAAACATTGAAATAGATATCGTTTTATACATAAAAACAAAAAAAGAAAAAAAAACAAAACTACGGAAAAAGTTTTTTCAAATCCCTTCCCGAATATCTTTCTCCGCTCGGAAGAGTTTGAACGTGCGTGTACGAGTTTACGAGCGAAAACAGAGAAACGTGTTCTTTTTCTTTCTTCTAAAACAAAACCCATTTTCGGACTCGGAAAAATATTACAACTCTCGACGCAAAACTCCGTCAAAATTATTTGACAAAAGCTTGTTCTATCTGTTTCGCATAAAATGTTGCGTTTTTCGATGCGAAACATTGTCGACGATATTATTCTTTGACAATATGAAATCAGAGAAACAACAAAGGACGAGAAAAAAAAAACCTTCGTAATAACGTTTGTCGTAATATGCTTATGAATATATATTTATTACACACAGAGGGATAAATACAGATTTTATATAGGCGAAAAACAAAGGATAGCAAATATTTTTCAAGAACTTTTGACATTTCAATTTTTCTCTCTTTCTTTTTTTACGTTGAAAGATATTCCGACGAATTCCGAACAGAGGTCGGGGAATATTATTTTTAAACCGTCTAAACGAAGAAAAACACTGTGTACCCTCCTCACAAAGTTTGGCCGAAAAGTGGGTTAAATAAAAAAATAACGCGAGAGGACGAAAAAAAACGTCTGAAACGTTTCTTCGGAAATAACAGATCGAATAAATGGGAAAGAGATCGGAGGGAGCGAAAGATGGGCGATTACAGGGAGAAAACGAAAAACGAAAAAAGCGACGAATTGTGTCGAGGATAGGAGAGAGAAGTGGGAGAACTCGGGATTACGCGTGATCACCGCTGAAGTAACTATTCTGCATCATGAACAGTTTGTCGATGGGATTGTGCATGGCCGCGTGCAGGCTCTGCGACAGTGACGGGGTGTCGTGCGATGACGAGCCGTGATGGGAATGCGAGGCGCCCTGATGGCTGCCGTCCGCGCCACCGCCGTCATTCTCGCCGATGTCGAAGCCGCCGTCCGTGCCGTCCAGGGACAGGTCGGTGCTGCAGAAACTCTCCCCCGAGTGTCCCGGATACGCGTCTGAAATAAAGCGAGACGCGTCCCGTCGTATTTCACTTGCGGAAATAATCAATCTGGTAAGTTCTCTTTTATCTTAAAAATAATATAATATGTTTATGTTTTTTTAACTCTGTTAAAAAAAGAAATAAATCGAAAAGCGTTTGTGAAAAAAGTCACTAGGAATTCACAGAATCCGCGATCACGAAATATATTACTCATTCCGAAAAGCGAAGTGTTTTTTTCTTATTTTTTCTTACTTTTTTTTTTTTTTTTTTTTTGGTCGGGATATAGAGAGGCGTTGCGCACGTATCGTTCTGATATTTGGTGCGCAAATGAGTCTGGTACGGTGAGTAAAGACTTACCGTCGGGCGAGTACGGGTTATTGGGGTTGAGCGGTTGAGTGGCTGAGGGGAAGCTAGAAGATTCCCCATCGCGCATGTTCAGGGCGTTCAAGTAATGACCTGCGAAACGAGATTAGACAATTGACATTGAACTCACTCTCGTTTAACAAAGCCCCATTAACCAGTCTTCGCGAGATCGCGTCGCTCTCGACTTGTCTCTCTCAACAACTCGACTACGTAATGAGAAGCGAGACGTGAACTAGACAGACTTCAGAAACCAAAGAGTTATATACTCGCTCGAAGAGCAAAAATTGATAGAAAAAAAAAAAAAAACAAACAAACAATCAGGCGACGCTTGAAATTTCGATAAGAAATCGATATCAGGATCACGACACGGGATTTAGAATCGATTGTTGTCGCGCGTAAAAAATTAATAAATTGATCTCGCGCGATGCGAAATTTCCGATAATGCGAAACGATTCTTACTGTGATCGCTGTGCGGACTTTCCGCCCGTCGCTCCTCCTTCGGCTCCTTGTCGGAACCCGGTTCGGTCTTGGCTTTTCTCTGCAGCTTCTTCATCTTCGCACGCTGATTCTGAAACCAGACCTGCACCACGCGCACGCTCAGGCCGGTGTCTTTCGCGAGGGCCTCTCGCACTTTTCTGCACGGCTTCGGCGACACCTCAAAGGACGCTTTGAACTGACGGCGCTGCGCCGACGTGAGAATCGTCCGCGGTCGCTTCGGACCCCGACGGCCGTCCCGCGGCCGATTCTCGTCCATCAAGTCGTCATCTAGCGATAACAAAGCATATAAGGTTCTTACATCTCTCGCGACACAATTCTCCTTTCATGCTTATTAAATATTTTTGTTTTTCGTGTTTCCAATTGTTTTCCTACGAATAAATAAGTAAAAGCCAATTTTCAAAATGTCAAAATCACGTTCAGTTCGCAACATGCCGATATCGCTTGCAGTTTTGCTACAGACGGGAATAAAAATTTAATTTTTTGCAAAGATGTAAATAAAGAGATTAACTAAATCGTCGCGTTCAGTGACGCAAAACGGAGAGAGTAAATAAGAACAAGAGAAGGTGACGCGGAGCTTAATGTTCACCGGATTGTTCGTTGTTAGTTCCGAATTGCGCGAGTTGAAACCGAGCGTCAAACGCAAGGGGGTGGGAAACGGGGAGGCGAGTGGTCGAAGTCAGGCAGTAGATACGGCCGGTTTCGATCAGACAGTGATCCGACAAAGCGCAGGCCACGCCTACCGTCGAACACACAAACCCGCCGCGCGGCGGCAACATGTCGGCCGCGGAACAAACGCACTGTGCGTACACGCGCGCGAATTCCACTCCCGCTCAAAATATTTCAACAACTCCGGGAATTCCATTGTAAAAAATTGCTTCGCTATGCGATGGGAAGAGGAGTAGAAGGAGCGCGAAACTGTCGATCGGAAACTCACGGACTCGTCGATCGGCGTTAAATCGTCAGTTGCTGCTAATAAAATTGTAACGAAATTAATGTAACAAAAACCTGATGCAGCGGAATATCTTCTCTTTGCGTACGATATAAAAAAAAAAAAAAAAAAAACACTTGTCGATACTTGATTTTCTCTTGTGGATATATATTGTTTTGCGCATTTAAATTATTTTTTTATACACTACGACGAGTCGATTTTTCGCATTCGTGTTTCATGAGCGAAATATATACATCAGGGAGCGAGGAATGTGTTGTCTGAGCGTGTGAGCGTGTGTGTGTGTGTGTGTGTGTGTGTGTGTAATAGATGGCTCACAAACTGCTCTTTCATCATTTTCTATCGTCACCAATAACGCATAAAATATCTCGAAACGCGCGCCATAAATTTCTATATCGAAATATTCGATCGGAATAAACGGCTTGAAATAAATTCCATTCTTTTTTTCTCGCTCTCTTTTTTTTTGTTGTATCATCAATTTACTCCCTGAGATAATTTTTGACGATATTCCGCGCGACAGATTGGCGAACTCTCTCGACGCGCTCAACAAATTGCGCTCTCCTCTCTCGAGATCTTTTTCCTTTTTTTTGTTTTTTTTTTACGCTGGATTTAAATGTAATTACCTTGAAAAGGGGAACAGCCCTGTTTCGAAATTCCTGTAGATTTTTACTTTGGATGTCTTTAGATTGTAGTACAACCTGCGAACAATGCAACAAGGTATGTACAAATGCGTTTCTTCAACGACGTCATTTGATTTGTCATTCGGCGCGCTTTCAGGCATTCCGCGTGTTTCTTTTTTTTTTTTTTTTTTTTTGTCGCGGTCCAAAGGGGTGCTTTTCTACGCGGTACGTTTTTTCTTTTCGCAACGGAAAACTCTCGCGTCACTCGCCAATCTCGCTAGGTGTGATCGAGGTGTCGTTATTATATTTGAAATTTGACGTAGAACGCGCGAAAAGCTCGTTAAACAGGACGATACAAAGGATAACTGAGCAGTTTGTTCTATTCATTCAGAAAACATATATATGAAACGAATAGTCGGATCGCTTCGGGGCTTTTTTTTTTTTTTTTTGCTCTACCGGAGTAATAAACTATAATAATATCGAAATATATCGATTCCAGGCTTTTCGCAGGATTTCGCTCGATTTCCACATGTGAGACGGTGGTTCCGGCATAGCGAGAGGATGATAAGAAACAAAACTTGCAAGTAACACAAAAAATATAGGTTTTTTTTTCTGTTTGAAAACCCTCATGCAAGATAATATATGCGTCACGCAGTTTTCTTCATGCTATATAGTTTTTGGTTTTTTTTTTCCTCATGATATATTTATACAAGAACAATATTCTTCTGTACAAGCAACGTGTGTCCATGCTGTTCGATCATAGAGCGCAAGCTTTCGTTTACAATCTGTTAATATAATTTACATGGTCGTTCTAACGATAGCGTTGCTATACTCTCGAACCAGTTGTATTGTTTACATTTCGTTATCGTATCAAACACGATCGTGTTTTTTCGATTTGTTTTTGTTTTCGATTCTCCCGCGAGAACTTTTGTCGAGACTTTTTGACTCTTGAATGATTAAAAAAAAAAAAAACAAAAACAAAAACAAAATCAGTGTTTTCCTGTAAACAACACAAGCACACGCGACGGACAGATCGAATTCTGATCGCTACTTCAAATTCAAAAACACACATCGAAGCCTCGAGTAGCAACAAATAAAAACACAAAAAAATAATCAGAAAAAACGGGATCGAACGAAACGCGATCTAACGCGCGTGAACACACACGCACGCACGCACGCACGCACGCACGCACATCTTCCATCGACACACGTGGACACTCACCCTGCGGGCTATTTAAAAACAACTCGTGCTCGAAGTCTCGTCTGCAGATCGGCTGGCCCTGCCTGAGAATATAATGCGCGCCCCTCGGCAACGGCTGGCCGCACATGCAGCACGCGAAACACTCCACGTGAAAGACCAGTCCGGACACGGGTCGCATCACCAGGTCCGAGCAGCTGATCTTCTCCAGGCATCGCGCGCACTTCACCCCGAAGATCCTCTCGTAGTCGGTGCGACAGTACGGTTTGAGGTCGCGTATGAAACACGAGTGCGAGAGCATCGCGCCGCATGCCGTGCACGAGAGGCACTCCTCGTGGTAGTTCCTCTCGGCGACTCTCATCATGTACTTGTCGGCGATGGTGCGGCCGCAGCCGGCGCAGATCGTCTCCAGGAGGCCGGACTCCGTCTTCACCGCGACGGGCGGCTCTGCGGGACAAAGACCGACGGCCAAAGAACGACGTTGTTAAACGAAGTAGAAATTAGAGAGACATTAGGTGAGCAAATTAATTTGTATCTCTTTAAATTAAATTTATTGTTTATTTTTTTGGAGAGCAAATTTAAGTGATTGCTATTGTTGCCGATCGTTTTCTTTCTCTCCTCGTTGTCTAAAATAGTGAAATCGTCGCCGAAGACGTCACCGACATATTTTTCTCGCCGTACTTTCGGTGACGTCAAATTTGGGCGACGGGCGAAAATCTCGAAAATTTTGTATTTCAAAAGCTCGATTGTTAATTTTATTGGATTTTTTTTTTTTTACCTGCATTATTATTATCGGTCGCAGGCCGAAAAGGAATAGGTGGAACCGTCGGCAGGGGTTGGCCCGGTTCACTCTGTCGAGTGAAAGAACCAGACGCCGGAGGATAGAATTCCAACATGGTGTCTTTCCGCGGAAACGAACACACACACACGCACACACACACGCGCGCGCGCGCGCGCACAGTCTTCGCTAAAGTTTTTTATTGTTAAAAAAAGTCGGACAACACACACTCGAGGGTCACATACTCTAGTGTAGCGTCCGGATGATAAAATTCTTAAACTCTAACAAGGAGATTGAACTTTCCCGAGGGAAAACCTTGTGTTTTGAAGAAAAAAATGAAAATTTCTCCTCTTTTTTTATTGACATCTAGTTGTCCTATGTATATATCTTGTATTTCTTTTCAACATTCGACGGGACATTCTCGCGAGACAACATCCGCGCGTTTTTTCACTTTCGTTCGGTTTTCGTTTCAAATTTCTTCAATTGTCAGCGAATTTTCGTTATATAATTTTTTTCTCTTGAATTCACATCCCACCACAGGCGTTTCGCTCGCCTGAGTGCTGAGGCGCGCGAGAATTTCGCGAGCAAACACTGTCGTGTGCAAATTAGTTCACGTCACTTTACACCCCGCGATCGATCTTTACGTGATTGAACAATCGAACGAATTTTACCGCCCGCGAAACAGATCGCAGCGGAACGGAAGACGCGGTTGAGGGAAGAAAAAACTTCAACGACGCGCGATACCAATTAACTCTCTCGACGGTTCATCGATACGGACGACGATTTACGTTTATCCGAATCTCATGACGAGCTGCCGAGGTGTTTGCCGCACGAGGGTGTCAAGCGACGACTTTCTTCCCGAACGATCGCGGGACGCGAGACGTCACGGCTGCGCGGCATGACGGACACGCACGAAGACGACGTTCTTGACGCAACCCCTTCTTCCTCAAGTTCCTCAACTACTCATCTCCGGTATTATCGGCGACTCGGAAACGCACACTCCGTATTACGTGACAGGTTCCCCCGTTACGTGTCGTCAGCACGAGCTCCGTCGCTTTTTTGACGAAACGGACCGACTTCGTCGACAGCGAAAATCATCCTCCCCCGCCGCCCCCATCGCAAATGTACCCCGTCCCCCCACACGGAGCGCAGCTTCCTCTATCCCCGTGTCTCGTCTCCGTCATTGGAGATAGACGAGGCATCGACGCGAGAGTGAAGAGGGCGGGTTCATCCCCCGTGGAAGTCGTCCGCGAAGCCGGCGGTGGAGGCGCGATTGGCGTCGCTAGGAACCGCCCTTGCTCCCCGTTCTCGTTGGTGGGGCGAAACGACACCGAGGGTGCTCAACCGGCGGCGATGCGGACCGGGGATCAATATCCCAGGCTGGCCGTATTCAGTGACGTATATTCCGGTGGACATCGATCTCGGGCGCCGCCGGGATCTTTTTTTTCGACGGGCGATCAGGTGAAACGGGATAGAGCTGCTAGATCATTTTGAAACAAGTTTATATAGAGAGAGAGAGAGAGAGAGAGAGAAAATTAGAGACGAGTTACGTTTTGTGACAGCTCTGATATTTGTTTGCATTATAGAATTTTCATTCTTCGTCTATTTTAATTTATTTCTAAGAGTGCTCTCGTGTTTCGTGTTTGCATTTGTTTAATATCTCAGCAAAGAGATATATTAATTAAATTATTTCACAACAACCACATTAGGGGGTTTTATAATGCGAATCGAGAATCTCAAAGTGAAACGAGAAGGCAGATAGCGAGCGCGGAGAAGTGCTATTATATTGACACGAAACTTTTGCTCGCAGAGACCTGTGTAGCACAGCGGACGAACCGTCTCTCTCTCTCTCTCTCTCTCTCTTTTTCTCTCTTGACTCTCTTTTCGCTTTTGACATGCGCCACTTTTGTCCTCGCGGATGGGGCTAATAACCGATGCCACTTTCGAACGCGCGAGGCTACCTCCGGGACATATTTTTTCGCCCCGAAAGTCGCTGCCGCGCGCACCGAGTATTTGGCCGTTTGTCAGTCCGCGTAAATATGCGACAATGCGGTCCTTTGTACGGGCCGTCTATCGGCGATGTTTGCCAAATAAAAGCCTATATAGGTCTCTTTGTCTCTCTGTTCCTGTGCGCGCGTTACGAATCCCCCAATGATACGCCTAGTTGGGAACGAAACTACGAGGCATGCCCCTCGGATGCGCGATACAAAGGGGCATCAAGTTGGCGGTAATGGTGATGCAAAGTATTCTGGGGAACACGTGCAGTCCGAGGGGGGCTGCCCCCCGCTTGCTCGGGCCAGTCCAGTTAGTATTCAGTCTCGCTTAATCGCACGCGACGGCGAACATACGTCGCAGGAATCGATAGATCCCCGTGTGTGGGGTCGCGAAAATCTCGACACAGTCGAGAAACAAGATTTCAAAAAACAATATCCGCGAATTAATAACCATCTAAAGAGAAAATCTTTAATTACTCGCACGCGCGTGCGATAGTCGAGAAATTTTTTTAATTCCTACGAAGACGCGATCTTTTTAAATTGGATATACTGTCGAAATTACACGCACGTGTTTTCCTTACATCGTCACGTAATTAAAGTCGTCAATGTTGTGTACGTATATTTATTGTTTTAATATATTAGGCGCGCACCAGAGGATCACAGGCGCTTTAATTTACACGCAATAGCTTACGTTGACGGAGCGCTGTCGTCGGGAGAGTTAAAGCCGCGATGTTCCAGATGTAGGCCGAGTCTCGATCCCCGACGATCGATCCCTTATCTAACGTACAATAGCGAAATTAGGGATGCCCGATGACCCGTTCCATTTCACGGCACGTAACGGCACAAAAGTCGGCCCGGAGTCCTCGGATGAATTATGATTCTCTCTCGCAGGTGCACATGTAACCCGACGTCTCTTCCCCTCGGGCATATTGTTCGGGATGTGACACTAACGCCATCCGTGTAATTATGCCGATACGGCATTATGCACCTCGTGCGAGGGAGGTGGAATCCCCCGCCCGCGCGGGCCACCTAAAACACCCTTTGGTCACGCATGGAGAGGGTGTCGCCGCATCGTAATACGCGATAGCGAAGTCTTGACGCTTTTGTCTCCCGCACGTCGCGACGTCATTGCGGCGTGCACTGACGTCGGAATTCTTTTCACGAAATGTGATCTCTCTCCTCCCCCCTCGTAATGTTCGCCGCGATTGATGACGGAATTAGTTTTCGTTTAACTTAAACGAGCGAGAAAAAAAGCGTTTCTAAAAAAGATCGTGTGCTATCTAGTAAGTAAATCTGTATGAGAATCGCGCGACGAAAAACAATCGAACGGCGTCGAACGCAGTTCGCGAAATTCGACGGAATTCAAACGACGTCGATGACGATCGCGGAATGAATTCTAATAACGTGTCCTCTTTTAGCGCGCGAATCCATCTTTTGCTAACGAGGGTGGAAGTTCACGATTGCGTCCCAGGAATGCGTGATGACTACTTTGTTAGGAATGCAGAGCGGGGAGAGAGCGTGCGAGAGAGCGAAACGAGAAACGCCGGTGGTGTACGCAGTGGCGGAGAAAATTCGAAGAGACCCTTAGATCAAGCTGAGAACTTTCTCGCGCGCAAGAGAAATTCGAGAAAATAAAATGCAAAACAGAATGTCGTTTTTCAATGACAGATTCTGATCGATAGGACAATTCCTTTCTATTTCTCTTTTACTGATTGATTTTAAATAATTATATTTATTTTAATTCCATTACACGCGTTACGTAACCAACGCGCCAGGCTCTTAAATAACAAAAGTAATTTGTGAAATTACAAAATTTCTAAAGAATTAACATTGAATAATCAAAAATCAAAATGACATCTATCGATTTAAAAAATCAATGACAAATTATTGTACAATGTCGTGAGATATGCGTTGGGTAAACGCGAAATTCTCGACACCAAAGGACGAGCGTTTCGCGTCATCGACAATCCGCCACTGCTGTATGGAAAACGTATAGCTGAAACGCGGCTTCAGGACGCGCGAGGCAAAGTTGAAAGCAGCTGCGCGCCTCCCTGGAATGCGTCCCTGTTACCCGGCATTGAGAGATGCTGCAGAGAGAGAGAGGGACCAAGGAGGGTTCGTTCGTACGTTCCTTCGATCCCGCTACTCTTTGGCATTCGGGCTTTGGCATCGCACGGTTCAATAAAGGAACCCGCCCCCGCATCGCGCAAACGGCCCCGAAGTTCAAACCAAATTCGCCCCCGTATTCCACGAATCGGGTTGCTATCTCCCCCGGTTTTCACCTGGACAATAACGCAAAAATAAACCTACAGCACGCGGCTTCGCGTAATTCAGAGAAAAATTATCGCGCGTAAATTTTTTTTTTTTTTCATCATTTTTACGAGATGAAATTTCAAAGCGTAAATAGATCGCAATTGCAAAATTTTCTGCGAAATAAAATATATATACATCGTTTCGGCGAATTTGAAAAGGACCAGTATATGTCGGACTTGTTCGGTTTTTTTTTTTTTTTTTTCAACATCGCGTTCGTTATCGCGATACTGGCAAATTGTCGGGGAATATTTTAAACTATTGCTTGTTTATAAATATTCATATCGTTCGCTGCAAGAAGCTACGCTTCTTTTCACACAGCCGCGTCTCGGTCGATTATAAATTTAAATCGAAGGAGAGAGAACAATTTTTTTTCTCTTCGCTCTCAGGCGCGGTATCCTTGAGAAATGAATGCGATGAAACGCCTGCGATCCTACGCCGCGGCGGGAGTTACACACGCACGAGCTCCGCGCCGAGTCGGCGGAATGTCGGCGTATTGCTATTTATCATAATAACTATTCATATCGCTCGGAAGAGTAAATATTTCGCGCGACACGAAGGGCGCACCTGACGACAGAGATTGCGTTTTATACGCGCCCGACGCGCGCGCAGATATATATATATATATATATATATATATATAAAG
>NW_018020591.1:1263355-1454360 GCF_002006095.1 Pseudomyrmex gracilis | reverse complement strand
CGACAGAGATTGCGTTTTATACGCGCCCGACGCGCGCGCAGATATATATATATATATATATATATATATATATATATATAAAGCTTAAAGAATATTTTGTTGTTCCTGAAAATTTCCCGACGACGAAACCCGCGACACCCGGCGCGTATTACGTTAGAATTATAATCGCGAATTCAACGCGCGCGCGTGTAGTTCTTTTTCTCGCTCTTCCGCGCGGCACGGGATGAAGAATTATCCCGAGAGAGAGAGAATCTCACCGTGATCGATTATACAATGTCGCCGCGCGGTATTTCCCCGATACACCAGCCGAACGCGCAATATAGACGCTTGGCAAACAATTACTTCATCCCACTCCCATTTCCACCACTAAACCCTCCCGGTTGTGTTTCTCTTCTCTCTGTCTCTCTTCTCCCTTCTCCTTCGATCTCCCGCCGATTTCGCGTTTTTTTGTCTCTCTGTGAAGAGATTTTGATTCGGGGAGGGGGATTCACCCTTCGCTCGACTTCCGCTGAAAAAAAAAAAAAAAAATATATTCGGCCGCGCGCCGTCTTTCTCGCGTAGGTGAGCGTTAGATCGCGATTAACAGCGAGTTTCGGGACTTCAAAGAGCGATTTTCCGCACGCTTGAGCATCGCGCTCGCGAAGCGATCGGACTTAGCGTCGCGGCACGTGTCGTCACGTGCGGAAGCGCCGTGTGACATTACACGATCGGCGATCGCTCGCCCGCCGATCATACGCCACCCCTGTTATTTGTACACCTCTTCCCCTCCATTGCCACCTTTCCCTCTTTCTCTCTGGGAGAAACAACTTGTCGATGGCAACGCGAGATGCGTCGCGAATCGCTTCGCGAACGATCGCCGATGAGAGATAATCGCGGGATATTTGAATTAACCTGCTTTTGTTACACGGCTGATAAACATCCGTTCAGAGAGCGCATTATCGGATGACACGGAAACATACAGGAAGTTTAATTGTAATTGTCTTAATTAAATGAGAGAAAGAGAAAGGGGAAGGAAAGTGTGTTTCAAAAAAATGACTTATCTTTGGGAGAGATTTGATTCTGCCAAAAGTGATTTTATTTAATTGAAAGCACAAACTGACTGTTCAAAATTGAGAAGAGTATATATTTTACGTTTTAAATAATTAACTTGTGATTGCTATAATTTTATTACATTTAACGCGCAAGACGCCACATAACTCAGCTCCAAATTTACTATTTTGCTGATCCCGACGGCATTTCATTCCGCGCTGCGTAAATTCTCATCCGCACACTCCGCCGCATTTATTTGCTCGGGAAAATATTCCCAGGTTCTCGTACGTTTCTCCCCCTATTTTCTCGGCGTTCGCGTCGTCGCCAATTTCGGAAACTCGGCCACTTTGTAAATACTCATTTCTCTTTCTCTCTCTCTCGCGCGCGCGCGTTTGCGACGCTGCGGCGAGCACAGAAAGACGTCGCGACCGTTTGCCAGCCGACGGGTATCAAACCAGAGTGCCGTCCTATTGACACAAGTCACGTGGCACCGACCATAGCCACGGTCCATGGGAAATTCGAGCCGAAATCGACAGATTGGTCCGTCGAAGTCGATTCCCGCAAAACCACCGCTCTCGGTCGCGCAACACAACGACAACAAAATAAAATTCGCGTTTCGACGATATCGAGAGAAATGCGAGGGAAACTCTCTCGCGGTCAACACGCGCGATGCTCATTTAGTCGCGTCCGAAATTTGCTGACGTATTAATTTGAATGCGCGCGGTCGCGAAATTGCGAATCTCTTTTTTTTTTTTTTTTTTTTTGAAAGTTGCGCTGCGGACATAATACGCATCCGTACATAATATCGCGCCGCATTGTATTCGAAGAGAAAAATACAACACCGAAGAGAAAAACGATTTGCGAAAAACAAAAAGAACGATAAATAGAAAACTCGATTCTCCCGATATACGGAAGGCGACATTCAAATATGTGGGAAAGCAGTATACAAATATTATTTTTTGCCGAGATCACGTCAGGGCCCTCCCCCCTTCCGCATGCTCTCGATTCATATCCGGTCCGCATACGCGTTACGTAAACTGCGAGATCGAGCGGTAGGCGATTTTTCATGAACCGTACTGTTTGTAAAAAAAAAAAAAAAAAAGAGCGTATAGATTCGCGACATGGACGAATTTGTTTTCGCGAGAAAATGTGTACTGTTGCGATGTGTTGCAACAGACGTTTTCAACAAAGCCGCTGACGAAAAAACAATTGTGCCTCACGAACAATTGCAAAAAATATCGGCACCAGTTTATGTGTTCAAGATATTCGGGCAAAAAATATTTCGCAGTCAGAAATATTTTCCGCGAAGAAAAAATTCAAAAAAAAAAAAAAAAGCAGAAAACGCAGAACCATTTGAACAATTGCGTTTTATCATTAATTACCAAAAATAATTATTTCATACATTTGAAAACATTGAAACAATTTCTCGTCCGATTCCGAAACTCGGGATATAAATATAAATAACGAGATATTTTTTGCCTCGAATAATTTTGCGCGGATTAACGGCGCGTTAATTAAACTTTCGCGTTTGAATAATATTTCGCCGATGAGTCAAAACATTCTTCGGCGACCTTCGATAAACTTTTTTTCGATTGGAGGATCTTCTCAATCCCAGTGCGACAAGTATCGCGGTGCGAATTCGAATTCGCGGGTTTCCTCGAGAGTTTCTTTAAAAGTTTCTCTCCATAAATCCTCGTTTCTTACGTGCGAAAATCAAATATCCACGACTACGGTGCCGCGGGCAAGAAACTTTATTCATACGACTGAGACGTGAATAGCGGCGATGTTTGCCGTAGCAGATATTAACTGTATCTATGCAACGTGCCCACTGGGTTCAGGATATTATGACCGTTCTTGGGACATAATTAGTAATCCCTGGCACGTGACAGCCACGTGACTGCGGCTCATGCGACGTACACACCTTGGACCCCAGAGGGGGGCTCGTGCGGACGATCGCGGAGAGACAGCAGCAGGGAGTCTCGGGAGATGGTCAAACGCCCGCACGTGCATCGAAAAGCTCTCAACCGGTATATACATATATCGCGCCCCCCCGGTTTTATTGATTCACGCGTGCCATCATACTGTTTTGTATCGTTTTGAAAACCTGTCATTTGAGTTTTAAATAAATATCTTATGTTGCGTTGAGAAAGAGAGAGAGAGAGAGAGAAAAGGATGTGTTCGTGACAAATTTTTAAATTTCTAAATTTTATATTTATATATAAAATATATATATTTTTAATGTTATATTTGATCGTTAGAAAAACACGTAAATTTTGTACAACAAATCTTATTTTAAATATATCTCTTTGTTCTCCACGTTCCATTTAAATCTTACGGTCGCGCAATCCGATATTTATTATGAAGCGACCTGATAATTTGACCGCGCCGCTCGAAAACAGAAAATTATTTGTCGCGGTGCGGCGTGCATCCTCTCTCTTTCTTTCTCTCTCTCTCTCTTCCTGGCTACAAGTCAATCGTGTACCCTCTCCCGGAAAACCAGATCAACAGGCACGATAAACACAATCCGCGACACACACGCCCGGTTGCCTTCATAACAAATTCAATTCGATATTTATTTCATGCGGAACACGAAATGCCGTTACCCATGATCCACCCGAGCGGAGAGAGCGTGTGGGAGAATTTTATCGCCGTAATGTGCACGAAATTCGTCCCACACAAATGTCAAACCGTGACGGACAAATTTTTCCACGGGAAATATTAACATTTCCCGACTGTGTCGCTGTGCTCACGAGTATCGCCTTCCAGATAGAAATAATATTTTTAGAAACCGAACTTTTTTACCTTTTTCTTTTCTTATGTACAATTTGAAGAAGTAAAAACTATGCGTTTCCCTGGTTAAATCTAAAATTTCTTTGTCTTTGATTTATTTCACGCGCGTTATTCAAATCGTCAAAGTCGGTGTACGCGTTGCGCATGTGTGTGTGGCAAAAGTCTTCTTTGTCGGTTGACGAAACGTCGCTTCGAGCATCGCTTAGTACGCGTGAATATTCCCACCGTGCCGAGGTCATTCTCACTTAAATGCGGGACGCAAGCCGCATTTATAACCGCTCTGGTAAATGGTCATTAATTATTTATGCGCGACGAAGTATAACGACTGGTGCGCGTGTCGAAGTCTTTAGCGCTTCCACACCGGCACATTATAGTGAAAAGCCACCATCGGGGGTGTCACCTTCACATCTTCCATTCCCGCCTACGAAGGATGCTGACGGCTTTATTATCGATACATCAAGCTGACACACGCGGCTTTACAATCGTTAACGCGTACTTAATTATTCCATCGACAAGAAGTAACACAACGCGACTAACAAAAACTTCGCGCTTGTGCAAAACGCGTCAAAGTATGTTTAAAAAGAACACAATGTTTTTTAATTAACTTTCTATTAACTCTCGAAATTAAACATCGCTTATTAAAAAAAAAAAACTAATGACATTCGGAATACTCGAAGAACGAATAAAAAAATGTTAGTTATTTTGGCGAGTAATAAATTTTTCAAAGAAATATTCATTTGTATTTTTACCCCGTTGTTTTGCGATTATTTTTAACTGCAACAAGTAAAGTTATTTAATCACGCGAGTATTTTGACGAAATTAACAACTAGAGAGAAAATAACTGTAAAATAGCTGCGATGTGATTTCTCCCGCGTTTTTAATTTCGTATAAAAATACAATGATATTCTCGAGTTTCCATATTATCGACAAGTTATATCGACGCGCACTCGCGCGCTATCAGAACACCCAGGGGGGTTTAATTAATAACGTCGCCGCGTTTTCATATCTTTATAGGAACGGAACAATGATAACGCTGTATGGACAGCCCTCTGTTCTCAAGAGATGGAAAATATTGCCGATTATGCGTTATCATTGTCAAAACACTGACATATGTCGGAGTTCCTTGTTGCGAACTAATAAACACGTTCTAAGATTTTTGCGTGTACATTTCCGTTTAATTGAAATCTCTTTTTTGTTTCATAACAATGTGCATAAAAATTCCGGAAGCATTATAGAAAACAAAAAGAATATTTAAGAAACGAAAGACGCGATTTTCGAGCATTCGAACGGAACATATTTTCGCGTAAAGACGTCGCGATGAAACTTGTCGCAAAATTACGTATTTACGTAAGTTCATGTTTATTACCCCTTTTTTGTAAACGGAGATGACAACAATATGGCGGCTTTTATCGGCGCTCCAAATCGCTGCGGATAAAGGGGCTCTAGCTTGGTACAAGGGATCAACATGAGCTTAACGGCAGGCGCCAATATACCTACCTACCCCCCACATACCAACCAAGCCGTCAAGCTGTGGTATTAAACGGGGCATGCGTGAGGTCCACGGTGGTTGGTCACGTGTACGCCTTCAGCTTTCCTTTTGTGTACGTAGATTCTTAGGAGGGAAAAAGAGAGAGAGGAGGGAAATAAAATTCTAAGGAAGAGCGCGTGCGATATATTTATTCGCGACACACGCGCGACGGAATTATAAAAAAAAAAAATGAAAGAAAGAAAGGTACAGTCGCGAGATAAATTTTAATCAGCAAAGAAATATTACGGCGTGAGATTCTCTTTTAATTCAAAAACTGAGAAAATAGCGACCGGTCATCCGCTCAAAAAAGGAACATTTGTATTTCCACAAGTTTCCAGAAATTCTGAGAAAACGTGCGAAATTTCTCTCGTCTCCGAGAAAGTCGCTTTTGCGACTCGCGACGATTCAGTGAAGCAAAATGGAAAAAAATTTTTAAATAAACTACGTTGGATTCGCGCTTATCGAAGATGTTTGAAATTAAGAGAACGGGGGAAGCTAAGGATATCGCGTTAATTCGAATCGTACGTTGGTGTGTGCGCGTTTATAGAAATCCTGTCCTTCGATTAATTATAAATCATTAAAACGAGCGATATTTATTTTGGAAAATGCATTTTTTCTTCCCCGACTTTTCTCAGAAATGAGGTTTGCTTAAAAAGCTGTTAACGCGCGGGATAAACTACAAGAGTATCTCGGTTCTTTTCGAGCGCGATGTCAGTCGATGTGTAAGAGGATCAACGTCTGAGCTTTTATCCCTCTTCGAGTATCCTACAAACTTTAATTAAAAACCAGACAAGGAGAGCGTATAAAATATACGTCTTGCCGTCTTCGTTCGTCACGGGGTCGCCTCATAACGCGGAAACGGACGTGGAATATAACGCATGTGCGGTCTTTAATAATATTTTCGTTGCGCCATGTAAATCCCACGAGCGCTAACAAAAAATCGATCAAAGGAGAAATAGCGATTTTCGCGGATTTAACCTAATCCCTAATCCAAATATTTCGAAAATATTTTGGAAAACATTAAAAAAAAAAAAAAAAAAAAGAAACGCGACAGGAATTTTAAAATATTATCGCGCTATTTAAAAGCGGAAGATTTTTTAAAGCGCGATTTAAATGGGGCATTATTCTACATAAAACAAGTCGTGCGTATCTGAACGAATTAAAAGAAGCTACAATTTTCAAATTATTATTTTAGTTATTATGTTACATTACATAATTATTCTAGTTTTTTTTATATATAATTTATACTATTTTCACTGACCATCGCGTGAAACATCGCTGGGCTGCTCGTTTACGCGGAAATAAATTCGGTCGCGAAAGTGCTGAAAAAACGAGGATGGCGGGAAAAATCGTAGGAAAATTGCGAGAGAGACGCGCGGATATTTCTGCGAGTCTCTTTCAGTCCTTGGGCTCTAGGCTGTGCTGTAGCATTGTATAAAGCGCAAGCCTCGTCCTGTAGTAGGAGTCTCCCTGCTCCTCCTCACCGCACACTATTGACGGGAGTTTTAATAAAAGTACCCCCACCATACACAGAGCAAGAGTGAGTAAGAGAGAGAAAGAAAGAGAGACGGAGATAGAGAGAAAGAGAGGAAAGCTAAACGTCGCAGTAGAAGGACCGCGCGGAGCCAAGAAGATATTGGGTAAAGCAAAGATCGTAAGGACACTTAGAGACATCGGGGCCCGGCGAAATTTTCGGCCGGGAAAAATTCAGTCCGACGTGATCGTTGACGCAAAAATAATTGCGATCTTCATAGACGATAATTGCAATAAATGGCGCTCGGCTCGGAATGAATATTTCATCGGGTGCTCTCAAAGAGACTTTCAGAAGAATCGCGAAACCACGCAAAAACGTCGGTAATTATGTCTCCCTCTCTCTCTTGAAAGCTCGATCTATCTATTAAAGTTATCTTTGTAATTAATCCGTGTAACGATGTCGCTGAAATTATCGTGAAAAGTAACACGTGAGAGAGTACTCGATATTTTGTTTTTTTTTTACGCGAGCACTTGTGAAATACAAGATGACGAGGTCTCATTATTATCGTCAACTTAATGAAATTTCAGTCGAGTAGGACGTGAAATAAAAAAATTTTCGAGAGCCGGTTGAATAAAATTATCTCGTATATAAAGTCTCGTTTTTCTCTCTCTCTCTCTCTCTCTCTCTCTCTCTCTCTCGAAAACTCGTCACAATAAAACTCTGCCGAACCCTTTTCTGTTTGCTGTGACTCCGCACACACACAGTGCGGGGAGTTTTTTTCTGCTGCAGTTAAAGTAAACTTATTGAAAAAAAATAAAAAAATGAGTTTGATCGGAAGTAAAAATTCGAAGAACGCCAAGAAACACATGTGCGATCGCGCGCGCGCGCGCGCGAGGTAAATCTATAATAAACACTCCGAGATAACCCCGCTGATATTTTTCGACGACTCAAAAAAGTTTTCCCGCCAATTGATCGGCCAATTGCCACTTACGGGCATAAAATACACACATAACGAGTGCGCGTTTTCACGTGCGGACGCATACAACCTGTTCAACGATTTGAAAACGCAAATACGAGTAACAGTGGGATTAAAACAGTTTGTGGTCAAACACAGAGAGGCATCCTTCGTGAATGGTAGTAATGGCAGATCACTCGTGCGAAGAGAGAGAGACCCATTGCGTATTGTACAGAATACGTGAGAGTAGGATTTATTTCTATAGGCTCGACGACGCGTTATAACAGCCGGCACTCTGTCTCTCTTCTCGCCGACGAAAGGGTGATGTCTAATGTCTATTCGTTCTGCCGCACCCACATACACACAACCGTCTCTCGTATATAAATCACATTTTAATGCAACAACAAGTACGTCATAAACGGCTTGATATCGAAAAGTAGAGCAAAACATCTGCTACCGCGAGAGTATCTTAAATAGACAAATGACAAAATGTGTTTTTTTTTTTGCTATGATTTTTCAAATTAAATTCAATGAGAAACAAAGAAGTTATTTTTTGGGAGATTATACGATACAAATCGAGCACCCGATATAGATTTTCGGATTAAAATTAACTTTTGAGTAATTGAGTGTGTAGTAATGTAAAAAAAATATTCTGCACGTACATTCGTAAGAAAAAAACTCTAATGACTCTTATAATTTGTCTGTCTCAATTAGATACTAATAGAGCCGTGTACGATTATTTGTTCAAATGACAAAAGTTCGAGAGGACTTGCTCTCCTTCTGCTTGATCTTTTGCCAAGGTTCGAACCTTAATTACACACACACACACACACATTTTGTCTAACAGTAAACTAATGTTCTCCATGCATTAATCTTGCCTTGTGGAATCAAGGAGGGTGGGAGACGGAAACGCGAGCACGTGCATTCGCGGACATACGATTTGACGGTACCGGAGACCCGGTGTGTGCGGCTAATCGATAGTAATGTCAATATTAAAACTGTGTAATAGCGCGTTAGTACTGCGAGGGTAATCGCCGCGGACTCGTCCAGCTGTGTCCACACGGCGCTTTACAGATTTCTAATGTTCCGTTCGAAGTGCTACGGGCAAATTGATTTATTGACCTGGTCCGTGATATTACCGCATGACTTATCGCGCCGGCAATTTCGTCGCGAAACTATTGGTTTAACTAATACATACCTGTAATATGTAGCGTGTCCCCTCGGCGTATTTCGCAAAGAAAGGATACGAAAGCTCCGACACGATGGTGTATAACCGAAAGGTCTCTCGAATAAATATTTCTTTAAAAAGATTTTTTTTTTACATCAATTTAAACAGACATAAAAATGCACATATTAAAAAAAAAAACACGCAAATTGGAACAAATTAAAACTAGCGAAAAAAAAACAAGCCGATATTAGGGTGTATTACGTTTGCATTGTGAATTTTAGCTGGTGACAGTAAATATTTACTCGGTTCTCTCTCTATTAATTTGCGAAATAATAGCACGGATTATCTTTGCAAATGTAAAATTCCAACCAAAAAAAAAAAAAAAACTCGGAGAAATAAAAAAAAAATTACGCGCGTGTAACTTAACTTCCAGAACGCGATCGGAATTGTTTACATAAAACGAGAACACGCGTGTATAGGTATCACACCTATCACCGCCGTAAATTTCGTTCTAATTCGGCCTCGGGAAAGGAGGGCGAATTTTATTCCGCAAATTATTATTCAGTTTAAAGTGTATCTGGTCACTTTTATAAATATTGTAAATCGCGACACGTCGTCACGACCCAATAAACGAGACGCCTTCGATCGGAAAATATATATATCCAACTATCGATCGCATGCATATGCAATGCCCGGCACGATCAGAGCGACGGGCGGTTGAGCACCCTTATCAAATACCCCCGACGCGCATGTCAGCTGATCGGGGGTGGAATATCAAAGGCGCCGGAGGGCGGGGCTGCCGGGCCACTCGCATGGCTTCGCCGTCGCTCGGAGAGCCTCTCTCTTTCTATCTCCCCGTCTTTCTCTCTCTCTTTTTCTCTCTGTTTTTTATCGTTCTTTCGCGAACAATAACCTTTAACCTTATCTTACTTAAGCGCCAACTTGGCCCAAACTTCCGGGATACAGATAAAGTTCATTCAATGTTAATGTTTCGCGTAAATTAAGTGTCCTTTATCAAGGATAACATTTATTCATGATCTCGTCCTCGCCTACAATTTCGCGCGCGCGCTCTCTTTCTCTCTCTCTCCGCGCTCTCTCTTCGATCTTCCTCCGTTCTGCTCCGCCTTCGAGATTTTGTTTCGACGTCTTTTATACTCGTGTTTTTTTTTTTTTTTTTTGGTTCTATTCATCCGAGAGTTTCTTCCCCGTTTACTACTGGAAAACATTGCATTTCAGGTAACTTTCGTCGTCATATTGTGCTTCCCCGCAAGATTTCATAATCTTATTATTATCTCGAGGACTCTGTGTTTTAGATAAAAAAAAAAAAAAAATAGTGCGAAAACATTACGGGTATCGAGAATGAGTGCGAAGTGAGAGGATGAGTTTCGCAAAGAAGAAGAGGAGTATCTTCCACCGCGTTCCCTTGCAAATGAATTCTTTGTAGCGCATAATATTTCTCCGTCGCGTCTTTCTTCTGCTTTGTGCAAAATCGACTTGCTAATTGCCGTATTATTTGCTACAATTGTTTTGTCGGACGAAGCCTGCTCTCTCTCTCTACGTCTTTAATTTGCGCGCAAATTTCACAAACGTGCGTTTTTTTTTTTTTTTTTTAATAATAAACTCCGCTCTAAAATTATTAATAACTTCGCGTTAAAAATGTAAGCTCTCTGAAGGTGTCACTCGACAGAATTTCTCTTGTTTATCCCTCATTGTTTCGGTTAATAGTCTCTGCTCGCTCCTACAAAAAACAAAACAAAACAAAACAAAGCGCCGTATTTAATTTTCACCTCGGAACAAGTTAGTTCTGCATGACAAATCAGCGTCGCGATGTTTGCTTTTGTTTGACGCTTTAGAAATTGCAGCTTGCTCCTTTTTTCTACGGTGCGTTGCGTCACAATGCGAATATCGCGGAGTTTCCGCCTCTTGCGTCCGTACAACGGGAGGAACAAAACGATGCACCCGGGGATGAGAAGAAGAAGAGAGAACCGACGGGAGGGACGGGGGAGAGTGGGGGGAGGCGGCGAATATACGCGCACACCCCACGCGCGCTGTATAATGCGATTATGCACAGGGAATATGTAGGGAGAATTAAATGCGAGTTAAAAAGGCATTAAGTAATTTCCGCGCAATCCTCTTACGCGTTTGAACTTCTCAATCCGCATAAACATCGCTCCTGAAGTCGGCTAATACGAAAACTTCATTTTTACTTCGCTGCGCCGAGCTGGTGTTTTATTTATTTTTATTTTTATTTTTTTTTTTTGCTTTCGCGCGAACGCTACTCTTGACATCGCAACGTGCGATACGCGATGATCAATTGCTATCTTTCTTTCTCTCTCTTTCTCTCTCTTGAGATGATTACATCTGCTTTAAGATAACTTTAATTAGCAATTTCTCTCCCGTTTCTTCTTTGTGTGTCTCGTAAATACAAATCAGGATATTATTTAAAACTTACTTCGTCGCGATATTCACCTTGTAAAGATGGATTTCTCTTTCTCTCTCGTTCTTCGGAAAATACTCGCGCGCTGAAAGAAGCGATCCGAGACAATTAAAGAATACAAGAAAGTGTAGTCTAATAGAGAAGACTCCGAAGTCCGGAGTTTGAAGAATCTTATCGGGTCAAGAACAACAATGACGGGGGGAGGCGTCGAGGCGCGAAACGCGAACAATAAGCATGTCCGTCGGCTTTGCCGCCGATCGCGTCCGCGTAATGCGCTTTCGCCCTAACAAGATTGACCTCCCACGAGCCGTGTATCCATTCAGGGGTCGGTGGCGATTAATCCGCGCTCCGTGACTTTTCGTTTCTGCCAAGAGAGAAAGAGAGAAAGAGACGCAAGACGAGGGGTCCAGCTGTCGACGGGGCACCGGCTGCGCGTACAATATCGCCGTGGCTTTTGGGGGATCCAAGATGACGGTTCTTCCGTCGGGCGCGTTATGTGACGAGGGGTTACTACAGTTACGACGACGACGACGACGACGACGACGACGGCAACGACGACGGCAACGACGATGACGGCGGTGGCGTCAGCTTGCGCGCAAGAAGAAACGGCTGACCCCGTGTCTGCGGACGCTGCCGAACCGGAGAGAAAAAGTCGACCCTCGCGGATTTATTGCGACTCCGAGATTCGGCGGTGCGGCGAAGGCTCCTCTTTCTCCATCGTTCCGCCATCGGGTCCAACTCCGTGATCACGTTTTCTCGAGTTTCCTGTGTGCGTTTCTTCTTTCGACGAAAAAAAATTCAATATCGGCAATTTCGCGCGGCGATCAAACGCGCATAACACAACGCCGGTATGAAAAAAGAAAAAAAAGAAACAAAAAAATTGCGTGTAAATTGATTGTCATCTCGTCCTCCGCAAGAAAAATTCCTCTCTGGTCTGCGATCTTGTACGAGTTTTTTTTATTTTCAATTAAGTTACGAATCTCTGTCAGAGGCTAGATATGTATACATAAAATATGATTAATCCATACAACGCGTATAATACACATCTGTGCAATGCCGAGAAAAATATATTGCGTTTATGTATATATAATTCTTCTACATTTCTTCTCAACACTTTACACGGTACAAAGTGGCGCGAACGTGCACGGCGCCGTTCGCGAGAAAATGTCACGGGACGAGGGCGGGACGAGGAGAGAGGGAGAAAACGTTCACGCGGCGAGATTCGTGCAAATCGTGATTTATCGGAACGAAATCCGGAAATCCATCACCGCGACTTTTCTCCCGGACGGGAAACAGGGAGGGGGGGGAGAAGATCTTCGGTCATTCGTATATCACACCATGTTGTCACCGGCCAACATGTGTCCGGGGACGCTCTTTCGCGATTAATGCACGAGACATACACAAACGAAATGAAATACTCGGAGTCTTGAAATATTCTGATACGAGATTGATCGATCTTGTGTCTCTTGTAACTTATGGGATTGAAACTCTTAAAGAGCGACTCGATTTCGCGTTAACGTATCGTTGCGCGAGTAAATAAAAAAGAAAAGCAAGGAAACGCTTGATTTGTTTTGAAGCTTGAACTATTTTTCTCAAGAACTGTTTCGAATCTCTGAGACGATACGAAATTATCGATTAAGATAAAAAAAAGTTCTTGTACCATTGTTTTTAATCTTTGTACTAAAATAAGAGGCGAGCGTGTGCCATGTTCGATTGATCGCGGGAACGAACGACGACAAATTTACGCGGACGCATTAATGGCGGGGGGAAAGGGGAAGGGAGTGTCGTTTTACAGGTGGCAATAGGGGAATTGCGAATGGTAGGAAGTGATTTATAAGGGTACACCGAATTCGATCGTTGTGTGTGCACGTGCGCTAAAGCTCTCGTTTTAGCGGCCATCGCGTCCGACGGTTCTTTCCCTTTTTTTTTATTTTTTTACTTTTTTGGGACGCAATTTTGTCACAAAATTCACGGCCTCGCCAAATTAGTGTTTGCGTGTCGACAAAAATTATTATCTCGATGCGTCTCGGATAAATCGAGGAAGAGAGAGGGCGTAAGAATGAAACGTCATATTTTTTTGTTTGAGATCATGCAGTGTGGCGCGACAAGACGAAAATAATGTCAGATGAGAGACTAATGTTAAATTAAAATTCGTACAAACGAGTACTACGTATTTTTACGAAGTCACGAAAAAATTTCGTGTGTTCGTGGAATCAGCGAAGTTACCGAAACAATAAAAACAAAAAAAAAAAACAAAAAATAAAAAAAACCAAAAAAAACGACAAAAATCGATGCACATGCACCTGTGAAAATGCGTGTTGTCGTTATCATATTGCAACGATTCCGTTTACATTGTAAACGCTGTGTAAATGTGTTACGAAAATATATGAGGTCACATATATGTATATATATATATATATGAGTGACAATTAACTCCGATATAGTTCACGCTCATCGCGGAAAAGGTATCATGTGTACACGTTGATGATAATGAGTTCGTCACGTCGTAAGTTACGTCAAATCTCGACACTGAAGCACGTGTCATGTTTAACATTAAATAAATAGAGAAATTAAACGGAGCCGGTTTTTGGCAGGGGCTTCAGTTTGGAAGTTAGATCGCGCCGCTGCTCATGGTACTCCTGGAAACAGGGCACGATGCACAGATTGATCTGACACTGGGGACACTGGTACTTGGTCTTTCTACGGAGTATTCTGCCGTGATCGTCGATCGTGTTCCAGCAATGATTGCAGCCCAAAGCGGGTCCCTGGCGCAATACCGGACAGTGACCCGATCGGTGATCACCCGTGTTTTCGCTAGGCTCTCTGCTGCTCGTCTGTAAGCGTTGGATGTAACAACAACATCTTTAACATACATAATTGCACGCACGCGTGTGCGAGAATATTTACCTGCGGGGATGACGAAGCTCGTCGCAACTCCGTTGACTTCACCCTCAATCCACCGGTGGTGGTAACGCTGCCTCCGCTGCTGCTTCCGATCAATGGATCGGAGGCGGTGGTTGTCGTTGGAGTCGGAGTTGTCTCGTCGCAAAGCTCCTCCTCCGTTTTGATGACGGGCGCCGGTTCGATTATGATCGAGGGACTCGTGGTCCTACCTGGCAACTCCGGATGGGAGTGTTGTCGCTGTATCCAGTAAGTCCCGGACGTGCTCGGTTGCTGACTAGATAGCAGCGGGTGCGAGTGCTGTTTTGTCAGGTACGCCGGTTGCGGCACCGTCAACAGACTGGACGACGTAGTCACCGCCAACAGATTCGGATGACTGACCAGTATGGTGTGCGCTGGCGGTGATACACGCGACTCCTCAAGGCTCCTCGACGCCTGAGGAAGATTCAGCGTCGGTGTGACTATGTGGGGCGATGAACCCGAATCACTCTCCGGCGACTGATGAGCTGACAGAGTCGGCTCCTTCTTCAGCCGCGGTTGCCTGATCAGCAGCCGCGGCCTCTTCTTCTCCGTGGGTGGCGACTGCTTGCACTGAAGAACTATAATAACAAATATGTAGTCTTGAGAGACAACAAAAGAAAAAACGAAACATCATCTACTTCAACAATACATGAAAAGTTGTCGGTTTATTATACAACAGATTGACGATTTATAAAATTATGATTTTTTTAAGAAAATATAAATACTGGGTTATATATTCTTATTATTATTCAACATCATAATAATATGCTACGTAATATGTGATGTTGATTAATAAAGAAAAGAAGGTTGTACAAACGCTGAGAAGAAGTAACAGGACTCACATTCTGTTGCAAATTGTTAGAATAATTTTTATTCCTTCAGAATTATCTTTTAATCTTCTATGTATATATATAAGGGGTATAAATGTTTCTTAGAAGTGTGTGTGTGTGTGTGTGTGTGTGTGTGCGCGCAATTAATAGCTATTGTATATTATTATTTATAAACACTTAATTTCTATCTTTAAACTATTCAAATATATATTTCTCGAGAAAGTGTTGCACATTTTCTTCAATATAAAGAATTTTTTTTTTTTTGTAGAAATAAATAAGATGAAAATATATGTACAATCGAAATATTCTTTTCAAGTGGTCTTCAGCGTTCGACGTGTTTTCTTGTGTGTTCAATACATGCATTACTTTGCTCTTTTAACGATTTATATATAAATTGTTGAGTGATGCACAATACAATACAACAAAGAACACAGCAAATTCGAAAGGAAAATTACTTTTGCACGCACAAGAAAAATTAGAAACATTAACTTTTATTTTACAGTTAATAGTAAAATACCATAGGTATAGATTGTTCTATAGAGTACTAACATGTTTCGCTGAAACCTGGAGAATATACATAACAAATTATATTATTATTAAACATAACAAAAACACAGATATCATAGCGAAATGGTATACATACACAGTATTCGTACAGTATTTATAAATGTTCATTTTCTACAGTTCAACCACATATCTCACATGGAATTTACAATTTAATTTATTTTAAACTAGTAGAATTATTTCCGCACAATAGCGGATAGATTAACTTAATTATAGTATATAACGATAGTAGATTTGCAATTCGTTATTTTATGTTCATTTTCGTTAACGTAACTTCCTAATCGTCAACTTGTTCGAACGAAACAAACGTGATTCGAAGATTATATAAAAGAAGTAGTCGTGTATAATAGATTATACGTGTCGAGAAACTATATTATATGTATGTAAAAAGCGCAAACAGGCAAACAAATTAAGTAAATACCGTATACAGAGGAAAACAAAAACGTTTATCTATAGAAAGTCTAGCGTAGCGTTTCTCATATATTTATCAACATATAGCAACAATTAATAATTGTAATACATGTATTGATAGATAATCAGCGTGTGCATAATGGTAGTCCCGTAATAATGTTTCCGGACACACATGTGCAAATACAGATGACGCAATCTTTTGTAATCTTATCTCGTCCTTTTTACTATTTACAGGTGTAGCACGATAAACTACAAGGATCAGTCAGTAATCGAGAGTAAGGTGTGTATTATTTGTATATGTATATATGTATATATATATATATGTATATATATATATATATAAATGTTTATGTATACACGTGTATGTTATGTATGTAAATATATATTTTTTTCGCTATATGTAATATGTACAATGTTATATACGACAACAGACAATGGTGGTTCAATGATTAATAGCAAAGTACATATTATTTTATCGCCGCCGCGCGAGTGTGTAACCATGTACTGTACCCAACTTGGAAATAGAATGAACTTTGCCATTAGGTATCGATTGATTCTCGTAAATACTAAAGATAAACAAATTTCACTATTTACCAATGCCGTAATGATTTATGCCGTAATCATTAAAGCACTGAGACTGCATCAATTTCAAGACAATGCCAAAGATTTGCGTCAGTAATGTCAATAAACAAAAAGCTACATATAGCTAATATATCAATAAATATATACATTATTAATATGTGTACATACAGTGTGTCTGACAAATGTTGACCAAGCCGAAGTGTAAAGGTAGATTGCATTGATCTGAGTCAAAAAGTCATGTAACATTTTAGAAAAATTCGCAATAATTATTGAGTGATTAATTAACACATGTGATCCAATGAGCGCGATGATCCGAATTCTGTAGGCGTATATGATTTTCAGTTGTAAAGAAAAATGGCAATTTTCTAACATGTGACACTTCTTGCGATCAACTGAAAATCACAGACACAGAATCCGGATCATCGCTTATTACGTGCTCATTGAGTCACATACACTAATTAATCATTCAATAATTATTGCAAATTTTGTAAAATAGCACATAACTCTTTTCGATCTAGATTAATTTAATGTACTTAATCTTCACACTTCGGCTTGGTCAAAATTTTTCAGACATCTTACATGTATTATATTATATAATATATATACATACGTATATTATGTGTATATTAATATATATTATATATTACTAATCATGTGTTAATTAATTTATACATATTTAATATATATTAGCCAATATATCTCTCACAATATAAAGCCTTACAATATAAATCGCCGACAAACGGATTAGGCATGTCACTGTAAATCCATTTAATTTATCACATCATAAACATCTTAGCTCAAGAGTCATGTGCGGTTATGTGATTGATAAGAAAAATTGAAGCGAAGCATAAAAATAAAAATGTTTCAATAAAACAATATATATATCTGAAAAAAATTAAATATATATAATAAAAATATATTAGTGTAAATAATATAAATAAGATGCGTCAAAAAAAGTTGCGTACGATCTTTTTTATGAACTAGAAATATAAAAAAAGTCCAAATATTTTAAGAATCACAAAGATGATTTTTTCATTTAATGAAATCCCGATTTTGTGTTACACACATCAGGATATTGCAACAGAAGAGTTATAAAGATTGCCAAATCTCACAGACCCGAAAAAAAAAAAACTAATTTCACTAAATCTTTACGCATACATATATGTACGTATATTGCATTATACAAGCGGGTCTAAGGAAGCAAAGTAATATTTCTCAAAGTCGTCTATAGAAGTGATTTTCCGAGTAAGATTCAGTTCACATGGTGTTGTAATTAACGCCGTGCAGATTGATCGGCATCGTGCTACTCGGCAATGAGTAATCCGTGTGCCTGCTGTCAATGTAACCGCTCAGCATCGTGTGTGGACTGTGACTGGTCAGCATGGTGTGAGTCGTGTGAGTATTGTGTGTGCTGTGCGGAGTTGTTGGCGGACCCATCGGCGTCGGGCTCTGCGAGTTCATGGGCTGCGCCGCCGGTGGCGCCGGCGGCGGCGAGGAGTTGACCTCTTGCTTAACGCGGGATTTGAGACTGGGCCGATTGTTCGGGTAGCCGCGCTTCTTATACTCGAGCCAGAGCGTTCGGTTGTTCACGCCGAACATCCTGGCCGCTTTGCAAAACCCTATGCCGCCGTAGCGTACGGCGTCGAGCGCGCGTATAAAGTTCTCGTCCGCCTGTGGATTAGTCGAGCGCTTCCTCTTAATCGCAGTCTGCGGGCTGGCGCAAGGACTCTGGCAGTTACTCGGGCACTGCGTCGATGGCGAGGGTCCGCCCGACGACGAGTGCTGCAACGTCCCGTGGGAGGAGTTCGGATAGTTCGTCAAGGCGCAACTGGAACCAGTCGTGCTGGTACCAGAGTACTGATCGCTGATGGTCGAGGATGCCGTTATTTCGGGCGTCGTAAACGCCGACGACGCTTGGATCGACAGATTCGTTTGACACGAGGACAGAGCGAAACGTGGATGATATGTGTGCTCCATAATAGTCCATTGTAATCCTGTAGAACAGACCGATTCATGTTTGGTCAGAGCACAGGAATGATCAACCCGCTGATAGACATCGCGTTTATTACAGCGCAAAGATAAGTGACAGAGTAATATGACTTGTAACACTATGAGATCTTATGATGAAATGAACAGAACGAGATTGTAATTTCATTCGATGAATCTTAGATTGACGTAAGAATCTTAAATTATTAGCTGATTTGCTCGTATGAATCACAATATTTCTATATGCTATATTTTTTTCAGAAAAAAGATAGCATTCATTAACTTCTATCAAAGATATATCAATGTTAAATGTTACATTCTGTCATCACTAATGCAACTCGAACTATGAATCAAAACAACAGATAATACGTCATCATATCTCTGTTATGAAACAAGACATGTTGAAATATATAGAATTATGATCTAATAAAACAAAAACAAAAAGTAAAGTTCGTATAGTCTATGGTATATGTAGAGAAACAATATATATATATATATATATATATACTAAGCTAAGTAAGCGAAAGATGATAGGTATTGTAAAAGTAAAAACAATCTTGTAAAGAAACGATAAAAATGAGCGTATTAAAATATGAAGTTGCAGCATGGCACAGATACATTTTCAAGCACATCGTTAGTTTTAATAATAAAACATATATGTATATATACGACGAGTTTTTTCTCTTTTTTTTTTTGTTTTTTTTTTTTTTACATTTAATAAAGGCACACATACATATTCTATTAAATGTCGAACGCCCAATGTGAACGCACTTTTTTGCATTTCACGAGCATAACGTACTGTGTGCTATGTATCTGTGTACCATGGTGACTTTCTTTTTTTATATATGAATGAGAAACACTTTTTTAAATTGTTATTATTATTTTTATGCACATTCGCATTTATCAGAATTCCAATTCCTGAAAATTTCGCTCTATTTTCATGTCAAACGTCCGTTGATCCTTCTTGTGCAATACATTTAAACGCATCTGTGCCAGCATATATATATATAAATATATATATGTATATAATATAAAAATGTGTAAAATTTCGCTCATCGATCATGCAGCTTAAAATACCCACCACACAGTCAGTATGCAACAATTGAAATAACAATTACGTATTAAAGAACAATCGGAAAAGTATGTTTGCTGAAAGGGGGAGCTATCATGCAGATTGCGATATCACATTCTAGACAAAATGTTACAATGTATGTAAACCTACTACGACAACTATGTATCATTAAAATATGCAATTACGATTGACTCGTGTACACGATAACGTAATACCCATGAATTAAAACCCATGTCTTTGAACTTTCATACGTTTGTACACAAGTCAGATTATTAACACCGTATCAATCAATCTGTTGTATAATCGATGATGAGTTCATCTCTCTGACTAATCATGTAAAAACAGGATTTAATATGATCAGATTTAGTTACACGTGTTTTACGATGTGAATCACATTAAATTGTTCGATCATGTACGTTCTTTGAAAAACTTGCATTCTTTTTACGCGCGATATCAATTATTAGTATAAATTTTTTTTATGGATGTTATACAGTGTGAAAAGTACATAGTTCCCATATAATATTATTTTTATAGCATACGACTTGATAAGCAACTTATTTTTATTTTTTTTCAGAAAAATAAAATTCATAAAAACATACGTATTCAAAGAAACATATTTAAATTATTTTTATCTACATGAAAGAATGAGAAATTATCTTGATTTACAGCCACATACAAACTTATAAAACACATGCGGCATAAAAACGTAATAACAATTTGCATTTCTAATTTTGTATACATTAACCTTTGGTAGACTAATTTTTGTTCTATGCATAATATGTTTTACGGCAAGTAGTAAAGTTTATAATATTACGTTGCTCCTGAGTTTTGCTAGGTTTTTGGAATCTCTCATCTGAACTTATCTAAAGCAATTTTAGCAATAAGTTTTACATCTTACCTTGATGAACTGGTGGTTGCGAAGAAACAGAACTTGGTTGTCCAATATTTGTCGCGGTCGGTTGACTCACATCCTGAATAGAACCGTCGCTTTGAGCCGGCGTGTTGGCTGAACTGGTCTCCATATTACTCATCTAAAAACAAAAATACAAAACCAAAATACAAGAATGCTGTTCAAAATCGGTTCTGGATTCAATGAGAGAAGAAAAAAAATGTTACTTACGCGAGTACTTACAATCGATATTTGATCCTCATCAATACTGCCCTGAGATTCTGTGCTGGTATTTACCGGTCTTTGCCTCAAATTCTCTCCGCTTTCTTGAGAGGCAATTAGAGGTTCAGGTTTTACAATGTTAGTAGCCACCAACGTGATTTCGTTAATCTCTTCCGGTTTGTCGCCTGAGCCAGAGGTCGAGCCTGTGGAAGATTTCCGTAATCTTTTTCTACGAAACGAGGGTGACAATGGAGACGGACTGGGTGAACAAGATTCACCGCGATCTCCTCCGCCGGTTTCGCTGCTGCCGCTTGGCCACTTGGTCAATGACGCTGTGTGCATTTCTGCGAGTCCCTTTATTTTTAAACTCTCTGCAGTCTGTTAAGTAAACAATATGTTACCAACTGATCAGATACAACAATATATTATTTTGGATTACACACCGATCATTGATTATACCTACCTTTATGATGGATGGCAGCTGATCCTGTGATATGTTTACTTCCCCGTAATACATAAAGTCCACCATAATTTTCAAATCGGAATATTTAATGTCTTTAAGTATAACGATAGGATGCTGACAGGGATTCACTGTGAACAGCGACTGAAAGTAGGTACTGCACGCCGACAGTACGACTTTGTGAGCTTGAATTTGCCTGCCCTCGGCAGCAAGGGTGACGTCCACCAAGGTTTCATTGTTCAGCAAATTGGAGAAAACTGAGATGAAATTTGGCTGATGATTGTTCCATCGTAAGCAATACTGTTGCATAGACATTGTGACCACGCTCTAGGAATCTCTTCTGCAATTTGACTATAACACACACAAAAGACAAACATGTTTATAACATTGTTTACAATTTAAATACAAATACATTTGTAATTAAATATAAATAATAAATATAAATAATAAATATAAATAATAAATAATTAAATATAAATATTACGTAGCAATATGACAAAAAATATACACAAAAATACACACTCGAGATTTATTATTGCATAAAAGTAAAAACTTGCTCCGATATATATTTTTAATAAATAACAATGTTATACATACATACATATATATATACATAAATATTTACACACACATCATCATTTGTACGTATTAATTAAGAAACAACATCGAAATGAATACTTGACAATTTCCCGTTTCGGGAGTTTTTCTTTGAAAAGAGTCGCAAAACCAACACAGAAATACAGTTAGAAAGTGTCAGCCGAGACGTGACATGTCGAGTGCCGCGGAAATACACAAACTTCGACGACGTTCTCTCGACGTCATGGAAGATGCACGACCTAATAGGTAAACATTGTACATCCTGTATTCGTCGCGAGATCTGTGCGCGAGTGTAGCTTTTGCGTGACGATAATACATAGTTATATTAACACAACACGATTATACGTGAACCGCACGAGAACGACGATTCTGGATGGAAAAGCGAGAGGAAGACGGAGGAAGTCAGCGGAGTGCTTACTCGAGTCGTGAAAGGGCTTCCTTGTCCTCGGCGAATCACCTCCGTGGCTGGGCCACGCGTTTTGCCCGTCGAGGAAAACTCGCCTTTCTCGCTCGTTCGTTCGCTCGCTCGCTCGCACCGGTCCGTCGGTTTAGAGCGCAACACACCTCGTCGCTACCACCGCGAACCCCACGAAATTTTCCACAACAGACTGAGCGATGACGCTTGTGTAATTCGCGAATGACGTCATGGACGTGGGGGAGGATTTACGCGGACGCGAATGCGTGAACGCGCGGGAGTCGCCGCGCGCGCTACCGATTATTCTTTTCTCGCGGGAGTCGCACACGCGAGTTGCCCTCGAGCGACAAACGTTTCGCACACACGGGGGGGAAAAGGATTGCGTGAAGGATCGAAAAATACGCGAGATCTTATCAAACGCGCGTCCTCTCGTGAAATCTAACTTGATCAATATAGCGGGCCCGGCCGGCGTCGCCACCTGGCGAGCGATCCGCGCGAACGCGAACGCGCACGTTTTTTCGAACGCGGGGATGCACAAACAGACGGTGTTTTTTTTTTTTTTATTACAGTGTATCATTTCTCGAACGTTTCTCTGAAACGGTCTCGTGTATTGCGGGATGTTACAAGCAATAATTGTTTTTCATATCTACATCATCTGATTTCAACTTTTAATTGATGAACGTTGATCAAAGAACATATTTCAACACGCCCATGGGCAGTTGTTGAAAAATTTACGCGAGAATCGTGTACATTGTTCTCCTATTTCTCATAAAAAAAAAAAAAGGAACAAACCTGTCAACGCGAGCCGCCGTGTTTGATGGAGTCACGCAAAAAAAACGTCTTTATTTCATCTCATCGTGTGCAAAATCCCAAATCCCGTAATGCGCCGAAGGAACGAAGTTAACACAGAGGAGAAACCGCAACGATGATTCTCGACCGGTCGATAAATCTCGAGGCGCGACTCTTCTCGACTTTCGATAACTCGCGATTATAACTCTCGATTCACCTCGTCGAGAAATTCCCTCCCTCGTCTGACAAGTGCTGCTGCTCCGTTGCTGCGAAAACTCGGTCGAAAAACAGGTGTCGTCCCCACTTTCCGGACGTCCTAACCTCGGTGTTGATCGCTCCGCTCCGCGCCGCGCCGCCTCGCGCGATGTCAGGCGTATCCTCCGCTTAGTGTGCGACGACGGGCGACATGCATGCACGCGAACTACCTCCTGCTCCTGTTTCGCCGCGCCGTTAGAGCTTCGGGTGCCAGAAGAGGGTGACAGAAGGTGCGTATCGACGAAATGGGATGTCAAGTAAATCGACCAACCGCGAGAGAAGAGCGACGAGAAAGAAAGAGAGCGCGAAACCCGCGTCGTCGTGTATAACGCGCGCGCTGCTGTATACGTCCGCAGATCTGCGTTAAGGTTCTCGCGAAAAGATCGTTCCCGTGTCTCCGACGGTCCCGGGGAACTCGACTTGGGGCATTTGGTACCGGCTGATCCGCGCGCCGTTAACGATCGCTCCTGCGTTGGGCGCGCTCGGTGTTCGAGGATTGTTTCGAGGAGAATAATCTCAGGATCCGCACGTCTTTCGCGAACAAAATTCATTCTCGCACGTGCACGCATCGCCGTAACGCGAACTTGCGTCTCGTCGCCGAGGCGTCGGGTCACAGTTGACACATACATACACACACATGCACACACACACACACACACGGGGAGTGTGTTTGAACGAGCGCCGCGGGAGATGTTCCCGGGTGGACCGCGCGGCAAGCCGGGCAAGTTCATTTCAGCGGGAAGAGATACAGGCACGATTCTCCGCGCATCGTCGTGTGTGTGTGTGTGTGTGTGTGTGTTATCGGAGGAACGTCCGCAGGAACGGTGGGAACCAACGCGGTTTTAATTCCGCGCGCGGAGCGGAAGGAGCTCCTTCGCGTATCGCGGCGAAACGTAAGTGAACGTCGATCACGTCGAGTGTATTGTGCGCGTCTTCGTGTGAGGAAAGTTTTACGGAAGCGACTGCCACGTTTAACGTCAAACGCGTGGCGCGAATCGGCCACGCGTCTTTACGTGTCCAATCTCTCTTTCTTTCGTCAGCTCCGCTCGCGCGAATGTGCGTGCGTACGTGCGTGCGTGCGCGCATTCGTCGGGACGATTTTTTACGCGCGATCGTTTATTATCAGCAGGTACGTCGGGGATTTATTTTGCAATTTCTCAAATCGCGTTTGAGCCAAGCTGAGAGAAAATTCGCGATGAATAGAACTCGCGTTCTATCGCGCTAGACACACTTTCGAAGGCGGTGAGAGAGACGCGCGTGAACGAGCACGCACGGCGCGAGAAGCGTGCGGCGCGTGTGGCTTAACGGTGCCCCGGTTGAAGTAGGTGTTGCGAATCCGCCGCGTTGCGGCGAGAGAGAGATTACGCGCGAGCGAGCAGCACCGCTCGTTTCCTCTCGCGCGAGAACCGATTCCTCTTTTCGCGAGAGAACAAAATAAAAAAAAATCCGACGGGATTTAAAATTAACTCAAATCGAGATGTATTAATAGTGTCCGCCGAATATAACTTTTATCTTCTCGCGACGCGCGACTTGGATATTTATTTTGTCGTTCGCGCGCGCGGAAAAAAGTATCAGAAAAGTCATCATCGAAAACTCTTCGTCTCCGGCGGGGCGGAATAGGTGTTTTACGCTTGAGTTCGTTTGTCTCTCTCGTTTTGTGTGTAAGGTAATTCTCTTTTATGTTTTTAATAATTTGATTGTGTGTTATTTCTTGCATACGTCGCATTGCTCGAATGGTTGTCGTTTGCGTTTTCGCAAGGACTTTACTTTCAACAACGTCAATCTCTGAATTCAATTTTTGGAGATTTCAAACGTGAATATCACGTCGGACATCGAACCTACAACGTTCACGGATTACGAATTTTGTATCGCTGAAGAGGATTGAAAAAATCCAGGATCGAAACGTTTCGATTCTCGAGGAGAATATTAACGAGGTTCGCAATGATTTCCGAGCGGTGGCCGGTATATCGGTCTTTACATTCCCTTTTGATACTTTATAAGAATAAATGTTCGTGAGATGCAAATTAAACGTCCCTAATATATAGTTGAATTTAAATTTACATCCACACGCTCATCCATACTTGGCTCCTCCATTGTCTCTTATTATTATATTTGCATAAAAAAAGTACACTCTAGAACGAAAAGTGAAATAAGAAAAAGCCAGCTAGATTTTTAAGATTAAAAATTTCAATTTCCACGAAATCTAAATAAACACACACACATACACGCGCGCGCGAAGTTCGCTTTTATCGCATTTTCCCTCGCTCCGTGAAACAAATGCGCTGACAAGAGAAGAGCGAACAAAAAAAAACAAAAAAAAAACAAAAAAAAACAAAAATGTTAAAGCCAATCCGCTAAGGATCGAAAATCCAATTAAATTGCAAAAGTTCCGCGCATTCCTTATAAATTTAGTTTCTTGCAATCGTTTGGTGTTGCGCGATCGCGGTCTTAGAAAAATAAACGCTGGAAAGAAAAAAAAATCGACTCGCTTATCTTTATCGCGTGCAGCGAAAAAAATAAACGTAAGCGAACTCTGTCTTTTTCAGATAACTCGGAAATGCAAAGCGCGGAAAACAATTTATTTTTTTATAGAAAAAGAAATATAAAAATCATTATTTTACGTTCCGCGAGAAGAATTCCGTTGCGCACCGTCGAATATTATATTTCTTCGGGGAAATTAAAGCGCGCGAGCAATTGCTATTTGCTATTGTTGTTTACGCACGGTATAAGAGAACCCCGGCATTACCTCATATATTCCCGCTCTACATTCACCTCTCTTTAAACGCCGTCATATCCGGTTTTCGCGTTTCATTCACGTAACACGTTTGATCTGAAGCGGAGAAACGGAGCCCTTGGCTGTTCACTTAGAGAGCTACTCCGGTGCAGAACTCGCGTCACTTAGACGCGACTTCTCTCTTTCTCAATGTCCGACGATTGATTCTCTCGAGCTTTCAACCGATTCCTTCTTTTGTCCCCGAGCACAAAAAAAGTGCGAAGAATAAATCTTTCTCCTCTGTTTTTTTTCCCCGTTTTTCCTGTGTGAGAAGGAGTCATCGCGGTAGTGTCGCGCGTTACTCTATTTTCACTCTCGCCTGTTGACACAACGACGAGAGAGATCGGCATCTTTCTATAATCCTATTCACGGAGATGATATCACAAGAAGAATTGGGAGCTTTGCGATAGGGTGTACGTATAATGTAATGGTTTAGAAATACGACGGGGATGCGTCAAAATCGATCGATCTATCGACGGAACCAGGTCAGCTGTGGTCCGGGGGGAGATCTTCATCTCCCACGCTGTACCGTAAACTAAAACTCAAGTTGAGCGAAACGGAAACGGGGGACTTGCGACTTATTAGACTGAATCCAAAGAGGTCGAGAGACGTGTATATAAAAAAATGTTTACCGGTTTTTGTACCGAAATCCTCGTGGTTTCTCTCCCCGCTCGGATAGTCGGTGTTGTTTCCGCAGCCTTCGTTTCGGAACGGAGATTATGGTCGATCGGGTCTTTTAACAAGGCGTTAAAATGCGCATTGTTCATGTCCGTTTGTTCACGTCGTTTCGCGAAAAATAAATCGGCCTTGATTTCGTTTCAATCCGTCGATGAAATTGAAACCGACCCCGGGGGACGAATGATAAGATAACCGATCTCGTACGCATCAGCGACTAGCGGCGACTAATCGCGAACTGAAAATTAGAAAGAGAGAGAGAGAGAGAAAGTGCAAGAGAGTGAAAACTACTCGTCCTCCTTGTATGCTCCTCGTGCTTTTTTTGCAACATGCAAATGAGCGCTATTGTATTTATTCTCGGCTCTACTGATTCCCTTTCGTTTCCCATTTTCGCGCGGTTCACGATTGAAAAAGTCGTTACAATAGTCGACCCATATTCTCTGTTTCTTTTTTTTATTTTTTTATTTTTTTTTCAAGTACCAGGAAAAGACAATCAGAGAGAATTTCAAAACTTAATCATCTCGTCGGCGTTGAAGTTAGTTTCAAATTTTTAAAAGGGATAACTTTTTAAAAGCGCGTTATTCGTGTAATTTTGCTTCGTCGTTCGATCAAAAAAGCGCCGATTTCAGTCGTTTTCCGACCGTCACGTAAAACGACGAGCATGCGAACCGACGATAGCAAATTCGACGGTCCAATCGCCCGACACATTCCGACACGTTTGCGTCCGCGGTCGTTTCGGAACGAGATTGTCGCGGCGAGTGATCCAAGTTAAAATTGTGCTCCTAGTTTCGATCTCTTTCTCTCCATCTGTCTCTCGCAAATTTTCAATCGTCCGCGGATTTCGGTGAGTTAAATCAAGACGAGAGAATTTTCCATTTAGAATTTTAATTTTAGCCACTATGTGTTTAAAACTAAGCGTTCGAACTTTATTGATAAAAAAAGAACGGTGACGTTGACCTCAGTGTTTGAACTAATCGAATGAGAGAAAAAAAATGTGTCCCGACTTGGAATATCAGTCGTTGTCTCGTTACTCGTCGTCGGAGTGCCGTTTGGAGGAATGCGGCGCACCTGTCCGTCCGTTATCCGTCTTCAAGGCTGATATAGAGCGCTTCGGGAACCTGTGCATCGCAGGGCGTTGCACAGTCCGGTCTGGTCTCTCCTCTCTCTCTTTCTCTCTTTCTCTCTTGTCAGAGAAACTTCGCCTCAAGGCCGGCGTCGTTTTGCAACGCGCGGCGTCGACAACCATCCGTCACGGCGGCCGGCATCCGGCAGGATGCACAAACCGCGAGGGGGTTGCGATAACGACGCCTCCTTAAGGGGGCCCGCGTTCTCACGTTTGGGATTTTGGAAAGCGTGGGGAAGATATTGCTGAGATTATACTCAGAGATCGTACGTCACGCGCGCGTTTCCACGATTCCTCTCGGTCCTCTTCTGATCTGTTCTGATCTCTTCCGCGCGCGCCGCGAATGAACTCGTCTACTACTCGCGTTCATGTTCCACTGATATAGTGTGAGAGCGTAAATTCGCGATGTTCCACTCAGCGAATTTCCACTTCGGGATCCAATTCCAGTTTCCTCTCGCGCGCGTTTCCGACGTTTTTCGACGTCGAAGAAAAATTACCCCCTCGCGACGACTCCACCATCAAGAAATTAAAATGAATTATCCGGCGCTCATTTGTTACTACACGGAGTCCTCCGCTGAAACAATAATCGCTCGGTATCGATTCTTCCTAGCCCGTACTCGCGCGCTCGTGTGTGTGTGTGTGTGTGTGTGTGTGTGTTTGCGGTAATTGCTTGTAGAACCAACAAAAATATGTTTGCCCTTTTGAATCGCTCGATAGCCTTTGTTACGCTGTTGCTTTTCAATTAATTCCAAGTGCGCTTCGGAGCTCGATTCAGAGCCCGGAATACTCGACATTAAACGATCAATCGAAGTGCTTCGCGACAACAAACAAAGACTCTGTGATGGAAAAACAAAAAAAAAAAAACAATAAAATAAAATAAAATGAAATAAAAAAAAAAAAAATTTCCACCGCAAAGAGAAGAGTCGCTTGCGCTTTGACGTCTGTTGTTGCACGACGACGAGTCATCGTCGTCGTCGCCCGACAACGGGCGAAAACACGAAGTGAAATCACGATCCACGACACGGGCTACATCACACGCCGCGACAGATGGTGCATCTTGATGGATGACACCCCCACTGTGATCTTCTGGCTATATACGCGCCATTTACGTCACTCCGTATCTCTCTCTCTCTCTCTCTCTCTCTTTCTTTCACTCGCGGGAGAGAGAAACGATACTTAATTAACGGCGACGCGCCTCGCTAGTGATTCACGAAACGAGTGAAAGGTGCCTCCGCCGAGCTCTCCTAGAACCTAACCGATTATTAACACGACGAGACTCTCGATCGTTTTACAAGACAAGACAACGCTCTCGATAGTGCCGGCTCCGCAAGGACGTTCGCTTCCACGGGAGACCCATTTTTCCGCGACCTTTCGCGGTGTCGTCACGTGACTTCGCTAAACGAAGACGATTAAATGTCAGAGAGATATATTCGCGAAGAGGAATATTTATGAGAAAAAATATATATAACAAGATGTCAAACGCTCATGTATATTTAAAGTCCAATTTTACGCAAGCCGGCGATGTAGATACACAGAAATCGTGTCACTCGAGATTTAAACTCGCGAAAAACTTCGCAAACTTGATTAGCGAACTCGATTTAACCGCGGAATCGTCCGATTTCACGCGGATTTCAGACTTGTTTTTTTTTTTTAACGTTTATGATTGACCATCACGACCGGTGCTATTTTCGATCGTGTGACACATATTTAAAAAATTGAAACAAACAAACGAATCAGAGTACGTGAACAAATATAGTACATTACGAGAGACGCGCAATGTGATTGCGCGAAGGTCGAGCGACTTATCTTTGTGTGTATTTGACGCCGCTGCGTCGATATGTGAATCATTCCGAGCGAAAAAATCGCGCAGATCCTCGTTAAAGAGAGGAATTAAGCTTGATAAAAGTAAATTAGCGGCGCGCGCTTCGCGTGTGTAATTAAAAAAGTTGTCGGTCACGATAGAATATGTATTTATATCTGTCTCTTCGGGGAAAAAAACTTTATCTTCTGACATTATCTTCAGATACCTAACATGCGTGACAGACACGTTGCGCGCGCGTCTCTACGTGTGTGCGAAAAATCATATCTCTAAAATCTTTTTCAAAAACCAAATTGAAAAAATAACATTAAAAAAATTTGATGCAATTCATGCACACGCATTTTTATCGCACACAAATGTCGTTCGATCGACCGGTCACTTACGCGACCTGTCAGTCGCTCCGTAACTACGGCACAGACCCATTGCTCTGTATTGCTCGTTACCTATTTAAGGTAACGAACACGGATGAACAAACGTGACATTGTACTTACACAACGAGATGTGACATTTGCAGAATGCGGGGTGCGCGAAATGCGTGCCGTACCGTACCGGCCGAGCGGTGCATCAAATGCACCGCCACGTATGTGTTTCTGCTGTTAATCCGTTCTCCATTACCCGGAAAACTTTATGCCGGTTTGTGACCCGTATAAAACGGCGCGTAATAACGGTATCCGCGTATACACGATACCGCGATCTTCATTGTACACGTATATCGCCGGCCGGCGATGTATTGTTTGCCTTCTGCCGCGGCATAATTTTAACACCGTCAGGGACACATTGTTCTCGAATTCAGTTTCGCATGTACACTTTTGAATAGGTCTCTAACGCGTGACACACATACGTATTAATTGTGTATTCTTTTTTTGTTCTTTTAATTGCAGGATCGAGCGTCATCTCGCGCGATCCTAAAATTATTGAAGCTATTTGAAATTTGAGATCTAATCTCTCGAAATAAGGTCCGGATCTAATCTCGAGAACACAGTAGGTTGTTGTGTAAGAGGTATTTTTTATGTGAGGTAATATTTTTTTTTATGTGACAGATAAAATAAAAGGTTTTTATGTAAAAGATAAAAAAATAAAAAAAAGGGCACCTTGACCTTCCCGGCCGAGGTGTCGTTTTTCTGCAACGTTTTAATTTTTATAGAGAGTAAATTGAATATTTTACACAATGATACGCAAACCAAGCATTCTGGAGTGAATTTTCGAATTGAATTTAATTCGAATTTCCATGTGTATGTAATTTGTGTTTAAACATTTGCACGTCCAACTGGCAAATATTTTATATCGATCCAGATACTTAAAATAAAAAAAATTGTAAGTTGAAATATGTTAGTAAGATTCAACGACAATAAACCGCTAATATAAAAGAAAGAAAAAGAAAAAGAGAAAGAAGAGAAAAAACGTAAAATAAAATTAGATAATATATTTGTGTAAATCTCTCTTTTTCTCTCTCTCTCTCAAAAGTGGTGATTTTTCTCTCTCGTCATAAATGTCTATCGAATCGCCGTTGCGTTCCGCGCGTGTGGGTTATTATCGGGCAAATACTTACCGTATCGCGTTTGTGTGTCATTAGTTACCCGTTTAAATAAATATATAACTTCACGCCTTTTAGATTCAGTTCGGTCGCATTATACCGTGAAACGTATAGGATATTGAGTCAGCGTTTGATTATATACCGCACGTTAGCGCTCGTTATCGATAATGTGCGCTCATTTGTAAGTAGGGTATTGTGTATCTAGAAAGGTAATTCAATATATTTTATTCGTGTAATATCGTATTATCGGGAATTCTTGTTCGAAAAATATGTTCGATTTGAAAATAAAAATTGTGCAAATTTTTCGAAGCTCTCGCGAAAAAAAGCAGCTTCACGTGATGTGAAATTTTTACAGATTTAGTTTTTTCTTTCAAGTGCGTCTAAAAATAGACACACTCTGCGATACATCTCCTCCCCCGTCGTTGCTTCGGAGACAACGTGTATGTACATGTATCAAAACCTTCGTCTTTTCGTTATCATAATATGTTACGAGGAGAAGTGTCGCCCACGTATTAAGCTCTCGCGAGAGTTATCACCTGTAATTAGACCTGTCTAATGACAGATGATATACGTTCTCTGCAAAGAGAGTCGTCTAGTTTCAAGCGTATTATTACATTGCAGTTCTTGTCTATCGCGGATTTGCTCGTGACGATACGCGCGACAATGCGACGTTATAAACTTTCGTTATTTACTTTGATATTCGATTAAGTAGCTCGCGCACGAGACGGCGAGATAGCTAACCTACTCTCTTCGGGACGTATTACAAAACCGGTTATTCGCGCATTCTTCGTCTGAGCGAAAAAATTCGCATTAGCACGGTCGAAAAAAAAAAAAAACAAAAACAAATGATTCTAATTTCCTCAGGAACCATCCAAAGTATTTTTTAGTCGATAGAATTTCAAACGTGATTTTTACAACGATTGGATACGCCTTTAGGCTAAAGAAGATGCGACGTGTACAGAGAGCTCGGGAGGGATTATATATAATTATAAGTTTCATAATTTTAGGTTGCGGTGTATTTAACGCTAATACAATCAGCTCAGACCCTTCCGGTCTTCTCCCGTGTGATTGGTTCAGTTAATTCTCCCCTGTTGAGGGCTCAGAGTTATCCCTCCAGGTGTTGTAGCGTTTAAGACATACTCTGTATATCTTAACTATATATATATATACACATACACACACACCTGTGTGTGTATATATGTGAGAGAATATAAACGTAAACCAAATGATCTGAATTCCGCTTTATAAATGTTTAAAAAAATTCGATATTATCGAATGTTTTGAATATTGTCAATTACATTTGTGTGTGGCGCGCAATAACGCTGTTTTACACACAGAAGAGAGAAAATCCGATAATACAATTTTAACATCTTTTTAATCCGATTTATCGCGTAATAAAATTTTAAAACCGAGATAGAAAATACAAAATATGCATAAATGTAAAATACTGTGTGTGAAAATAAACGAATAAAAAGAGTTTTACGTGTATTTTATCACGAAACAATTTGTCGTTACGTTTCGTTACATTTTTTTTTTCTTTTTTTAGACTTGGAAAGTCACAAGAAACGATGTGATCGATACATTGAAATGCATAAATCATTTGGGATGTGACTTCTTCGAGATTTGATTTCACATCTCACGGAAGTTATTAATACAATCTGAGCTGACTATCTGCAGGGCTTTTTGTGCCGGTTACAAGGCAGGGAGCTCGGCTTAGCTTTCATTGCTGTCTATTGTATGGGAAGACTTAATGACATTACCTTGACGTCGCATTGCGTCAATGTGATATCGGCGAGGATTTTCAAGCACTTCGATTACGACTTTCTCTAAAAGAGACACGCCGTCGATAAGATTCGAATCTAATTACGTTAGCGAGAGAAAGGGTGAAACTTTTTATTTTATTAATGACAATTAAAAAGCCTCGCGGGGTCGCCTGCGCGTCGTCGTTGTAAAGCGAGCGTATAAAAAGTTTCAATTCAGATCGTCGACACAAAAAGCAATATTTTCTGAACTTCTTCTCCTCTTTGTAATTTTCCGAAGGAAGATCTGACGGACGGAAATTGTTTTAATTGTCCCCCTGGAAGAAGATTCACGGAGAACGCGCTTGGAGTCCGCGCGTTTCGCGGAATGCGCAGTTTCCAGCGACGTTAAAACAATAGAAATAAAACGCGGGGGGAGGTTGACAACCGGACAACACACACTCGGGAGAATGTGCAAACACGCGATTCATCGCTTCGCCACCAGTAAGACCGCTTTCATGACACACGACGCGCGCGCTGTCTCGACAATATTTACGCGCTGCGGCATCGATTTATCAAGGTTCAACCGCATGCAATTTTACTAATAGTAGTGCCGTCGCCATTATCGACTCGACTATTAAGTCGATGGTTAAAAATTATTGCGGCACTATCCGACCACTTTTTCGCAAGCACTTTCAGCGCCACAAACCATTATCGCCAACACAACGCGTTTCGCGCATTGAATTTACGTCTCCTTGAGAATAAGAGTCGCGCGATGATCTCTTTCTCTCTCTCTGTAAGAAGATGATGAAGACTTAGAAACTAGGACTAAACGAATCTGTGTCATGTTCGCACTGCATATTACAACATATTGCTTGTTATAAACTGCACATCAATGTTATCGCGATTTTACTCCCTTTCCCTTCGCAATGTAAACAAGTTTTAAACATACATACACTTCTGCGCCCAAGTCTTGTGGCTGTTTCGCGCGCGGCTATAACGCACCATTTGATAGGGTTTGTTGTTCTAGGAAATAATACGCGCTCTGTTCGCACAATTACATCACATTACATGTATCTTTGTTACCGTAACGGCTATAACGCTACTACTGTGTAGTTTCACCTTCTGATGTGTGCACGTTGCAGGTTACACGTCGATAATTGGTGAAAATGTATTGCGCTTGATTTACTGAAATTTTGTGTAAAATGTAACTCTCGTACATGTTTTGCGAAATACATACGCAAATTTTCTGTGTGTGTGTGATTTTCGATTTTGTATAAAACGTGAACAAAAAATTCACAGAGAGAGAGAGAGAGAGAGAACTGTCACTGGCGTCTGTATTTTTTCACAATAGAAAGTTAACGGCAAGAGAATGTCGTTCTTTAGGTCGCGCATAGTCATCCGACATTATTACTCCCATTTCCCGCTCGTTATCGTGATGAAAGTGAATTATTTAGCAGCCGCTAATTAATTAGTACCATCGGGAGCACGGCTGTCTCATCGCAATATAATTTCCCAGCCCGGCATGACCTCTCGCTAGCTGCGTGGGATAATTACCCGTGGATCCGCACTTCCGTCATGTCTGCAAAACACGTCGCTGTTTTGCGATCGTGATTTTTTTTTTCTTTTTTGCTTTTTTTGTTGTATTTTATATAATCACACAGTTTTTATCGCACCCGACAATTGGGTGCGCTCGGCAATAACTCGAGAAATAAGAGTCAAGTGTTTTCCGTCGCGCAATTGTTTCGCGAAGGAAGCAACGATGTCCTGTCCATGGTTTTTTTGCTTCGCGTCGTCCGAACCTAGAGTTTGCTTACTCTCTTCGCGCAATTGAAAAAAAAAAAAAAACAAATCTTGGAAAAATCGTTTCGACTGCTCGCGCGGTTGTAAGTTTGATGACCTTCCGGTGAGCGATAAACGAACACGAACATCTTCGTCGCGGAGACACGAGGCGAGATAATCGCGCGTAATGTGCATCATTATATTCCCGATAAAAATCGGAGTAAATTCCGTTTTTCGCACCGGTCAAAACGGGGAGGGATGCGCGATCGCAATATAGATGCGATACAGATTGCGATCTACATCCGACGTAAAAGGCGACGGGCAAAGGTAAGGCGATAAATGTGTCGACGGTGATACATGTACGCGCGAATTTATCGCGTTTATTATAATTTATCTGACATTCGTGCGAATATCAGAAACTAACTTCCACGTGCGAACAACACGCGCGTAATGAATCGCGTGTCATTACGTTTTTATCGTTTTTTATTTATAATGAAAATCTGATGTAAAACTTCAAGCGAGATGACACGGAACGGTCGGTTTGAAATGGCATCGTTCTCTCCCCGCTACGATCGATGTGTGTCTCGCACGAATTAGTCTCGCGCTAAGTGTCGACCTGGGTGTCGCAAGCCCGTTATCCTTCGGCTAACGTATGCACTTTTCGCTCAGCGAGCTCGTGTTTCAGTTTTCAAGATCGCGAGCGCGAAACTCGAAAGGTTTTTACACGGAGTTATTTTTCAACCGTATGAAGTTGTAATCCGTGAAATTTTTTCCGAATCGTGCGAAATTTGAGAGAAATAGCTTTGTGAATCGGAACGATGTAAAAAAAAAAAAGAAAAAAAAATTACGGAAAGCACGTCAAAATGCAAAGTGACTGATTAACGTGCCGAGAAGTTCTTACGTGACTCCTACGAGATCTTGCCATTAGGTTGAGAATTTCCAACGACGACGAAAGAACACGCGCATTCTTCCTCTCTCTCTCTCTCTCTCGCGCGCGCGCGCATGAGCATATTATTATTAAAACGTGGTAATGTTAGCCTCTTTGTGTGTTGCAGCGCTGAGAAAAACCGGCTCCTCAGTCATGTAATTTCACAAAGCGGTCCAGCCAATTAGCAGAATTCGGTTTGCGAACATTTGACTCGAGTTCACGAAATTGCTGACGTGCGGAGGATTGGGTGATGAACTCGTGGTACAAGCGGAAGACTACTGCCGCAGTTGAAAGATGTTTCGCTCCAAGATTCGCATTCACACGTGTCAAGTGATACTGCTGACGTCGCTGGTATGGTTCCTGGTCGACGTTATGGTGCTCATGCTCTACTCGGATTGCATCGGAGGATCCGGATGGGGCTGTTCGGATAACAACAAGCAGCAGCAGCAGCAACAGCAGCAGCAACCGCTCCAGTCCGAGGAACCGTCGTCACAGCTCCATCCGAAGATCCAGGCCAGGGAGGCACAGCCGCTCAGGCATGAGCACAACAAGAAGCAGTATCCGCAATCGACGTTGCACCTATGGCGACCGGCGAAGGTCGTCAAGGAAAGCAAGGGCAGTCCAGGCGAGATGGGAGCGGCGGTGCATATTGCTCCGGAAAACGAGGCCAAGCAGCAGGAACTGTTCAAGCTAAATCAGTTCAATCTGATGGCCAGCGACATGATCTCCCTGAACCGATCCCTGAAGGACATCAGACTCGAGGGTTGTAAGACTAAGAAGTATCCCAAGTATCTTCCAGACACAAGTATCGTCATAGTTTTCCATAACGAAGCGTGGACCACGCTGCTGAGGACAGTCTGGTCCGTGATAAACAGGTCACCCAAGTCGCTGTTGAAGGAAATTATTCTGGTGGACGACGCGAGCGAGCGCGGTGCGTTATTCTGAGCGTTATAAATACTTATTAAGAAAAAAACCATAAAGTAAAATATAAAATATACTACGCAATACAATAAAATATAAAATTAAAATATAATAATTTTGGATATTTATAAACATTTTAGATATTTAACTGGGGTCCGAAAGAGAAATGGGCGATATTTGATTTTTTTACAGATCACTTGAAACAAGACTTGGAGGACTACATAGCCAAGCTACCCGTTCCCACGTACGTGTATCGCACAGAAAAGAGGTCAGGTCTGATAAGAGCAAGACTGTTGGGAGCGAAGCACGTAAAAGGACAAGTAATCACATTCTTAGACGCGCACTGCGAGTGTACCGAAGGTTGGCTGGAACCGTTACTTTCGCGAATCGCGAACGACAGACACACCGTCGTCTGTCCGATCATCGATGTGATCAGCGACGACACCTTCGAGTACATCCCGGCCAGCGACATGACGTGGGGCGGTTTCAACTGGAAGCTGAATTTTAGATGGTATTTGTTTTCTTCTACAACATTATCATAACTATTCTAAACGTCGCGTATATAAATGTTGACAGTATTATATTCCTATTTTACTCTCCCGCCTTCCCGAAAGGTGCAAAAGAAATTTGAGTTGCAAATGTGAAAATCTCCATATTTTGCATGCAATGAATAGATTAATATAGCCGCGTAAAATCTCTCTTTATCGATCCGCAGTGATGTATATTAATTCATAGCTTTGTCGGATTGTGATGTTCGTAAATTCGTCGTAACGGTCGATATAATAATTCAGATTTTTTGACTGCTCTATTCATAAATTCGCAAATTCGCATTCTACTTCATCGCATTTACATATAATGATAAATGTAATGAATGGCGGCTTTGTGTCCTTTCTCTTTCATACATTCACAACATCATACGTCAGCGCGCGTTGTCCCCGCGAGCTTGGAAATTTATAGTATCCATATTCACTGTGAACACGTTCATAACAGCGTATAATTTATCTTTAATGTAATTTTTAATTTTTCGACTGAAACAAAAAAAGCGCGTTAAAAATCTCTCAAGTTACCCTGTACAGTTTTTTTTTTTTTTTTTTTTTTCTGTCCTTGTTCCGTCAAAACTTTTAAAACAGATTTTACATACCGCGCCAACTTTTGTTCAATAAAGGTACAGAGTTGCGCAGAGAGAAATGGACAGAAGGAACAGCGACAGAACGTCACCATTGCGAACGCCAACGATGGCAGGTGGATTGTTCTCCATTGATAAGGACTATTTCTACGAGTTGGGCGCGTATGACGAAGGCATGGATATCTGGGGCGGTGAAAATCTCGAAATGAGTTTCCGGGTAAGCGCTTTAGAAATCCGACAAAATACTGCTAATCTGATTATTTACGAAAAACATTTGCGTAGCTACTATGGAAGTTTGTTTATTGGAGCAAAATTGTGCGCAGTATAAATAGAAATAATAAATTTATTATTTATTTACAAGCACAATAAAGAGAAACGAAATGAAATGTTTCTCTGATTTTGTGCATTATGTTGATTATATTTCACACACGTGGAAATTAATTTATTCCCGTAATGTCGATGCGCTTATTACGACAAATGAATTAATCAATAAATCATTGCCGGTTGTTATTGCGGTACTAATTAACTTTTATAGATAGCAATTGCGTGTGTACACGATTTTTTTTCTCGGACATTTAACACGAAAAAAAAAGGATTAAAGGGTTTTCGGAAGGATGTCTTTGCATGAGACCTTCGTCATTTATAAAGTCATGAGTGCCTTGTAGGTGTGGCAATGTGGCGGAACGTTAGAAATCAGTCCGTGCTCACACGTGGGACACGTATTCCGGGACAAGAGTCCGTATACATTCCCGGGCGGTGTCAGCAAGATAGTCCTGCACAATGCGGCCAGGGTGGCCGAAGTCTGGATGGATGAGTGGAGAGATTTTTACTATGCCATGAATCCAGGTTAGACCAACAAGTGTACCGTTTACATAATTAATGTTGTTGTTACCTAAATTTGCGCCTAAACGATGCCATTTTTATGCACATCGACTTTACATACCTTATATACGCAGTGTACAAAAACTTTTCAATGTGTGTTATGCATCACAAATTTATAGTTTTAGGAATTACATTCTCTCTGTATCTTACATATACGTTTATTCCTACGTAAGGATGTTGGAAAGTTTACATTTGAAAAAAAGATTCGTTTTATCAATGAAAAGCATTGTTGCAAAAGTTATTTTTAACTAGTGTTTTTCGAGTTCATTACTGAAAAAACAGCAATACACAAGCTGAATTATATCATATATTTGACGGGTATCTGATAAAAATCGTTCGGATTATCTCGTTAAAAACCTGTTGTAATTGATATAGCGTGTGTTGCAGTTGCAGTTGCAATTGTTTATGAATGCATTATCACCTTGTCGATCGAAGAGAAAATCCATTTCTTGACTAATAATTAATAATAGTCTTGCGTTAACATTATGTATGTATTTTTATACAGCGAATTTTTTAATATACTAGAACTATACAGAAACATATCGTAAATTAGCTAATCATCCTCTTTATGTGTTATGCACATTATATATATATATATATATATATATGATCTCTGTATGTGTATTTACTAATATTTCATGCGTAACATCAGTAGTTGTATACATTACATTGCTAATTTACTTGAAACTACAATTGAGACCTCTATCATAATTATGAAGATTGTCCCTGGTAGATCTTGATCGCTGCTGACAAAATACTCTATTATTATTGTTTGTGTCTTTTTTTCTTTTTTTAATTAGTTAACAAGTACGAAATTGTGTAACTAAAAACAACCGCAGGCATTTTAAACACGGACATTTATATACAGACATTTCAGAGATGTTTTGTTTCTGTGTCTCTTGTTACAAATGCTGGTGTAGTCTTAACCACTCATCCATCCAGCCGACTAACCAATTGAAAAAATTGCGCTTGTGCTTTTAATGAGATTTCCTTCATCAAATCGCTATTATAGGTGCCGCCCAGAAGAATTCTAAATCCACCGCAAGGCGCAGAATAGAAACATATATATACATTCGCCATGTTGTGTGTTCTTTTTTCCTCGTCGTTTGTTTCTTATCGTGTTATACTCTGGCTATCATTGTAATTGCTAACACACTAACAGAATTGAGTTGGTTAGATATGGATGTGTGGTGGGACGTTGGAAATTGCGACATGCTCGCACGTCGGGCACGTATTCCGTAAGTCGACTCCGTATACCTTCCCGGGTGGTACGAGCAAGATAGTCAACCACAACAATGCGAGGCTCGCAGAAGTTTGGTTGGACCAATGGAAGTACTTCTATTACAACATTAATCCAGGTAGCACTAACATTGGCGTAACTTGCAAAAAAAAAAAAAAAAAACAAAAAGAAAAAACGAAACGAAAACCTATCGCTCTGAGCTCTTCTGTGTACGTCTCTTTCACGCATTTTTATTACTTTGCATTCGCTGCCGCATGCTTCTGCGATTTAGATGGTTTTGCATGTCTCTTTTTTATCGATTATTTCTATTCACGGCATTTTACAGCTTCAAGAGCTCTAATTATCTCTATCAGATACCCGTTGACATTTATTTAAAGCGTCGTTGCTATTGTGTCAAACTCTGTGACATGGGTGTGTGTTACTATTTAATAGAACTTATAATGTAACTACTTGATACAACTTTTGTTGGAGTACAACAGATACCAATTACATAAATAAAATATTTAAAGACAAGTTTGAAGAACACGTCAGAAGATTCCATACGGTATAAAATAATTGTTGAAAGAGCATATTTTACATCGATCACAAAGTACAAGTATCTAGATTATTTTTTTAATGGAGTTTCCAATCTGAAAAAAAATTTTAACGTGCACATCTCTGCATGCTATATTTTACGGATTACACACAAGATGGTTGTTACACTTTATAAAATTTCTTTACACTTTTTTCAGATTTTCAGACAAAAGCGCTGCATAACTGCACAATTATTTATTTATTTTTTCATGGCATTAATGTATCATACAAATATCATGGCAAACTTCTTTATTTTATAGCACAAAATCCTGGCAATCTTCTTTTCCAACCAGTTTACATGCAAGCACATTCATGCAACAAAACAAAATTTTGTAAAATTCCATTTCGTAGATTACGACGGTGAAAAGACAAAAGATCGAAATTTTTCTTGTAGGAGCGCGAAGCGTCGACGTCGGTGACGTATCCGAGCGAATAAAACTCCGGGAACGACTGAAGTGCAAGAGCTTCAGATGGTACTTGGAGAACATATATCCGGAATCGCCGATGCCATTAGATTATTACTATCTCGGCGATGTGAAAAATGTTGAAACGCAAACTTGTTTGGATACTATGGGCAGAAGAACCGGGGAGAACGTTGGAATTAGTTATTGTCATGGGTTAGGTGGTAATCAGGTTTGTGTTTGTTTTTTTGGATATCTCAAAATATCTCTCACACATACACATTTGGATGAAGATTTCTATCTAGAAAGTGTAGGCACATTATTTCTGATGAAAGCTATGTCACACTCAGGTATTCGCTTACACTAAGCGGCAACAGATAATGTCCGACGATATGTGCCTTGATGCAGCTAGTCCGCAAGGTCCCGTGAAAATCGTACGATGTCATGGAATGGGTGGTAATCAAGCGTGGGTTTACAACGATGAGGTAAGAGACAAGGAAACACGGAACTGTATAAGCAAGATAATTGTATAAGAAAGATATCGGAATGTGAAACTATTTTATAAATACGTAGTTTACGACACGCGCGTGACGCATTGTCTTTTCTTTCCAGACCAAAATGATCAGACACACGAACACAGGCCACTGTTTGTCGAAACCCCATATGGGCGACGCCTCGCAGCCCGTCTTGGCGCAGTGCGACGTCAATAACATCGGCCAAAAATGGATCATGCGTAGCAAATTCAAGTGGCAAGCCAGCTAATACAAATCCATTCTAAAATCCGTGCGCGTACTCATTAATCTATTTAAAAAATGGTAATCGCGCAATGGATTGCGACAAACTGTCCAAGTGTACGTAAACAAGAAGAGAATGGAGTATTACAAGTGATGAAAAAAAACAAAAAAGAAAAACATGAAACGGTTTATTCGGTTAACCCATGATTCAAATGTGCGTCGAACGGAATTGATGGTGCGCGAAAAAAAATTAATGACTTTTGACTCGCGTGAGAAAAAAAAATTGAGATCGCGTAGTTGATTTGATCCTGTAGAATTTATTCGCGTGATCGCGCAGTGTTGAGAGAAATGACTGCCATTTTCCGTGGTGCGCGACCCTTATGCCTTGATCAATGCACAAGAGTGACGGGGATAAAGCGACTATTTAGCCGCGTATAGACACAAGTGACGTTAAAAGAGAGAGAAACAAAGTGAACTCTTTTCTTCTTTCCTGGCTAATGAGCGCGGTAAAGAAGAAAGCATATCAGACCACTGTTAAATAAATAAATAAATAAAATAGTTGTTAATGCGAAAGAGCGAAAGGGAGAGCGAGAGAAAGAGAGAGATATGTTTGATAATTTCAGAGTGCAATGACTGTCCATTAGATCGCGATAACACGAAAAAAAAAAAAACAATGTGAATACGCTAGGAATTAATTGACGAATGCTGGAAGTGCGTTAGTGAAATCGATATGACGCTACCGAGAATAATACGAAGTTTGTATTGTACAATCGATTTTAGAAGAAACTATGGCACGGGAAGAGCACGGGATCTTTTTCATATTAAATAACGTTTCCAATAGTTCCTCGTTGCATCTCGTTCGTCTAATTTCTCACCGTTGCGCGCCGTTTTCACGCAAAAAAGATGTACTTATCTGAAATTTCGCAGATCTGCATTCGTCAGGTTTTTAGTTTATAGACGCATGAATTAATTAATTAACCATCGTGTTTTTTATTACAGTAAACAACGCAATGTTAAATGTGTACAGTGTCTTCCATATTTTTCACGACAAACCTGAATATTTTTCGCGTGCGCGAACAGCCCGAACAGCGCGACACATCTCGTCACATATTTGTTAACTATTATTCCCTGAATGTTGTTTAACCCGCGTGTGTGTAACTATATATATATATATATAAAAAAAGAAAAAAAAATTATTCCGTAAGTCGCCTCAGAGCAAAACAAGTTCGCAAGCGCGAGACCGTTTTTAAGCTAGCGTCGGATTATGTGCGTATTCGCAGTCGATTCGAAGCAATTCGATTTATTGGGTGCTAATGTGGATACCTTCGATACACGTTCGTGCAACTCTTGGTTCCTCATTTATTTATATACATACATATATATATATTTACTCAATACATATTTAGTTCTACAAATGTACTTCTTTTTCGTTTATTTGCATTTTGTCGATCGACACAAATCAAATTTATAATTAATGCACATTCAACGAATACGTGCATAGTGAAGCACTAGTTTTGAAAATTAAACAATTTAATTTCGATGTTCAACAATTATAAAACGTTACATATATTTTTTGAACTAGAGAACTAATTAGTTTCGAACTAATTTATTTAATTGGACGAAAAAAAAATATTTCATTTGTTTTATATCTTTTAGCATCTTTTCTCCTTTGACATCGTAAATCGCAATTGTGTTACTCTTAAGTACCACATACACACCTATACATGGATTTGTTTGATGTCAAAGATTCTTTTGTTTTATTGCAAAAAACTAACTTCCGTATTTATTCACGCTTTTAACATCTTCTAATAACTCTATGAAATTTTTTCTTGAAACTTTATTGAGAATGATGAAACAAATATACTCATTATTCGTATGTAATCTAAAACAAAATGTTATGGTGATGGTGCAACGTTAATAGCTTGATACATTTGTCTTCTAAGACTGTGGTATTTATTTTTGTATAGAATATAAATTGATCTATATATACGTTGAAATAAGCGACGTCTTGGTTCACTTTATAAATAAGAGATTAAAAAAAAAAAAAAAGAAAAAAAAAGAAAAAAAAACTGATCGTATAAAACGCGTTATAGTCAATATAGTATCTTTCTGCGAATACATCATTCCTTAAAAATATGGTTCCAAAACCAAAAGAAAGAAAAAAAAAAACTGATTTTTGTGGGAGAAGCTACTGCGCTAATGAAATAAATTTTTAATAAACAATTTTATTCCATTTTGATCAGTTGCTCAATGAACAATAACGTCTCTAGCCTCAAAATTCAACCAATTATACGAACCAATGATGAAAAAAAAAAAAGTATATAGTTTGGATTGTATTAGAATAATCTGAACTGTATGAGCATGAGATCTTTTAAAAGACAATAAATTATTTATACCTCTGTTAGTATTTATGTAAATTCGCGTATCTACGTAAATACTAATATATACTGAGTTGAAACAATTTTTAAGTAGGTAAAGTTTGTAAAAATGAATATACATATGTATTTAAGCATTTCAATTAAACTTCTGTTTCTTTTTTTTCAGAATGTGATTAAGATTGAAAAGATGCTCTTATAAAAATAATTTATTTACAATTGTTAAATAAAATTATCTATCACATAAGTATATCCCCCCATAGAAAAATAACCATAATTAATATAATATCTTGTTAGAATAAATTAGTTTCGTTACACGCATAAAATAATGCATTGTTATTTCAATATGACTCTCCTTGTTCAATAAACAACAGTTCAATTATTCTTTTGGTAAACAAGATAACTATATCTAATATTTTGTACCTTTTCTCTCTCCAATACCAATTTTATATCATATTTATATAGCCATGATTATCTTGATCTAAATATTTACTTACAGAGAATCGCGTTTTCATTTATAAAACTATAATTTTTTAAATATTCTTGCCATTATATAATTCTTCCCAGTTGAAGCAATGTTATTATAAATGAAAATGCCATTTTCTGTATAAGTAAATTATATTGAGATATCAAGTTAATTAACAGCTGTAAAATTCATCACACAAGTAAAACAGAAATAAAAGGTTTTATTGAGTAAAATCGTCAAATTGTGAAAAGATAATTTTTATTACATACATTTACTGCTCTTTAACTTCACGTAATCGACGCACTGCTGATCTTACTGAAGCAGCAGCCGTTGTCGAATATACCCATGCGCCACCAGCAACCGTCCTCTTGCAGCGTTTGCATGACCAGATTCCAACAACGGTACGTTTCATAGCCTCCTGTTACACATAAGAATAAAACAATCGAATTTTTTCTTATAATTTATTTCTAAAAAAATCTTTTTGATTCGCAATATAATTGCAATAAATAAACATATAAAACTTTATCACATTGAAACACTGATTTCAAAGCTCTTAAGTCAAAGCGTAGAAAATAAAATTTCTAGCCACTAAAGCATCTGCTTGCAAAAATCCCATTTACCTTGCCGCAAAACGAGCACGTGTACTTGCTGTGCTGCGTAACCTCCATCTTTTTAATCATCTTTCTGAGGGAGGCACCATAGCGGGTACCGTATTTGCCGGTGATTCCGACCTTCTTTGTACGCTTAGCCTGTCAAAATTCAAGTAATTTTCATCACATGTCTCCGCAATTTCGACATTTCGAGAAGACAAACGCGAATTTTCAATCTCGCGGTAAGGTTAGATCTCTCACGCGTAAGTCGAGATTTTACGCGACGAAATATACACGTTAACAAATTGTTTCGCTACAATTGTTTTTATTCGCTATTCGACATCGTGTATATTTCAACGAGATTCCGCGTATAAATTTCAATGGAATATCTTACCATCTCGAATAAGTGATATAGACACTTCCGTAACGGAACGCAAGAAACCGCAGAAAGAACGACAGACGCTGGCAAATCAACCAAATGGCGACGGATCCGCCATTACACGAAGAGAAATCTCAGGTCGGCTCGCATTGGCCGCGTTGGGCAGAACAATTGTCGTCTTGTCAACACTCGACGTTGATTGACTGGTTTTAAGAGTAAGACCCAATCACGATTGCTCACAAACCAGCTTGTTCTACTGAACGCAGCAATTGTATTTCCTTAAGACTTATCCACGTAAGAACATTAGTCGCAGATGACTCACGAAATTGACTAATCACGTTGGTCGATTGGCCAACGTGATTGGTTAATTTCCGAGATTTGTTTTCTACATAGAAACTAGATCGTAGAAAGAACTTGGATCGTCGGTTCTGCTTCCATTTTTCGCTCACGATCCTTTACTTTGCTAGAATACTCCAATTCGGAACCAACACGTGCGAACCATGGGTTTTCAGAATATTTGGTACTCGCATCCGCGAAAATACGGTCAGGGATCCAGATCCTGGTGAGTGTGACATACTCGTTAAAGTTATCAACAATAAATTTATGCAATACGCAAAATAAGTTTAAAATACGAATGTTCTAACCTTTCACAAATATTATTGATGATGAAGAGTTTTGGTCGAGGCTCCACGTGCGTGGATTCACAAACAAAATATTTAACTTATAAATATAAATAAGGAGAGTTGTTTGATTGGATGCATATATATATATATATATACGTATATATTGAATCAAATGTGAAATTTGATCTTATTGCAGCCGTGCTTGCGCAAACAGACATGGTCTTATTAGAAAATATGGCCTGAACATTTGTCGACAGTGCTTCAGAGAATATGCTGCTGACATTGGGTTTAAGAAGGTAAATAATAATATCTTTAATATATGCACAATATATTTTGTATAACAATATTTTATAAAACCACAAAAAATTTAAAATAGGTCAGATTACACTTAACTACTTTTTTTTGTTTTACAGCTGGATTAGCATGTAACAACAAAGTATAAAATTGTTTTACCGACCAATCACATCTACAATTTCCACAGCACTAATGTTGCAGAACAAAATTCCAATAAAATTTCCCAAGTTATCAGGTGAAAATAAACATTTTTTATTGTAATAAGCGATCGACAAAGAAAATGTATGTTTAACATGTATGTCAATTAAAAAAACATGTAAAATCTATCCACGGCTTTTCTCAGACCCCTCTGTTTAAAAAATTACCACGTGTAAGACAATTTTTATATTTCCTAGTCTCTTCTCGTTAGAAACCCGACACGACGATACTACGTGTTACACGTAATATAATATACATACGTTAATATATTCAATATTTACTCAAGTTTCTAGTAATTAATTTCTAGAATTAAAATAAAAAAAAAAAAATTTACAAGAGCGCCCTTTTGAACACTTGGCGCGTAGCAATACGATCCTGGCGCGCCATGGTGGAAAAAATTTTCTCGATATTCCGTCGCCGCTCCTACTTTAGTACGTGTGTAGTTATAAAGTCTCGTCAAGAGTTTAACAGCTCACCCGTTAGATCGGCGTGTTATGCGTCAGCGTGTCAGCGGATAATAGCGCAAGCACCGCTACCGCGAGCGACCGGTTGGTGGTCGGTTACCGTTGCCAGTGGTTCCCGTCGCGTGTGTGTCTCTCGTTCGTACGTCGTCTGGTATACGTCCGGTCGCTTAATCGGAGCAGAACGTGGTGCAAGCGCGGGGAGCAGCGAGTGAGAGAAATAACAAGCACAGCCGGTGACGAGTAACCAACAATGGTCGTGAAAATCTACATATCGGGTATCAGCGGCAACAAGGAAGTGAGTGAGCAACAACTTTTCAAGCTGTATAATTCTTCCGGATTCAGATGTATTCGCGATATTCAGGATGCGTGACAACGTATGTGTGTGTTTGTGCGACACACCGAGTTGTCCGTCATCCTCGTCATCGCGATCGCTATATCAGGTTACAATATACGAAAACTTCCGTAATTTTCAAGCGCCCGATAATCAGGGACTGTCATATGGAATCGTTGTACTATATATGCACGACGCGGGCGTGTATTTTTGATCTCGTTCGGTTGCCTCAACGATGCCGTAGCGTTATGACAGTTTTATGTATTTATTATACTATACATCGCAAACTTTTTCGAATGCAGTTGAAGCGCCTATTGTTAAATTTTGTATTTTTGTAGCATTGTTGCACTCTGATAAGATAAATGCAATCATCTATAGAACTCTGTAGTGTAAATAAAAACTAATAACGGAGAGAGTTTTGACTGGCCGATTACTCGTAAATGTATTGCAGGTGAAGAAAAGACAGCAGCGTGTGTTGATGATTCTAGATAGCAAGAATGTGGAGTACGAGACCATTGATATAACAGAACCGGGCAAGGAGTTAGATAAAGAATTCATGCAAGCTAATAGCAATGCGAGGAACAACAAGTATCCATTGCCGCCGCAAATATTCAATGAGGATGATTATTGTGGGGTAATTTACCCGCTTGTAATGATGAAAAAATAAGATGTACAAGATCAGAAAATATATTACAAATTTTTTTATATACAAATTAAATACGAGAAGTGAATTTTTTCAGGATTACGAAGACTTCGATATAGCAAATGAAATAGACGAATTGGAAAAGTTCTTGAAAGTAACACCCGCAGTCAGCACGGCAGAAATCACTCTGGAATCAAAATCTCAGAGCGATGAGATACAAGAAAACGGAAATACTTCAAGTCGAGAGGTAAATTTTTAGTCTTTGTAATTTTTTGTCAGTTAGGCGATATATATATATGTATTAATGCTTTGTGAAAAAGAATTTAGAAGTACCAAAATAGAAATAGCAATTATTATAGTCATGTTTTATTGTGCGACGTATGTGAAATGTATATTTGATGTATGACAAATCGCTTTTGTTGTAACACTATTTATAAATTGTTTGTACACATCTGGCATCTGAATTCTATGTTTCAGCCTTCCGCAGACAAAGAAGCAGTACTCTCCGATAGGTAACTGACATATATGTATATTAAAAGATTCAATCACAAACAATACGGAGATAATAGACATCGCGAATTGAATGTGTAAATTGCAGTTGAATTAAATTTGTCTGCATTATCGATTTTTATGATTATCTCTGCTTCAGTTTACAAGAAAGAACAGCTCTAGAGAGCGAGAATAAAGCGTTAGACGAGTCAAAACCGACTGAAGTAGATAGCGCTGCGAAAGCCAGCGAGGAAGGTGCCGAGGATAGCGGTGATAAAAACGAAGAGAAATCCGACGATCAAGAGAAAGAGGAATAGATGCAAAAGTAACACCCATGTGAAATTATGGGATATTCCACACAGTGACATCTTTTCTTTTCCACCTCCAAGCGTATTTTGCAAAGCTACGTTTATTACAATACTAAGGCTGAACGAAGGTACTGCCAAGATTAATATTCTGTATTTGCGGAAAGTCTGTTATGAACAAGTATATAAGTGGCGCAATAGAACATACTTTTGTAAAAAAAAAAAAAAAAATTATACTTTGTATTTTAGATCGAAAAAACGCGTCTTCGCCAATGTTTTGCAACAGGTCTGATTGTAGAGGTGATATGAGACAAATATCTCTTCATATCACTTTCTCTCTTTGCACATGTCTTCACGTTTGTTATTTTGCCTCGTTTTCGCATTGCACCCCGCACCCAAAAAATATAGTACTTCCGAGACAATGAAATTTAATAATATATATATAATGTTTTTTTTTGTATTACTTTGGTTATTGTTTCCGCGTGAAAAAAAACGTGAGAATAAATATAGAATACAGCAACACACATCACTTGAGATATATGCAAAAAAACGAATATGTTTGTATAATATGTTATATATAATTCTTTTTATGTTTAAATATACTTGTGATTGTTACAAACACATGGGAGAAAATTTGAATCTTCGAACACCAAGCACAGCACACAATAAGTATTATAAAAATTGCTATTTGTGTACGGAATTTCTCTTTCGTAAATATTTAAGTTGTGTTAAGATAATCAGAAAGTCTTTCCACACAGATATGCCAAAAGAAATGATTAATTTCTTGAAAAATATATATATATATATGTAATATATAATATACATTAGGGGAGTATTAGAGAATAAAAGAGCAAGAAAAGCTTTCTAGATTTTTATAATTCGATTATATAAACGTTTTTTTAATCAACGTATATTTTTTATTTTTTATTTCTAGTTGACAAGATTATACTGGGATATGACATATGACTCACACGTTGAAATGACTTAATTTCCTCAATATGTGTGATGACTCATATTTACTCGGCACAGTGTGTTTGACAATCGAGTTTTTTTTTATCTTAAGTGATTTCTAAGTTAAAATAATGTTGTCAGGTATAACAATACAAGACTTTTACGAGCAGTATATACGAGTTATATTGTAATATAATAATATGTATACATATATGTAAGAGTTTACGGATATATAAAGAGAAGTTTTCTTTTACAATTGCTACTATTAGGACGAAACACAATAAAATGACGTGGTGTAAGACGAACAACACGATATGTAAACCGATTAAGCAAAATAATTTTCTATACAAATCCGATGGTTTCCAAAAAATCATCTGTTCTTTAATTATATGTACAATAATAAAAACGTTCGCGATAATAGCAGCAATTGTAGCAATTGAAAGGCCTATGTTATTATCAGTCGAAACGCTCCTTCCTCGATTGTGCTCAATAAGATTGAAATATCTTACATAAATCTTATGTCGCTTGTTCACATGATACCATTATCAAAAATAAAATTAAGCTTTACGCAATATTGCTTTGTTACAAATAAAAAAAAATATATATATAAAATATAAAAAAGAGAACAATTAAAGAATCTATTCCGGCTCTGTAGTTTCTAAACTAATAAATATATATTCGGTCATTGGAGCCATTCACTAGGTGTTGTGCGGAAATTATACGTGTATATATGTCCATATATACGTGTTCACATGTAAATTTTTACACGTGAAATTCGAATTGAATTCGCCGAATAGGAAAGGCGACGGCACGGAAAGCCGGAGATTCCAGGTTCGACTCCTGGCCGAGGAGTTTTTTTCGCAATATAAATTTAATTTCAATTAGGGGGGTATTTGGGATTTCTTATATAAGAGATGCAAGTATAGCATCCAATATGAATTTTAGAATTGTTAATTCAATTCGAATTTCACGTGTAAAAATTTACATGTGAACACGTATATATGGACATATATACACGTATAATTTCCGCACAACACCTAGTGAATGGCTCCAATGACCGAATATATATTTATTAATAAAAAAGAGAGTTATGTTTGCTATATTATAATTCTATTCTTTAACACTCGCGCGGCTTGAAACACAATAAAATCAATTTATAATTAATATTTCATATAACACATATATATATATATATACACACACACACATATATAATTTATACATAGCTGCGTCAAAAATGAGAACAATATCAAAGCTTTATCTGCACTTAATATGTGTCTTTCTCACACAAAGATGGAGAGAGAATTAACACAACAAAGATTGAATATACATATATATATTATTGTTAAAATAATATTTGTTGTGTCACACAACAGGTTTATATAATTTGTAGGCGTATAACCATATATATTTACAAATAAAACATTATATCATTACAAAAATATATCATTACGTATATATATATATATAGATCATGGTGATCATTGTTACACAAGCATACAAGAAAATTTACTAAAGACAAAATATATATTATTTAAACTTAAGTTTCAACTTGTTTGTATATCCTAAAACTTTTTATTTCTCTAATTTATCACAAAAAATATCCGTTTAGCATTATGTATACATTACATAATAACTATTGGAGTAATTGACTACATATTTCGTTCATTTAGTAAACTTGAATACAGATACATTAATTGTCATCTATAAATCCGCTGACTTCTCTTCTAAAAGCAATGTAAAAAAGTTTTAAATATATACACAAAATATATATGTTTCTTTTCGATATACAGTTAAAAATACTATTTTTTTATACACATCTTATCTTCAGTCAATAATATATTCTCTAATAGATTCTTACAGGGTGTTGTACTTTTAAAATAGAACGCTATCTAATTCCTTAACTATCTTTCTCTTGTATATTTGGTGTTTCCACTATGACACGAGTACAGCCTGAAAACAATAATTATCAATATGTTTTTTTTGTTATATATATTTAAAACACGTAAAAATATGTGTGAAAAAATTTTGTATTTAAAACTCTTGGCAAGAAATGTATAAACATCCTGCAATGTTTTTACACTACTAAAGTATTATTGTGTATAAATATTTTGTTTTTTTCACTAATGATACATCTTACTATCTAAACTTTGTTTAAAGAAACATTACAAGACATTTCTCATTTAAACATAGTGCATATATTTTATGAATAAAACATGGTTCATGAATCTATTTTTCACGAATCTATTTTTAATGAAACTGAGCGGATAAACAATAAAAAAAGAAAAATTTTCTAATTACGATTAAAAAGATGAGACAAATGCATTGTTATTATTATGTATGTGTAGCAAACTTTACTACAAAATATAAATAATTGCACAATGTTATGTTAACTTATATCATGTTTGTGATCATCATGATAATAAAAACATAAATATATGGATAAAATGTTCGAGCTCTCTCTGTCTCTCTAAATATACGTACACAAAGCACAAAAAATATTAAAAAAAAAAATAAAATAAAATGTAGTCCATTTTCCAAAAATTGCGTTTATTTATATTTTTTACTCTTGGGATGTATCCCAAGTAATAATTACTATGCACATTCTTGTATTTATCGATACGCATTAATACAATATGTTCATTACTATTAAACAAATTGTGTTTAAATAAACTTTTCGTTATATACACTAAAAAAGATTAAACAATACTAGTTTATAAATAAATGTAAACTAGTATATTAGGTAATCAGTGGTATGTATATATATATATGTGTATATATGTGTATGTACATGTATGTGTATATATACATACACATATATATACACATACATGTACATATACCATATTGGTATACTTTTGTCTTCAATAAGATAACGAAACTTTATCATATAAATTATTGGTCTTGCTGTAATTAAGGCATTGAATGCAGCTTTTTCATAGGCACATTATAAGGCAAATAGGTTAATAAGAATATTTTAGGCAATTTAATAAACTTGTTTAAAAAAAATTGTTTTTATGTATTTTAACTTAATAAATATATATATATATTATATTGTACAAATATTGAAAAGCTTTACAACTTTTAATAACAAACGCGAGAGAAAATGTGTAATAATTATTCTTTATTAAAAAAAAGACACATGTATATATATGTCAATTTTAATTAAAACTTGCTACATGTAAAAGCTGCATAGCCTATCCAATAGGCAATTGAATGCATTTGTCTTAAACATAGTTAAACTCGTGAAAAAATTAATTATTTATAAAAAAATTTTACTATTTTTTTCCTCTCTTCATAATTTTTCAATTATATATATTATTATTAAGCTATTTCTCCTTAATCTGCCATAAACTGCTCTATATGTATACATAAAAATATGTAGCTTACAATGTATATACAGTCTCTATTACACATTAATCGGTTTTCCTTTGCTCTTAACTGACATTAATGAAACAGTTAAAACCTATTCTCTTAATCGCATCAAATTCTTTGTGTAATTATTAAGTACATGAATAAATTATACAGTGCGTTATATACTATTCTCTTTGTAGTAAACATGTTTCCAAACCACGCAGAAAACTGCTGTATATATAATAATATTTGTACCTATTCTGACTGAAATGTGCCAAGAGAACAATACGTAGAAGTATATAGAATATACACAAATATATATTTCATGAAAAAATTACGTATAAAATTACGTATAAAAAGAACAATTGTTGAGAATGAAAGAAAATTATTGGATCTGGAAAACTCTCGTCATTATAAGAATCTCCGATCCATATGTTTCGTTTTTTTTTTTGTTTTTACATCTCATGTTTCTCTCTTTCAGAAATTTAATTTAAAAAAGGTACGCATAAACACAACCATCGAATTGTTGTATTATATTCGAGACTATTACATTTTAACAGACCATGTTTCGTATTATGCTTATAGAAATATTATATTTATGTATAAATAGATGGATTTAGTTTCTTACAATTTCTAAGATATAGCAAAAAACTAACACGTGTATAACTTAATATTTTGCAATGCTGTTATATGTAACACACAGTTTGAGGTATTTATTTCTTCAACAACACTTAAATCAAGTTGTAAAATAGCTTCCACAGAGTTACTTCCAACACACAACTTAACTATACGCACTTGTACGAGTGCTCGATCTACTGTACGCACACAGATAAAACTTCGACAGAATTATGCTTTGTTACTTGACTTAAGATCGACCGTACGTCGAGTATCGTACGAGGAGAAATGTGTTACAGATAATTTACACGTGCGAAATATGGTATATAATAAAATCTAACTCAAATATAAATGAAAAAGAAAAATAAATATGAAAAAAAATCAAAAAGAATAGTGCTCTATAAAAAAACATTTATTAATGTTTAAATAATGATGATTTAATTAACGCAATTGATAATATAAATGACGCTGTAACATACATGTTTACAGCTTTCTCTTTTTACATATATATCTAAAACTGACATTACACACGCTTTATCGTGTATACAGAACTTGGAAAATTAATGTCAGTTAAGATTCTCAATATGTTATACATATTCAGTAGCAAAAAAAAGTTCTTTACAGAACAAAATAAAAAAAAATTCGCAAATATAAGAATTGTAATTGATTGATTGTAATGTTAAGTATTGTATTCTCATTAAATATCTGATCTGTCAAGTTTTTTTCCAGGACGGTAATTCTAGTTTTTGTATTTAAGATGTCAATTACTGGTTACGTATATGTGTACATACATATGCAATATCAGAACTGTGGTGTTATCGCATATGACACCTATTAGCTTATGTTTTAATGCACGATATTTTATGCAAATATGTGGTGCGTATAATACACGAAATTCATAAATCTACAGTATCTACTATCTGTCACAAAACACTTGATATTAAAAAAGTTGAAAAATTTGTTTTCTACTGAAAAATACGTCATTGTAAAAACCAGTTATTTTACTGGTATTTAAACGATTCTAAGCACATTTTAAACAAGTGTATTACTTACAGTCTTATATCACACAAAGAGAGAAAATCAAAAGAATGTTCACAATTGGTAGTTTTGGATCTCAGATAAATTAATATATATATATAGAAAGTAAATATGTATATATACATATCACAGTATAAAAAAAATATATAAAAGTGAATTATAGTTTTTAAATTACAGTTTTTCATATAGAAACAAGAAAATTTGTAAAGAAAATATTAATATATGATTTATCACAAAACGGTTCTTCAAAACTTCTTTCAATCACTTTCTATAATATTTTATCACGTTTACACACTTTTTAAAACAAATATTACACACTTTTAAAACAAATAATAAAAACAAAATTATAGTTTAATTTGCTGTTACAGCATGTGTAATCATTCTTAATTGATTTTCTCCTAATTTTCATTATGCATTGTATATGTTGTGTCTCTCTTATAACAAATACTATACAGAAATATAATTAATCCGTACCAAAGTATTTTTGTCCAAAATGATTTGGCGCAACAGTATGGATCTCTGATGTTAAGATCTTCATCTATAAAAAGAAGCAGAATAATTTTATTTAAAAAAGTAAATCGCACATATACATAAATACTAATATAATTTTTAATTAAACCATTATATTAGTATAAACATTAAACATTATGCAAGAAATCACCTTAGGAAAGGCAGTGATTAAAGACTTGGCTGCGATTGGCGTACAAAATAAATTTGACAGTATAATATTCTCTTCAAGAACATTGTGTTCCTTTAAAACAGCTATAGCTTTTATAACAGTATTTCCCGTACCTACGTGTGTGCAATAGAGACATTAGACTTACTTTATAACTCAGAGTGCTAGCATATTCAATCAATCAGGTAAAATATGAGTAATTTGTTAAAATATTAGTTTTTTCATAAAAAAAACTTACTCATTATTGGATACATCAACAAGACTTTTCTCTCGGATATATCATCTGGGAATTTGGCATAAACCACTCTAGCTTCATGTGTGTCCATGTCACTTTCTACTAATATTTTACCAATTCTGATGCTACGACAACAATCTCTGAGACCCTAGAATATTATTCTGTGATATTCACTAATTTATTTCTATGATTTTAGTGGATTTTACAGTAGCTTTATTTAAATTATACCTGTTCCATAGCTTCTCCACTTCTCACTATAGATACACCACAGTTTCCTTTTTGATACTTCAAACCTTTGTAAGTGGCACCAGTCGGAGTTGTTACTACACATTTTGTAAAAGGCAATTGGTTCAAACTCTCTTCAATAACTAATCTGATCTAAAATATTTGAGAACATTATGATACTGCTTATTTGTAACTTTTATCTTTAAATAGTAGATGCTCTTAAAAATGTATACAACAGATAAATATCAAAAATGCGCACATATATCTTACCAAACGATCAGCATAGAATTTGAAATCACTCCTTGTGGTATTTCTATAAAAGAAATGATAAAATATGCGCATTGTTTAATTAAATTGAAAGGTGAAAAACACCTTTTTTTCTCTTAATTTAATGAAATATATAAAATATTACATTGGAGATAATTTTATGATTGTGTGTAAAAAATTTTACATGATGAATAGTTAGTTTTATTCACACATACACACACAGATACACGTGATATTAACCAGTATTCACTTACTTATCCCGCAAAATAGTTTGCAACTCTTTCACTTGATTGTTACAAGGTAAAATCTTCAAGTTCGCCCCGTACTCTTCGGCATCGTAGCTATCATTCAGCAACTTCGTCGCAACGTCCGTACTACCCATGATAGATATATTGCACCACGTGTTATCAAGAGCACCGGCGGAATCAACAGAATAGTAGTTCAATGGCTATTGAGTACATAACCAAACCAAATAGACCCTCTACGTTGACGGGAGATTGTGGGAAATGGAGGAAACGCATCTGATGCGCATGAGCAGTAAAGAAAGTTGATCGGAGGATAGTATAAAAAAGAGCTTATAAAAGCGGTCGCCAACTGGACTGTTCTTCTTTTCTTCAAACATTTCAGCTGCTGGATTGATCAACACAAAAGTGAGTATGTCATTTCATTTGCATTCGTGTTATCTTTGGTTCGTTCTTTTTCACTGAACTCTAGTTCAAAGTTTATTTTGTTCACTCTAAATAGAAGAAAAAACAAAAGATAAACTCTGTAAAAACGATAAACTCTTGACTTAGTGTAATCATTTCAGCGAAAAAAACAAACCATTTGGTGTCGAACAAGTCACTTGAATCGGTGCAGAAAAAAATATGTTTCATACTTGATATCTATACAAAATATGAAAAATATAGAAAAATTGCAAATTGGAAATAATATAAAATCTTGAAAAAAATAACATACAAATTCACAAGACAAAAGTGTTCAAAAGTCAGAACGCTTTGTTTTATATGCGAGTGCAATAGTTTTAAAGTGTCTGATAAGTTTTAAAACAATTTTCGGTCTTTAAGTATTTTTTTTTCAACTTTGAAATTTCGAATGCTGACACATAGCAGTTTTAAAGAATCAAATTTCAGAAATCATTTTACGCGAACAATGTCAACACTTCGGGTACGGTTAAAGTCTCACTGTAAATGAGGCTATAGCGCTGCGCAGTAAGTCTTTTGATCGTAAATATTTAGTAGGAGAAAAGATGAAAGAGAAATTGTACGTTTTGAGAGGTTTTACTGTACATTTATTAATCAGCGCTGCGCAGTAAGTCTTTTGATCGTAAATATTTAGTAGGAGAAGAGATGAAGGAGAAATTGTACGTTTTTTTTTTTTTTGGGAGGTTTTACTGTACATTTATTAATCAGATGATTTGTATCATAACACACAATTTTATCAGATTATTTGTGTCATAATAATTTTAATATATTTAGTATTACATATATATACATAAAAATGTTGACAATGGAAATGCCAATACAAGAACAAGTGTTGCAATCGGTTGGAGGAAATGAACAATTGTTGAATAAGTTGTCGGATAAACTTCGATTATGGCTAAAACAACAACTTCATCTTCCTCAAGGTATGTATACTTTGACCTAAAAAGATGAAAGAATATTTCAGTTTTAAATAAACAGACGTAATTATATTTTATAGTATATTTTGTATCTTTATAAACATATAAATACAAGTCTGCATAGAATGTAGTAGTCTGCACGGAGTCTTAGAATAGATCATTTTATAAAAAAAAAAACGCTATTCTCTCTTAGAAATTTCTGATCGTCGATTGAAGTACTTCATCTATTCTGCGAAATTTGATTTTGAAAAAGCCAAGAAACGTCTGGATCTCTTTTACACTATTCGTACTTTGAGTCCCAAATTATTTGGTGATTATGATCCATTGGATGCTGGTTCGATTCAACAAGACAGTTACGTGTAAGTATTCTTTTAGAGTACATTTCTACACGGAAAAAAAATGATGTTGAATCAACAGTATCAGTTTAATTGAAATATATCCTGTTGATGCAACATCAATATTGCATTATACACAGCAGATAGTTGCTTTTAGAATCTAGACATTAAATTAATCGCATTTGCAATTGAATGAATTATTTATTTTTATGGCAGCTCGTGACGTCAACTTTAATTAAAGCAACTCCATGTTTTTTCTGTGTATACAAGTTTTTATATCATAGACGAGTGTTGCAAACTTTGGCCGGCTAGCACCGAAAGCACCGAGGTGTTGGGAGCCACTGGAAGCACGCACACAAGCGAAAACCGTCGTCCGTGTGCGTGACGTCACGCTCGTCTGTCGGCTCGTAGAAGAATGCAGACATATTATGTTCCGTCTTCTTTCCGTCTTCAAACCGGCTCAACAAGATGACAGACGAGGCATGTTCACGTTACGATTATTAATCTCGGAAAAGCGTTTCACGTTGTCATACGCAAAAAGCGCGCAACGTAACGTGAACATGCCTCGTCTGTCATTATGACAAACGTTTTGACCATAAGAATGTAGTTTTTTTCGATGTCACAAAACATTAACATAAAAAAGAAGATCAAATCTTTTAGACTCTCTTTTTCTACGTAATGTTTGTGACATTGTAAATTGGAAAGGACTACATTGATATACAGATCGATATACAGGGTGTTTGACAACGAATGAATAAACCAATGTGTGTAGGTAGATCGGATAAATCTGAATAGAAAAGTTATTTACCATTTTTTTAAATTCGCAATAGTTATTGAGATATAAATTAATAAATGTGAGCCAATGAGTGCGCGGGAAGCAATGATCGGACTTTATAGAGGTGCACGATTAGCTATAAAGAAAAATGGCTTATCTTATGCAACGATAGGCGGAAATCTCATTATTTTACTGGTCTAAAAAAAAAGTGATTATAAAAAATCACGTTTACCATAACTCGCGCTTTTGAGTAAAAACTAATTGCGTAATGACAAAACCAGTTTGTATCAAATTAATTGCGTTTTTTTTCATTACAAACTATCCTTGAATTGAAATTATAATTTGAATTAAATATTATTTTTAATCTTTTTTTTTATAAGTACGTAATATCTATAAAGATTTTATATTTTATACTTTTTAATATATACTTATACTTATTCATACTTTTTACATACTTTGTTTTTAGACGATGGATACCTCTGCCAAAGTTAACGCCAGAAAAATATAGAATAATGTTTTTCCAGATACTGAACCATGATGTAGATGCGTTCGATTCTTACAAAGTTGCACAGTATGTATAATGTTTATTGAATAAACACACATCGCATACACATAACAATGGTAGATAATTGACTAAAAGCTGAAATTACTAAAATATACAAAATCAGCTCTTTATTTTTTTAAATTTTTGTTTTTTCTCTTGAACAAGTTAACACATGAGGCCGCAATAAAGAATCGCAAAAACTTGCAATAAAAAATTTCTTAAAATATTACAGACATACTTTTCGGACATTTGACCTGTGCATCGAGGAAAACATAGTAGATAATTGCGATATTCTCATTTGGGACTGCAGCAATGTACTTCTCAGTCATATATTGAAGTTTACACCAAACATAATGAAAGATATTACCATTGGCCTGGTAAAATTATTATAAATAAAAAATTATTTCCCATTCTATATTATACACATACGTATAACGTTGTGCAAACTTCTTATTTTATATTATATTTATATTTAGGAAGCATTCGGCGCAAGAGTTAAAGCAATTCACATATTCAATGCGCCCTCTTATATAAATGTCTTTTTGACAATGATGAAATCAGTAATGAGCGCAAAACTTATTAAAAGAGTAAGAATAAAACACTTAAAAAAATTACAAAATAATAAAAATTAAATACGACATTATATGTACAACATTATTATATGTATAAGTCGTACGTTATATATATTTTTTGCATTTGTAACAAAGAACTAGATTGTATTAACTTTTGTTTTTACAAAATAATTACTTTATTTAAAGTTTCACGTAGTATGACATTGCAGATATGTGTTCATAAATCTGGAGTGGAATCATTGTATGAAATTATACCAAAATCGCTTTTTCCAAAAGATTATGGCGGTGATCAACCGTCAACATGTGAAATAACAGGTATAACGCTTCTATATTTAATATATCTATCGTCTAATATACATACATCCTCGCAATGTTGTATTATTCTAATATAATTATAATATAAATATTATTCTAAATAATATTATTCTAATATAATTGTTATATTATTTAAGCAATAATTATATTATTCTAGAAATGTGGCGTGCGAACTTGATTAAAAAAAGAGACTGGTTCTTGGAACAGAACAAACTCAAAACCAACGAATCTCTGCGATCTAATTCCGTAATAAATCTGGACGATCTATTCGGAGTTTCGGGAACATTCCAAAAACTGGACATTGACTAATGCAGAATAAAGTATATGGAACGTAAAAAGTAAAAACTTTGGCAACTGTGAGAAACACGATGAAACTTATACGTGTGTGTGTATTAATTATATGTATTAATACGAGGGATATTTTGTATCAACTTCGCAACTATCTATTCTCGAGTTTAAATCATGTACTAATGCTAGATTTTATTCACCTCTACCGAGATTGCATAGAATTTGGAACCAAGTATTGAATGAAACATTGGAAATGGAATCCATTAGTAATTATAAGCGTAAAGTACATTAGTTGATTTATTCTGAAAACTTTGTTAGCGAATGGTAGCACTCGCGAACTTTGTCTTTGCATTGTATTACTTTGTATAAAAGACTATAACCCGTTTAAATAAATAAATATTTGTTAAAAAAATAAAACACGCGACTTTATAATTTTTTGTACTGGTATATAAATATATCTATTTTTAAGTGTGTATTATATTTTAAAACTTACGTTATCTTTCACTTTTGTATTGATTATATTTAATATTTTTTAAGAATTACCTGTAAATATTATGTCCAAACTGTTAATGGCCTTTTTAATCCTTTCACTACTGTTGATCTTAAGATAGATTACATACACTAAACGTGTACATGTGTTAGTTGTGTACATGCACAGTTTTGCAAATGGCGTCCAACCTATTAACCGTAAAAACCTTTTCCCTTGAGCAGATTCCCTCCCAATGAACCGTAAAAATCGGAACTACTTTTGTATCACGGAGTTCGATCTCCTTACTTTTACTTCGTGCGCGCAACGCTCTCCCCACTCTGCCCACTATTCCACTTCTATGCGCAGACTGCGGACCTTTCTCACATCGAAAAGACAGTAATTCGGTCTGTTAACGCGAAAGGTGTTTATAGGCGTCCATTTCAAATTGCTCGGAGCGAACTGGAAGCGCTTATAAACACCCACCAAATCTTATCAACAATAGTTGCAATAAGCTTCACTTAAATCAAATTATAAATCGCGTTGAACTTCTACCTACCTACTGTATGCTACGCGCTGTATATATCACAGTCTGTCGTAGCAAAGGGGTCAATCTGCAATTTTGTGGAAAAATAAAAAAACGCATAACTTTTTAAAAATACTTCGTTAGAGCATTTTATTAGATATAATGTACAATTACCTACATTTTCGTAATATAAGAAAGCTCTATTAGACTAATTCGTTGACTTTACACAGGAATTAAATTCGAGCATTACTTTTAACAAATCCTCCACTGACTAGAGAAAATAATACAGAAAAGATATGTATAAAAGGAAGAAGACAGAGTCGAATTGTTTATTTTCTAGCAAGTACACAATAGAAGCGAACCATCACCTTAAATAATAATATATATATTGTGACTCGTAACATAAAACAGTTAAGTTGTTGTTTGAACCCTCGAGAAAAGAGAATACAAAAGAGACAAGGTGACAGTCACTGGAGGAGTTGTGTATAGAAATACAAAACCGACCAAAATAAGACGAATGGTCTGAGATGCATTCCGTCAAAATTATTTAAAAAAGAATTATGTTATTTATAAAATATTAATTATTCTAATGGACTTATGATAGGTGATAGTCAGGAGAAGGTTCAGCTACAGATTCAGTAGTGAACAGAGGATTTGGGAACTCTGGTGGGTGTGGCAGTGGTCCAGCAGTCTTTGGCTGACGTCGATACGCCATAAGCCAGCATGACACAGCGATAGCTACGGCAACCAGTGCCAAGAGTGCCGTAATTATCAATGCTATGATAAAGCCGACCATAGAAACACAGATATCTTCTACTCTTTGCGCTGAAGGAGCTGAAAAATACAAAATATAAATTACTCTTCTCTTGTTCTCACAAAATATAAATTACTTCATGTTGTAAACGCAATAGCTTCTCTTTTCCTGTGTATATCAAGTTCTTACCTTCAGCTGGATCTGCTGTATACCTCTCCTCTCTCCTTTCCAGAGTAAATATTAAATTAGACTGAATTGTTATTTCTTCACGAAGTTGACCTTCGTATCCGTCAGATATACTTAAAGACGTATCGTTCATTTCGGAAGCGACGTCTCTTCGGCGACGGCCGAAAGCGTTGTAACCTCGACAGTTTACCTGTTGCAAAAGACAAAAGAGAAACGCATTTAATTTGTAATTATCTTAACACTGTCTTCCGACATCTCGAAATAGCAAAATTACAATATAAATTCTACGCTCGTTAATAACTCACAGGTTGGCAGCGTCCAAAGCACACGCGTATATTGCATTGGAATCTTATATTGTCACTACTGGGGAATTTGAACGCGTTAAAGCTAGCCATTAAAGATTGCGTCTCGGGATTCTGTTCCCATTCTCCGAATATCGTAGGATCTGTCGCACAGCCATTCTCATCTGTCACGACATATTCGTTCTCCAAATTATCTTCCATGGTTTTGGCAACGCAATTTCGCGCGAATCCGCCGTAAATAGCTACAACATGTCATCGATTAAACTCGTATTTTAACAAATAAAAAATAAAACTCTTTATTGAAGATATAAAAAAAATATATCTGATTCTTACATGAAGGTTGAACTTCCACTTGTAACATCAGATTGTCTCCGATTTCAGCTGAGTTAATTTCGTTCCCGTTCTGAGCGACTATTTTCATTACACATACAGGTGGTGGACCAGTATTAGCGATCGTTCCGGCGGTAGTGAGCATAGAGACGTTGAAGCCGAGAGTGACATTTTGCTCGCCAGTTTGATATATACACTTGATGTGATAAGCTTGTGCTTTGTAAGTCATCAGCTTCGGGTGTTTCTGTATGACAAGCACGAAGCTAGCTTGTCCCTGAAGAAAGAATCACATGAAGATTATTCTCAAAGATCTATCAGCGCGAAATATAAATTATATGATGCGTGTACTAACATTCACGTGTATCAGACCGCAATTGCCAAATGCAACTTTGAACGTTTCCGTTTTACGTTGAGTTTCAGCCGGTATCGAAACAACTCGTCTGCACTGTTCGTCCTTGCTGCGGCCTTTAACGTACAAAACTCCGTCGAAATCTTGATCCTGCAAGTGTATCACAACTTGCACTCCGTCCGACAAACAGCTCACGTCCATTTCCGGTCTGGGGAAGTCTGTCCGGCCGTCTTTTTTGTCGACTGAAAACAAAAACAAATCGAAAATATTCACAACAGGAAGACTCTTTTTGCGAAGGATCTTTTGCCAGTCTCTTTATGTTCTTCTTCTTTACTTACAGCATTGCGTATATGGATTGCCTAAGTAGCCGTTAACGCAGATGCAGATGGCCTGGTGTCTGGTGGCGTTGCAGAGCGCGTGTATACCGCACTCTTGATTTCTGCAAGGATTTTCGCAAGTTCGAGTAATCGTGTCGCAGTATCTATCGTCGGCGCAGTCGTCGTCGCGTGTGCACTCTATTATACCAACTAAAAAAGAAAACAAAAACGATATTATTGTAGGTTTCAGCAATTTTCGAAAACGTTCTTCGGATTAAACGTGAAATCAAACACAGCCGACTTACTCTGCCTGCAATATCCGCTGGTGTCTATTCTGTATCCGTAGCGCGTTGGACACACGCAATTACCGTATTCGTCTATACTGAATCCCTTTTCGAGATCGCACACGCAAAAGCCCTCCTCGTTTATCACCATATTGGACTGTCTGCGGCAAGGTATGCAATCGTCGTTCTCATCCTTACCGAACCCAGGTGGGCAGACGCAATTGCCGTGTTCGTCGCGAATCTGACCTCTTCCGACCGGGCATACTGAAACAAAGTGTGTGATTATAACAAAATAAATTAATCAGTTTTTAATATTTCTTCCTCACACAATGATTCCAAGTTTTTTCTCGTGTATTTTGCCAATTATACTTACCCTTGTCACAACGAACAACTGCGTTTCCACGATATCCTGGAAGACATTCGCATATCATGGTTCTAACCGGACTGGTGTCCAGAACTTTGCACTCGGCATTGATGCCGCAAGGTTCGATCTTAGTGCACGGATTGATGCACTGTCCGTTGAAGCAGGCGGTCTGAGACGGACATTCGTTGTCCGCCTTGCACTTTTCTGTAACTGCAAAACAATTGAAAGATCAAAATAGGTTCTTGAACCCATACGATTCGCACTTATCTATGTTGAAGACGAAGTGAACTTTTACCTTTGGCGCATCCTGATTTAACATCACCGACATAACCAGGCGGACACGCGCATTCCACAACGTGATTGTAAACGTTGCAGTCCGTGTTGCCGGTACATGGGTTCTGCGCGCAGGGATTTTCACAGCGATTGTTGATGCACGCCTTGTTCGTCGGGCAGTCCGAGTTGCTTCTGCATCCGAGCAGCACGCAGGAAACCCTCGGATTGCCGCCGAAACCAGGTGGGCACTCGCAGATGGCCTTGTGATTTATACCATGGCAGACCGCGTTCTTGCCGCACGTAGGCAGAGATGGCGAGCACACCGGCACGCAATTGTGTTGGACGCACACGTGCGAACCGCTGCAATCGCCATCCGTTCTGCATCCCGCAACTAGAGCAACCAGACCAACGTTAGAATGATATGATCTCAACGCGAAGAATAGAAAAAATAGATTTCCCTTACGTCAAAGTATCGTGTGTCTTACCCTTTCTGCAAATAATGTCCGGATTGCCGTCGTATCCCTGCGTACACGAGCATATCGGTTTGTGATTGATGACATTGCAAACGGCGTTGGGCCCGCACGCGCAAGGATCTCTGCAGACGGCGTTGATGCAGGACCTCTCGGACGAACAGTCGTCGTCCTTGCTGCACTCGATCTTGACGATCGGCGTAGTGGCGCGGCAGGTACCGCTGCCGCTGCTCACGTATCCGCTGGGACACACGCAGACCATAGTGCGGATCGGATGCGTCGGCAGGACGCGACATTCGGACGGTTCCGTGCACGGCTGTATGATCGGGCACGGGCTCTGACACTTGCTGTTTAGGCAGGCGAAGGAGTCCGGACAGTCGCTGTCCTCCCTGCACTCCGGTCTGACTTCAGGTCGGCAGTTGATATATGGGTTTCCGGTGAAGTGCGGCGGGCACCGGCATATTGGCAGATGATTCAACACCCTGCATTCCGCGAGCGGTGAGCACGGATTGTCGTGCACGCAGGGATTGACGCACTGCATGTTGATGCACGAGTGATCCCCGGGACAATCGCCGTTGCTGTAGCAGCCGATCACGCGGCAGCGATCTAACGGATTGCCGTGATAGCCGTTACGGCAACGACAGTCCGCGACGTGATTATTCGGGAAACATTCGGCATTGACACCGCACGAGTCCGCGATCAGGCACGGATTTACGCAGTTGTTGTTCTTACAGGCTTTATCGAGCGTGCACTGACTGTCATGTCGGCACTCGACTGAGTGACACGCGATATCGGGATTGCCCTGGTAGCCTCGCTCGCACGAGCAGATCGGTTTGTGGTTGCTCACGTGACAGACGGCGTTGGGACCGCAGTTGCAGGGATTGCGACATTGCCTGTTGATGCAGGTCTCGCGATCGCTGCAATCGTCGTTCGTCGTGCACGTTCCGATGACCGTCAGTTGTACTACGGAATAATTTTTGAAATTTATTAAAAAATAATGTCTTTAAAAAAATTTTAACTTCTCTTAGTGATTTTGTTTTACTTACTTGGCCTACATGCGCCATCGATGTCGGTGATCCATCCCTCTGGACACGTGCAAATCATGGTTCTCACTGGCATGGTGTTGAGAAGATCGCAACGAGCATTTGCCAGGCAGGGTTTGATAACCGGGCAAGGATCGATGCACTTCTCACGAATGCACACCGACTTGTCCGCGCAATCGACGTCGACTCTGCACTCGGGCTCCTCGATTTCATCCGGCAGACGTCGTTCGCAGTAGGAGAATGGATTTCCGAGCGGTATGTTTTCGGGACAGCGACAGTACGGCACGTGATCCTGCACGTAGCAGACGGCGTTCTGGGCGCAGGGCGATTTCTCAACGCACGGATTCACGCAGCGACCGCCGTCGCACGCCAGATTGTACGGACAGTCGTGATCGGTGTTGCACTCGATCCTCTCGCAATGGATCTGGGGATTGCCGTAGTAGCCCGCACCGCAGCGGCAGGCCGCTTGATGATTCTTGCCGTAGCATTCCGCGTTGATGGCGCACTTGTTGTCAAGAATACAAGGATTCACGCACTGGCCGTTGTAGCAAGTGGCTGCGTGATCGCACTCGCTATCAGATTCGCAGTCAACTGAAATGGACAATCACGATAAAATACAATTGAAAATAACTAGTTTCATCGAGCCCAAAGAAAAAAAATACAAAGAAGTGATACACAGACACGTGCGACGATGGTTCTCGATACTTACGCTTGAAACATCCCAGTTGGGGATTGCCGGAGTAGCCCGGCGGACACACGCAGGAAGGATAATGGTTGACAACGTTGCACTTAGCATTGGGTCCGCAGTTGCACGGATTAATACACGCGCCATTAACGCACGCGTAGTTTCCTGCGCATTCGCTGTTCGTCACACACTCGGGCACGATCTCCGCTGAAACGAGAAATAACAAAATGTACAAAAAATACGTGTTACGCACGCGGAGATTTTCAAGACATGATCAAGTAACGAGTTCTTACGCGGTATGCACTTGATCGTGGGATCGCCGATGTAGCCAATCGGACACTTGCAGACCGGATTGTGATTGTCAACGTGGCACAGAGAGCTCCTGCCGCAGGGATCACCGATCACGCACGGATTCACGCAGAGCGAATTTATGCACTGCTTGTCGTGCGCGCATTCGCTGTTCGTGTAGCATTCCGGTCGAATTCCCGGCAGCGGAGAGACTGGAACTGGAATAAGAATTGCGCAGGTCAGTTTCCGTGAAAAAACAAACGATGTTTACAAAAAACTCTTTGAGAGAATTTTTTTACGCACCTCTTATACACTCTATGTATGCATTGCCCGTAAAGTCCTGGGAGCAGAAGCAGATTCCAGTGTGAGACGAAGATTTGCACTGAGCATTGAAGCCGCATTGGGTGGTCAGGCAAGCGTCATCGCATCTTCCGTCCACGCACTTCTCGTAGTTGGCGCAATCTTGATCCAGATGACATTGCACGTCGCCTAACACTGAACACACACACGCAAACAAAAATAAAATAGATACAAGAAATCGTAAATGACAATACGTAGATTATTATAACGCATTTTCTGAAATCAATGCATACCGATTGGCTTGCACTGGCCGTTTACGTCAGTAATGGTGTTTGGCGGACACAGGCAGATCATGGTGCGAAGCGGCAGCGTGTTCAGGATCTTGCATTCCTGTTCGCTGGTGCACATATCGGTCGACAGGCACGGATCTTGACATCTGGCGTTGATGCAAGCGAAATTCGCTGCACATTCGCTGTCATGTGTGCATTCCGGCTCGATCGGAGTGCCTGAAAGACAAATCGTGTTGTCTCATTATTACAATTTTCATTTATAAAATATGGCGAATGATATTTCAAGAGATGGTCACGTACCAACGCATGTTATGTACGGGTTTCCAGTGGTGCCCGCGGGACACGTGCATCTCGGCTGATGATCGCGCGCGATGCAGGTCGCGGTTTCGGCACAGGTGTCCTCCTCACAAACTCGTCTGCAAACTCGGTTCAGTCTGTCACAGGCTTCGTAATCGGCGCAGTCTTCGTTGTAATGGCAGATCGTGGAGATGCACGCGACGCGCGGATCGCCCTGAGTACCCGGCGGACAGACGCACTGAGCTCGATGGGACACCGCGCTGCACTCGGCACCGCGACCGCATACGATGTCGCCGCCGAGACAGGGAGTGACGCAGTTGTCGTTGCGGCAGGTCTTGTCGTAAGGACAATCGTCATCCGTCTTACATTCGGCTACAGATGAGAAGATTGTTTCCACGTGTAGTTTTTAGAAGTATAGTAAAAACAAAGTAAAAACAATTATTTTGTTATAAAAAGCTTACGTTTGAAGCATTGAATTTGCGGATTGCCGGCTAGACCGCGTTGGCAATGACATGAGGGATGATGATTTATCGTGATACACTCCGCGTTCAGGCCGCAGAGGCTGCCCAAGCACGGATCTTGACAGAATTGATTTATGCACGCCTTGTCGGATGGACACTCCGTGTTCGTTCTGCATTCCGGAAGAATTACATCTTCTGCGAAAGAAAGAATAGCAATATTAGAAACAATTACCTACAATTATTCAAAAACTAAAAAACACTAGAAAAAATAACATTAAAAAGTAATATTGTATAAAAAATTTAGAAAACTGATACAATAGGACAAACAGAAAATAAGAAAGAATAATAAGGATACCTTTGTAACAGTTTATAAACGGATCACCGGCGTATCCGCGAGGACACAGACACGCGCGACGATGGTTCTCGATGTGGCACTCCGCGTTCGGAGCGCACGGATTGACGGTGCACGGATTGATACATCGGCGATTTAGACAAGCCAAGTCTGGCGTGCATTGCGAATCACTCTCGCATATCGCAGCAATTTGTTTGTCCACTGAAAATTCATTTGTTTAATTGCAATTCAATTTGAGAAATTCAGTTTTAAATATGTTTTGAACGAAAAGTTTTATATCTTCGATCTCTCTGAAATGAAATTTTACCTGGCACGCAAGCAACGGTGGCGTCGCCAGCGAAGTTCGGAAGGCACTCGCAAATCATTGTTCTCATTGGTAAAGTGTCCACGACGCTGCATTTAGCACTGGCAATGCACGGTTTTGTTTTCGTGCACGGATCTTCGCAAATGCCGCTGAAGCACGCTAATTTACTGGGACAGTCGGCGTCGACTTGACATCCAGTGTTTCTGTCTATTGGTTCTAAAGTAAGAATAAGTCCGAAAGTTTAATAACATATGCTAATTATATTCTTTTTTTTTATAAACTTTAAAAAAATAATATTTACCCAAAAGACACGAAGTGTACGGATTGCCTACGTAGCCAGGTGGACATTTACAAAGTGGTCGATGATTGACAACATTGCACAGTGCCGATGACGGGCAGTCGCAAGGATTGACACATTTGAGATTGCGACAAGCTAAAGATGGGGCGCAGTTGCTGTCGCTGGTACATTCGGGTCTCTCGCATATTTCGTAAGGATTGCCAATGTAGCCATCGGGACAGTAGCATCGAGTTTTGTGATATCCGTCAGCGGTGCATAACGCGTTGATACCACATTGGGTGACCAAGCAGGTATTGACGCATTCGTTGTTGATGCAAGATTGAATCAATGGACACTCGGTATCGTGACGACAACCAACTAGAAAAAAAAATTAAGTAATGACACAAAGTTACAAACTTACTTGCAGAGAAAAATTTGTTAAACGTATACATTCGTTCAATACACACTTTGATGGCAATATTGTTGGGCATTTCCGCTGTAGCCCTCGTTGCAGACGCACGTAGCTCTGTGCATTATCACGTAGCAACGACTGTTGGGACCGCAAGAATTGAGAGTGCAGGGGTCAACGCACTTTTGATTGAAGCAAGTTTTGTCGTTCGAACATTCCGAGTTCTGAGTACACTCTGAGATCGGTTCTGTGAACATACAAATTAAGATTAATTAAATTAGTTTAATTTAGTAATTTAGTCTGTATAAAATATACGTAATGTAATATAAAACATTACCGTTGAGGGTCGGAATTGTGCACTGCACTCGCGCGTTACCCGTGAATCCGGCTGGACAAGAACACACCGGTTTGTGATTAACGGTTTCACAGAGAGAATTGATGCCGCACGCGCCGATGCAGGGATCTCGGCATTTTTGCGAGAAACAGGTCTTGTCACGTGGGCAATCTGAATTAATAATGCACTCGGGATAGATGCAAATTGCGACGCCATTTCTCACTCTGCATTCGCCATTGTAATTGCAAGGTGAAGGACTACAAGGATTAGTTTCTGAAATGAAGAAATATTTATATTTTTAGATCAACAGATAACATTTGGAAATTAACATAAAATATATAATTCGCATTAAAAATATTTCCATGCCTACCTATCTTTGTGTAACATTCCTCGAAGGGATTGCCGATTAACGGAGATGGGCAACTACATAACGGACTGTGATTGATCGTCTTGCACACGGATTTGCTGCCGCACACATTTTGAGAACAAGGATCTCTGCATTTGTTCTGTATGCAGGCTTTGTCACCTGGACAATCCGAACTGAGCACGCATTCCGGATGACAACCCGTCACACTCGTTGGAACGCCTTCCAAGCCAGGCAAACATTTGCAAACCGCTCTGTTGTTAACTTTTTCACAAACGGTGTTTGGACCGCAGGGTGAAGGATAGCATGGGTCCGTTTCTTTAGTATCTGAACAAAGACATTAACTGTAGTTTTGAATATGTCCTACATTTTTCAAAATATTGGGCTTCTTTTATAGCAAATGTAAACGTATAATTAAATTATAAAATAATGAAGAACGTAGATAAAGAGTGAATTACCATCTACAGGTACTCGGCATAGAGTGAAGGCATCTCCAATCGTAGGCAGTGGGCAAGAACAAATGGGAACGTGATTGGAGACGGTGCAGATTGCGCCAACGCCACAAGTACCGGGACAAGGATCTTGACACCTTGTTTTTATGCAAGCTTGCGATTTCGGACAGTCGGTGTTCACGAGACACTCGGGCTGGCAGCCTTGGTACGGGTTGCCTCTGTAGTTCGGTACGCACTCACAAATGGCCGTGTCGAATCTCTCGTGGCAGTATGCGTTTATTCCGCACGGCGACGGACTGCACGGTCTGGAAGGTACCGACGGCGGTGGAGTTGCTAAAATAAAAAACAGCAAAAACCACGCGATTAACATTACAGTCATAATTATTGTTCAATTTGCATGCAACGTATATTCTAATATATATACACATAAAAATTAACACGTATAAATTAACAGGTTTAAAAATTGTAACGAGATTTTTGCACTTAAGTAGTACAGTGAACAAATGTACATTTTGTGCATGCATAATGTCTTGCATATCATAAATGCTTCCTATACAAGTGAAGAAGTGCGCAACGTGTATGATATATGATACATATAGAATTACATCAAAGAGTACGATAAGTGTAAAAACGAATGTAATATTGTTTAAAATGCTGCGCGGATAATCAGCGTGCGACGAACTGCGAAGAGATCGATATGCAGTTTTTGTTTTTGGAATAAGTTTGTTATATACAATATATAAAATATTTACAGAGATTTTAATTAAGAGAAACCAAGGTTTTTTGAAGAAGATGCTAATTAAATAAGTTGTGGCAAGATAATATATCCATTAGATTTCGATGTGATAGAAGTAGCGAGGATTGTTTTCTTACATAGTATTTCAGAGCAAATTGTGAATGGGTCTCCAGTGTATGATTCAGGACATGTGCATCGGGCTTGGTGCAAAGTGACTTGGCATAGTGCGTTGACTCCGCATAATCCAACGCACGGGTCGGTACATTTCTGCTTAATGCATGCTCGATTGTTGGGACAGTCGCTGTTTACACGGCAATCGGGTCTACAATTGGGTGAAGATCCTATGAAGGTGGGTAAGCAAGAGCAGGAGGGTTTGTTATCAGAGGATACCGCGCATTGCGAGTTTGGTCCACACGGTGAGGGGTAGCACGGGTTCCTGGCAGGTTCCGATGCTGCTGGCGATAAAAAAAATTCATTATCAAGGAGAAAAACACAAACGCAATTTCCACACAAACGCAAAAGACCAAAGTTTTACAAGAAACGTCAAAACACATCTAAGATGCTTCCGTAACATGTGTCTCGAGTCTTTTGTGTTGTGGGGTATCTTAAGTATCGGCTACTTACTTATAGGGAAACAGTTAACGAATGGGTCGCCGGAATATTGAGCGGGACACCTGCAAATGGGATTGTGATTTCGTACTGTGCACAATGCGTTCTGACCGCAAGTGTTTTCACATGGGTTGCGACATCTCATGTTCACGCAAGCCTTGGTCTGTTCGCAATCAGTGCTAACGAGGCATTCAAATCTGCAGCTCGGCGGGACTCCGAGATAACCAGGCAAACAAGAACAGGAAGCCTGATCGCCGAATTCGCGACAGATGCTGTTGGGTCCACAGGGTGAGGGCTCGCAGGGTTTGACGCGCGCTACCAAGAGGCAAAATAACAAAATTAACAACGTTTTTCTGCACAAAAAAATCTTTTTTTGACAGGAATAAAGCAAAGAAAGGAATAAAGCAGAAAAAAGTTAACTCACGTTGCACACGTGTGCAAAGAGTGAACGGATCGCCCTCGTAATTCTGAACGCAACTACAAGTGGCAACGTGATTGACGACCGTGCATTCTGCGTTTTGACCGCAGATTCTGATGCAGGGATTCACGCATTTGTTATTCGCGCAAGCTTTGTCGTACGGACACTCGGAATTCTGCACGCACTCTGGCCGGCATTCCCGATACGGGTCGCCACGGTATTCGGGTATACAACTACAGACTCCGTTACGGCATTCGGCATTGAGTCCGCAGGGCGACGGATTGCATGGATCTGTTATTACTGGAGGAACGTCTGTATCAGGAAACGCAAATGCAAAGTTAATAATAGTTGTTTCGCATCATTGGTTTGTAAAACTTAACGATATATGCATTTAACAATAACAGTGAAGGTTCTTACGCATGGGTGCCAGGTAACAACTGCTGAAGGGATCGCCTGTGTATCCATCGAGACACGTACAGGCCGGGGTATGGTTGATTACAGTACACAAGGCATTGATGCCACAGGATCCGGGACAAGGGTCTTTGCATTTCTCTCTGATGCAAGCCTTGTCGCTGGTACAATCAGAGTCAACGGAACACTCGACACGGCAATAAGGTGGTGATCCAATGTAATTGGGCAAGCACGTGCAAGACGGATAGCCTCCTCTGTCTTGACACGTAGCAAACGGACCGCAAGGCGAGGGAATGCAAGGGTTCACTTGTTGCGGTAACGTAGGCATCACTGGAATAAAGTCAAGCAATATTTTCTGTGCGTCTCAAAGAACACGTCCTACAACAATGTGACAGTCTCGCGGACAAGTTCGGACTTACAAGGCATATCAAAACACTTGACGAAGGGATCTCCGATCTGTCCGGGTCCACAACTGCAGAACGGACTGTGAGATAGTGTGTCGCATTTTGCGTTGATGCCGCACACACCTGGACACGGATTCACGCATTTCTGATTGATGCATGCGCGATTTGTGGGACATTCCGTGCTGATAACACATTCAGCTCTGCAGTTTGGAACAGTTCCTTGGTAATTGGGCAAGCACGAACAACTGGCTTTTCCGTTTACATTAAGGCATTGACTATTTGGACCGCATGGTGACGGCTGGCAAGGATCGCTTGTAGGTGTCGGAGCTGAGGGAGATTGTTCATGAGACAAAACGTTTCTGTGCACATCGTAAACAAGCGAACATATGTTATCATCCACTTACAGATATCTTGTATGGGCTGGCAATAGCGGAACGGATCTCCAGTGTATCTCAATTGGCAGCTACATGTCGGTATGTGATTGATGACTTCGCAGATGGCATTAACGCCACATGTTCCTGGACAAGGATCTTGACATTTGTTCCTTATGCAAGCTCGATTGGAGGTGCAATCGGAGCTAATAACGCACTCGGGTCTACAACCTTCGTACGGATTTCCGTAGAAATCAGGCAGACAAATGCAAGACGCCGAGCCGAAAACTTCCCGACACATAGCGTTCGCGCCACACGGCGACGGCTGGCAGGGATTTAATGGGACAGGCGATACGTCTACTAGAATAGGGAAGTGATAGGATAAATAAAAAAAAAGAATTACGTTTTTCGTGATACTCGTTTTGCCTCTTCCAAACTTACTTGGTTGCGGATTGCACTGGATAAATGGGTCTCCGGTAAAGTCGTTGACACAAATACATATTGGGGTGTGACTGACAGTTTTGCATTCCGCGTTTCTACCACACGAACCCGGACAAGGATCCCGACATTTTTGGTTAATGCAAGCTTGATGACTGGGACATTCGCCATTACTGATACACTCTGGTTTACATCCAGGGGGAACCCCAATAAACTCGGGCAAGCACGAGCACGACGGGGCGTCATTGATAACTCGGCATACAGCGTTTGGTCCGCAAGGTGAAGGTTGGCAGGGGTTTGCAGGTGGTTGTGGCGGTTCTTTTGCTGCAATCGATAAGAAAAGCGTGCTTATCTCAACATAAGTAAATATCACAGCTTGTAACAGCAAATCTGCGTTTGAGTCGAGTTCTTACGTTGCGGAAGACATTGAACAAACGGGTCTCCCGTGTAGAGAAGCGGGCAGCTGCATATCGGATTGTGATTTACAACGGTGCACTGTGCGGTTAATCCACACGCACCGAGGCACGGATCAATGCACTTCTGGTTGCTGCAGGCTCGATTACGAGCGCAATCGGCGCTTATCAGACATTCCGGCCTGCAAGACGGCGGAACGCCTCTGAAACCGGCGATACACGCGCAAATTGCCTGACCGTTCGACACGCGGCAATGGCTGTTCGGACCGCACGGGGATGGATTGCACGGTTGTTGATCCACGATGATCGTATCTACATAATAATAATCATATTGCATTCGTATTAAAAAATACTTAAGATCACATTTTGAGCGTATACGAACCTTGAATAGGTGTGCACGAAATAAACGCGTTACCGGTCATGTTTCTCGGGCAACTGCACATAGGCAAGTGATTAACGACGTTACACTCCGCGTTAATGCCGCAAGTACCGACACACGGATCGCGACATTTGTGAAGCACGCACGCTCTATCGCGCGGACAATCGGTATTGATAACGCATTCCGGTCGACAACCAACGTACGGATTGCCGAAATACTCGAGTATGCATGTACAAGTTCCATCGTCGCATTGGGCGTTTTGGCCGCAAGGTGACGGATTACATCGGTCTGGAGCTGGTACTAAAACGCATACATTAAATTACAGCGATTTGAAATACTTGCCAATTGTGATAATATAATACAATTAAAAAAATATATAATTCTTACAAGGCGCTTGAGGGAGGACGTTGCAACTGACAAAGGGATCGCCAGTGTATCCTTCGGGACAAGTGCAAGACGGCGTGTGATTAATAACCGAACAACGCGCCAAGAGACCACATGATCCCGGACAAGGATCTCTGCATTTTTCTCGAATGCAAGCTCTGTCGGCGGGACAATCCGAATTGATCGAACACTCGGGTCGACAATTGGGCGGGACACCGATGTAATTCTGCAGGCAGCTGCAAGCTGGCGCATCACCGATAGCTCTGCATAAAGAGTTAGGTCCGCAGGGTGACGGCAAACATGGATCTTTCGGATATTTGTCTTCCAAATCCGAAACTGTGGAAAAGTATCAATATGTGTTGATATTGTTTGTTTTTAAATATAAAACTAAAATACAACTTGAATGCATCAAGTATAATGGGTCTTTGTTTCTAAACATACTTGGTGCTGCAAAACAATAGATGAAAGGATCGCCTGTAAAGCCATTTGTGCAAACACAAATAGGACTGTGATGTACGACTTTGCATTGGGCGTCACGGCCGCAAGTGCCGATACATGGGTCTACACATTTTTGGTTCACACACGCTCGGTTCGAGCCGCATTCCGAATTTACTAGACATTCCGGTCGACAATTTGGCGGAGTTCCTATAAATTGGGGCAAGCAAGAGCAGACAGCTTGGCCGTTGTTGTTAGTGCATTGACTGTTGGGGCCACAAGGAGATGGTTTGCATGGTTCACGTTCTGGTTCGGGAACTAAAACAGCAATGTTGTATTTTAAGTGCGGCTCGGTATGTAATCTTTTATTGTTCTGCTCGATTTTTTCTGTTTTACACTGCACGCGTGTGTAACATTACTTACTGTTAAGAGCCTGATAAATACAGCTTGTGTACGGATTGCCTGTGTAACCGGGAATGCAAGTACAAACAGGAATGTTGTTGACTACTTGGCAATCGGTATTGGTGCCGCACGAACCGACACATGGGTTTCGACACTTGGACCCAATGCAAGCTAAATTGGCGGGACAGTCTGAAGAAATGGTACATTCGGGACGACATCCTTGATAGGGATTTCCAACATATTCGGGCAAGCATGTGCAAGAACCAACGCCGTTTTGTTCTCTGCACACGGCGTTCGTTCCGCAAGGGGATGGTTGACAGGGCTGGCTTGGTTGCGGCGGTTCGCCTAAAACAAATACAGCTTCATGCTCTGTTCGTAACGTCAGTATGAGGTATTTGTAAAATGGGAGATCTCAAAGTTAGCTTATTACAAACTTACGAGGCTTAATTGTACATTGAACAAACGGATCGCCTGTGTAGCCAGTGCGACATGTGCAAGTTGGTACGTGATTAACTACATGGCAATCAGCCAGAACGCCACAAGATCCAGGACACGGATCTCTGCATTTGCGATTAATACACGCCATTTGGTTGGGACATTCACTGTTACTGACGCACTCCGGTCTGCAGTTTGGTGGCGTTCCAATGAATTCTGCTAAGCAAGAACACGAGGGTGTATCATTGACAACTTGACATTGAGCGTTGGGGCCACAAGGTGACGGTTGGCATGGGTTTGTCGGTTTTGGTACGTCCTCCGCTTTAAAATAGAAATACATATGGCTATTATAACCATCGGACACGGAAATGTATTCATAAATATTTGCAATAATTGAGAGAACACCTACGTCTCGGTATACAACGTATGAATGGGTCGCCGGTGAACACGGGAGGGCAGCTGCAGACTGGATTGTGATTCAGTACTTGGCAACGAGCGGATATACCACACGCACCGAGGCAAGGATTGCCGCATTTCATGTTGATGCAAGCTTCGTTCAGCGCGCAATCGGTGTTAACTATGCATTCTGGCCGGCACGCGGGCGGATTTCCTATAAATCCAGGTATACACGTGCACACTGCTTGGTTATTGAAGCTCTGACAGCGACTGTTCGGACCGCAGGGTGACGGATTGCATGGATTCTCAATCATAATATCTGTGAAAATGACATTTCTCCGTATTTATGTCTTTTGAAAGAGCGGATTATAAATTATCTCTCGAACGAACGAACATGCGAGTCTTTACCTTGAATCGGATAACACGCCGCGAATGCGTTTCCGGACATACCGTCCAGGCAACTGCACATCGGGGTGTGATTTATAACAGTGCACTTTGCGTTTTGTCCGCAAACCCCGACGCAGGGATCGAAACATTTGTTACGAATACAGGCTTTGTCTAACGCGCAATCCGGATTCTGCACGCATTCCGGCCGACATTCGGAGTAAGGATCACCGCGATATTCGGACAGACAGGTACAAGCACCATCGCGACACACCGCGTTGGATCCACACGGAGATGGATTGCAAAGATCTTGTGGCACGGGTGGAGCTAGAAATATTATCGCATCTTGAACGAGACTGTTCTGAAGAGATATTCTAATATGTTAAAAATTAGAAGCAACGCAAAAGAAGCTTACGAGAAGGTTCTAAGAAACAACGAGTAAAGGCATCGCCGGTGTAACCGTTTGAACAGACACAGACGGCCATGTGATTGACCACAAGACACTGCGCTCCGATACCGCAAGAGCCTGGGCACGGGTCTCTGCATTTTTGTCTCAAACACGCTCTGTTGCTACCGCACTCGGAATCCACGGTACATTCTGGCCGACAATTTGGAGGGCTGCCAATGTAATTTTCCAGACACGTACAAGTCGGCACGCCGGAATAGCCACTGTCGCGACAAGTGGCGAATGGACCGCAAGGAGACGGAACGCACGGATTTGTTGGCGGTTGAGGGGTTTCTTGATCTATCTCTGCAAGGAACAATTTTCATTCAATCATACTCTTTAAAATTGCGCAAAATTTTGTTCTTACAATTCAAAAAAAAAAAATTTTTTTAATTTGTTTTAATTGAAAATATTTTTTTAACAACACATATCAAATAGAGAATATACTCACGTAGTTGGAAGCATGTTACAAAGGGATCACCAGTAAAACCTTGGTTACAACTGCAAATTGGGCTGTGATTAATCATTTCGCATCTCGCGTTAATGCCGCATATACCCGGACACGGATCGACGCATTTGCGGTTCTTGCACGCACGATTCACCGGGCAATCGGAGCTAACGGTGCACTCGGCGCGACAATTCGGCGGGCTACCGATAAATGTTGATAAACAGGAGCACACCGCTTGATAGTTCAATTCGCGGCATTGACTGTTAAGTCCGCAGGGATTAGGATTGCACGGATTGTATTCTAGCGCTAAAATAAAATATTAAATCAAGTATTAAATAAAATATTAAATCAAGTAAGAAAAAAAATTAAATATTAAAAAAATATTAAAATAAAATATTAAATCAAGTAAGAGACGACAATTTTGAAATGTATAAAAACATTTAAAAAAAACACGTTACTTACTCGTATTTTGCACTATTCTGATACAAGAGACGAATGCATTGCCGGTATATCCGGGTTGACATGAACACAACGGCACATGATTCACTACTTGGCAAATCGCATTGTATCCGCAGAAACCTAAACAGGGATTCTGACACTTCGATCCGATACACGCTCGATTTGCGGTACAATCAGAGTTTATCGTGCATTCAGGTCGACAGCCTTCGTACGGATTGCCTATGTAATCTGGCAGACACGTGCAAGAGCCGACGCCGTTTTGCTCGCGACATACAGCGTTGAAGCCGCACGGCGACGGAACGCAGGGTGTTGGTTTTACGCCACTTACAACGTCGCCTACAAAGATCTCACATATACTTCCAAAGAATGTGAACTACATTTATAATTAAAAGATAAAAACTTTGAAAATTTGAACATTTCTTCGATTTTGACCAATAGACTTACTTTGTTTGGGATTGCACATTACGAAAGGATCTCCCTCGAATCCAGTAAGGCAAACGCACATAGGAGTATGACTTATTACTCTACAGTCAGAGTTAATTCCGCAAGAGCCTGGACAAGGGTCACGGCACTTCTGATTGATACACGCCAAATGCGTGGAGCATTCGCTGTTACTAATACATTCTGGCCTACAATTCGGCGGATCACCGATGAAATCTGGCAAGCAGGAACACGAAGGTGCATCATTTATCACTTGGCATCTACTATTAAGTCCACACGGAGAGGGAACGCAAGGGTTTACTGGTCTTGGAGGTTCTGCCGCTGTTGATAAAATAAAGAATGCAATTTTCCAACAAAATAAAAAAAATATCATTCAACACGCTCTCTTTTGTGAATTACTCACGTTTTACGTAGCACTGAGTGAAAGGATCACCCGTCAGTTCGGAGGGACAAGAGCAAATTGGATTGTGATTAACTACGGTACACTGAGCTCTGATGCCACAGGTTCCGGGGCAGGGGTCTATGCATTTCTGATTGTTGCAGGCCATGTTGGCAGAACAATCGGAACTGATAATACACTCAGCTCGGCAATTAGGTGGAGCGTCCAAATAATTAGGAATGCACGAGCAGACAGCTTGCTCGTTTATCTTTCTACATATGCTATTCGGTCCGCACGGTGACGGGTTGCATGGATCTTTCGGTATGAGGACTGTGCAAATGTTAAAAATAGAAAAATTAAAAGAAACATAAACAGCTGAGAGATCAATCAATCTTCCTCGACACAAATTAAAAGTCATGAAATAAATACCATCCAGTGGGGAGCACATTACGAACGCGTTGCCTGACATTCTTTCTGCGCAACTACAGGTCGGTATGTGGTTTACGACCGAACACAAGGCGTTTTGGCCGCAGATTTGGCCGGAACGACACGGATCTTGACACTTGTTCTTAATGCAAGCTCGATCTCTCGGACAATCCGAATTTAGGATACATTCTGGACGGCAACCTAAGAACGGATCTCCCTGATATTCAGGAAGGCAGACGCATACGCCGTTAACACACTGTGTATTCGCGCCACAATTCAAGCACGGATCCGTCGGCTTAATTGTTGTATCTAAATTTCGAAATTAAATACGAAAAAAAGTTTTAATAAAAAAAACCTATTTTCCAAATTTAAATATTCCATAATAACGCGATTAACCGAATTTTTATCGATCTTACCTTGTTCGGGTGCTGGTCTACACGCTACGAATGGGTCTCCAGTGAATCCACTTAGACAAGAACACGTAGGCAAATGATTAATAACATTACAAGTTGCTTCCAGTCCACATACTCCGTCGCACGGATTACGGCACTTTCTTTGTATACACGCTTGGTTGCTCAAGCATTCTGAATTAATTGAACATTCGGGTCTGCAATTGGGTGGCGTTCCTATATAAGTTGACAAGCAAGCACACGATGCTTGACCGTTAATATCCCGACACTCCGAGAAGGGTCCGCAGGGTGAGGGCGCGCAGGGGTTTACTACCTGGATCTCATTTTTTGCTATAGACATACAAATGTATACACAATTATACAAATTCATTCGCTCTCAAATGTTTTTGGTAGTATTAATATATCGTTTTTCATTCTTACGTGGCATTTCGAAACAGGCAACGAATGGATCGCCGGTAAAATCGATTCGGCACGAACATATAGGATTGTGATTAATTGTCTCGCATCTTGTATTAGAACCGCATAATCCGTGACAAGGATTGCTACACTTGTTATTGATGCACGCCTGATTAAAGGCACATTCCGAACTAACGCTACATTCAGGACGGCAGTTCGGCGGACTGCCCAGGAAGGTGGGCAAACAAGTACAAACGCTCGTGTTATCCACCACGCGACACTTGCTATTGGGTCCACAGGGTGATGGTTCGCAGGGACGACTGACGGCATTTTCTCCTTCTAAAAATAATATTGTGCATTTTGTGGTCACGATTGCGCTTTGCGGTCAACCAAAAACAACAACGCAATTTAAGTTTCAAAATGTTATACCTATTTCTACGGGGCTGCAATACAAGAAAGCGTTGCCTGTGTATCTGGGGTAACAATTACACACTGGCAAGTGATTGACCACCTGACACAATGCATTTCGTCCGCACGATCCCGGACATGGGTCTCTACACTTCATATTTATGCAAGCCAAATTAGCGGGACAATCTGAGTTCAAAATACATTCCGGCCTGCATCCTTCGTACGGATTGCCAATGTAATTCGGCAAACATGTACACGAACCGGCGCCGTTAAATTCCTTGCATACCGCATTGGAACCGCAAGGTGAGGGAGTACAGGGGTCAACAGGTGTTGACGGCAATGGTGTGGCTGAAAGGTTCAAGATGGTTTACATGATACTACGATAATGATTCGACTATTCAAAATTCCACTGGTTTTGGCGTTTAAAAGATACTTACGTTCTCGAAAAACGCATTGTGTGAATGGATCACCGGTGTATCCACTCAAACAAGAACACATTGGTGTGTGACTGACAACGTGACAATTAGCATTCGCACCGCAGGAACCGACACATGGATCTTGACATTTCTGATTGATACAAGCTAGGTAATTGGCACACTCGCTATTACTGACGCACTCCGCCCTGCAATTAGGCGGATTGCCAATAAAACCGGGTAAGCACGTGCATTCGGATCTGTCGTCGCGGGGTTGACAAAGTGAGTTGGGGCCACAGGGGTCTGGTTTGCACGGTGAAGAAGGCACTACCGGTGCTACTGGAGCTAAAACGGCAAAATGATAATGTAGAATAAGAAGAAAGTAGGAAAGAGATTTCTTTAACACGCGTTACTGGGAGTTGCATTTTCCGCGAATATATGACGTAATAAACGCTACTTACGTGGTTGGTAACATCTAACAAAAGGATCGCCCGACTGAGAAGGAGGACAAACACAAATAGGATTGTGATTCACCACGTGACAGAGGGCTCCTAATCCGCAACTTCCCGGGCAAGGGTTCGTACACTTCTGGTTGCTACAGGCCTCGTTCTGCGAACAATCCGTACTAACTATACACTCGGGTCTGCAAGTCGGGGGACTACCGAGATATCCTTTTATGCAAGAGCAGACTGCTTGGTTGTTAATAACACGGCATTCGCTGTTGGGTCCACAGGGTGAAGGGACGCATGGATTAGCAGGTGGCATGTCTGATACACAAAAATAGTAAATATTTAATCTCCGGAAAATTGTTCGCAAAAAAGCACATATGATCTTTTTGCAGATCAATGACGCATGATGTACCTAGCAGAGGAGTGCATTGGCTGAATGCGTTTCCGGTCATGTTTCCAGGACAACTGCACATGGGAACATGATTGATCACGGTGCACAGTGCATTAATCGCGCAAGCTCCGGGACATGGGTCCATACACTTGTTACGTATACACGCTCTATCGCGGGGACAGTCGTCGTTTAGGACGCATTCTGGTCGACAACCTACGTATGGATCTCCTCGGAATTCCGGAATGCAGTTACAAATACCGTTAAAGCATTCCGCGTTGGGGCCGCAGGGTGACGGGACGCAGGGATCTTCAACTGGAGACGGAGTCGCTGCAAAACATAACTGATGTACTGACTATACAGGAATTAAAGATTTTGAACCACGCAGAATAAATCATTTTTTAATAGGCCATACTGAATAGACTTGTAACGCTTACGTGTCACTGGTAACAATGTACAAAGGATAAATGTATTTCCGGTATATCCTTCTGGGCACCTGCACGAGGGAATGTGGTTAATGACTGAACAAAAGGCATTGATGCCACACGAGCCGGGACATGGATCCGCGCACTTCATGTTGATGCAAGCTCTGTCGCTCGCACATTCCGAGTTTATGGTACACTCGGGTCTGCAATTGGGCGGCTGACCTATGTAATTCTCCAAACAAGTACATGCGGGGGAGCCACCGATATTTCTACACTGTGAGAAACTACCGCACGGGGATGGGACGCAAGGATCTCTTTCTACCGGGCTTGGTGGCAATGCAGCTAAAATACATTCGAAGATATGGTTGATGATAATCGTATGACATCGAACGGTACATGTGTTAGGGTAAACAAATTTTACTCTTCATTCAATGAAGAAAATTTGTTCATTTGGTCTTACGTGGAATTGATGTACATATGGTGAATGGATCTCCGCTGTAACCGGGCATGCAACTGCAGATGGGGCTGTGATTAACAACGACGCAATTGGTATTGAGTCCGCATGGGCTTGGGCAGGGATTCACACATTTGTAGTCTTTGCACGCTAACTGCGGAGGGCACTCTGAACTAGCGACACATTCGGGTCTACACGCAGGTGGAGTTCCAATATATGACGGTAGGCATGAACAGACGGCCTGTCCGGATACTTCTTTGCATTTGCTGTTGGGTCCACAGGGTGATGGGGCACAAACGTTCTCGTCTGGGACTATTTCTGGGAAAAATTTGATGTATTAATATAATGTGTAGATACATATAAGTACATATTTATTCATATCTTTGATAAAGTGTATGATTTTTAATAAAAGAATTTTGAAATAAAAATATTATTTTAATAAAATTTAACTTTATCGAACTTACTTTAACTTTAAATTGTAAAATAAAATTTTTTATATAATTTTTTAATATAATTTTTATATAATTTTTTTAATACAATTTTTTTATATAATTGTAAAAAACTAATTAAAAAGTTAAAAAACTATATCTGAAAAATTATAAATTATTACATAAAAATTTTTTTCTACAAGTCAAATAATATTTTAAAAACTTTTAAATTGTTTTTAGAAGATATTTAATAGAATAATAAAAAGCATGTAAAATTTATGCTAAACAGAGAAAATTAGACTCTTTGTGACTTACTCTCTATTGAACAAGTTACGAAGGGATCACCGGTATATCCAGGGAGGCAAGTACACATTGGTTGGTGATTTACAACCGAACATTCAGCATTTTGACCGCACATGCCGGCACAGGGATTGACGCATTTATTTTTTACGCACATCAAGTTGGGCAAACAGTCGGGATTAATGACGCATTCGGGTCGACACGCTAGATATGGATTGCCAATGTAATTAGAAGTGCATTGACAAACTGCAACATCGTCACGTTCTCTACATATAGCGTTTGTGCCACATTCAAAGTTCGCGCAGGGTGATAGTTCTGGTTCCGGTGGTTCTTGTACTAAAACAATGTAAGAGTAGAATTGATTAAGCAACATCGCAGAAACTTGCAAGATCATTTAATTTTGAGGTTGTTCCTTACGTATTATGGAACAGCGCGTGTACGGATCGCCGGTAAAACCAGAGGAACAGACGCAATGAGGTACGTGCTGCACCATGTGGCATTCCGCACTTTCTCCGCATAAACTTGGACAGGGATCTATACACTTTTGTCGTACGCAACTTTGATGGCTAGGACACTCAGGATTGGAGACGCACTCGGGTCGGCAATAAGGGGGCGAGCCTTTGTATTCGAGCAGGCACGAGCAAGATGGCAAATCGTTAACAACTTGGCACTGAGCGTACGGACCGCAAGGTGACGGTTGGCAGGGGTTTACGGGTTCTACAGGTTCTAAAATAGGGCAACAACACGTCTCAGGTTTAATTAGTGGCTAGGACATATATAATATACTTCTCAAACTGAGTTTTTCTTACTCATAATATCACATCTGATGAATGGATCGCCCGTGTATCGTTCGGGACACGAGCAGATAGGATTGTGATTAACAACTACACATTGCGCCTGAATTCCGCATGTGCCGGGACAAGGATTCTTGCATTTTTGATTGGAACAGGCTTCGTTTGGCCGGCAGTCGGAGCTAAGAGTACACTCGGGTCTGCAAAGTGGTGGTGCTCCGAGAAATTCTGGCGCACAGGTGCACACGGCTTGTCCATTTAATTCTCGACATATGCTGTTCGGACCGCAGGGATTTGGATTGCATGGTCTTGTTATGGATGGAACTAATAAATAACATACGTTACCGTAATAAACATGTTCTCGAATGCGATAGTCAGATTTTGTTTCTTGATGTCATACCTTTCATCACATCGCAAGAAATAAATGCGTTTCCAATGGTACCGGCGGGACAACTGCACATTGGTGTATGATTCAATACGTTACATAAACTGTTTTGTCCACAAGTACCTGGGCAAGGATCTACACATTTATTTCGTATACACGCTTTGTTGGTCGGACAATCAGCGCTAAGTACACATTCCGGTCTACAGCCGATATATGGATCGCCAAAATATTCAGGTAAACAAGTGCAAATGCCGTTGTTACATCGAGTATTGGAACCGCAAGGTGATATGCTGCACGGATCAGACTGCTGCACTGGTTCTTCTACGTAAAGGCAATAGCGATGTAGATCAAATTGTGCGTGTGTGCAAAAATATAACTGTAATAGACCATGAAAAGATTTTGCAATAACTTACTGATTGGTACAAATTGACAACCGACAAACGGATCACCCGTATAACTTTCTATACATCTGCAGACTGGAATGTGATTGTGAACAGTGCAATCAGCATTCAGACCACAAGATCCTGGACAGGGATCTTGGCATCTTTCGCGAATGCAAGCCTGATTGCTCGGACAATCGGCAGGAATAACACATTCGGGACGACAGTTCGGTGCTGTACCAATGTAATTAGTCAAACAGGTACAAGATGGATAGCCATTGACATTGCGACATTCCGAATTAGGTCCGCACGGAGAGGGTATGCAAGGGTCCAAGGGTGGACTTGGTAAAGGAGCAGCTACAATAAGCAAGAAATAAAATTTCTGAGTCTTACAGAAAAAAACTATTATTACAAATAAATAAAAGAACATTAATTAGTAGGAATTTTAATTAAAAAAAAAAAGAGTGTATAAAACAATTTTAAAATAAAAGTCGATGTGAAATTTATTCTGCTTACGTGGCACGTATGAGCAGCGTATAAATGGATCGCCACTGAATCCAGGCTTGCACATGCATATTGGGCTATGATTCACAACTCTACATGTTGTTCCCTGACCGCACGAGTTGGGACAAGGATCGACACATTTGTTGTTTTCACAAGCGCGATTTGTCGCGCACTCTGTGCTAACTGTGCATTCGGGTCTACAACCAGGCGGCGCGCCAATGTAAGTTGGCAGACAAGAGCAAACCGCTTGGCCATTGCTCGGCTTACATTGACTGTACGGCCCGCAAGGAGACGGTTGGCAAGGATTGATATTATCGGATACAACCGCTGTAAGAAAATCGGTATTAGCTGTACGTTTAAACGGTCAACACAAAGCTTAAGTGAATTCTTACGAGCTTCGATGATGGGACTGCAATATATAAATGGATTTCCTGTATATCGTTCGAAGCACGTGCAAGTTGGTGAATGATTGATCACGTAGCATTGCGCGTTCTGGCCGCATGTTCCTGGGCACGGATCTTTGCATTTCAAACCGATACACGCCTGATTAGATGGGCAGTCAGAACTGAGTGTACACTCGGGTCTGCATCCCTCGTAGGGATTGCCCAGATAATCAGGCGAGCATGTGCAAGAACCAGCATTTTGTTGAACTCTACATATTGCATTCGCGCCGCATGGGGACGGTGTGCACGGCGTAGATACACTAGGCTGTATGTCGACTAAAATGAAAGAAGTTTCTTTATGTAAATTCGTAAAGAATAAAATTTTAATTTAGAAAATCCGTGCGCGGAGTAAAAAAATTTATGACTTTTATCACGTAACATTTGAATTGCGCGTGTATACTCATTGATTCTCTTACATTGCTGAGGTGAACATTGCGTAAATGGATCGCCGGTGTAACCGCTGGTACACGCGCACATTGGCGTGTGACTAACGACATTACAAACGGCATTGACTCCGCATGCGTTGATACACGGATCGCGACATTTTTGATTGATACAGGCCAGTTTGTTTGAGCACTCGCTGTTGCTAACACATTCGTAGCGACAATTCGGCGGTGATCCGATAAATTCTTGCAGGCACGAGCAAGAAGGTTGATCGTTAACCACTTGGCATTGCGCGTTTGGTCCACATGGCGACGGCTGACATGGATTGAGCACGGGCAATGGTTCCGCAGCTTTAAGAATAATCGCGATTAGTTAATCAAAATTTGCGTATAAAAAAAAAACTAAATAAAATGCGCGAGATATTTTGAGAGAATAAAAAAATTTAAAATATTGTTTTAAAAAAGTTTTTTCTTACGAAGTGGGAAGCAATTGATAAACGGATCGCCAGTCATGCCAGGGCGGCAGATGCAAACGGGATTGTGATTAATGACGTTGCAGACTGCATTGCGTCCGCAACTTCCCGGACAAGGATCCCGACATTTTTGATTGGTGCACGCTTCGTTCCTCGGGCAATCTGAGCTAATGACACATTCGGGTCTGCATGTCGGAGGTGCTCCGATAAATCCGCTTATGCAACTACATACTGCCTGCATGTTATTCTGTCGACATTGACTGTTCGGTCCACACGGAGACGGATTACACGGATTGCTAATAGAAGGTGCTACAACACGATTGGAGACAAATTTTAATTGCAAAATGAAAGCTCAATGTACTCAAAGATTTTCAAATTGAACCGGGATTATATACTGATATTAAATGAATCTAATTGTAACATTTGGAACTTTGAAAACAATACCTGCAACGGGAGAACACAAGACGAAAGCGTTTCCATCCATTCCCGTGGGGCAACTGCACATGGGAACGTGATTGTATACGTTGCATATGGCATTTTGTCCGCAAACGCCTGGACAAGGATCTATGCACTTATTTCGCACGCATGCCTGCGTGTTCGGGCAATCAGTATTCAATACACACTCCGGCCGACAGCCGGTGTAAGGGTCTCCGAAATATTCTGCTATACAAGTACAAATTCCTCCGTTGCACTGCGCATTGGAACCGCAAGGTGTAGGTGTGCACGGATCCGGCTTGGGCAATGCAACTGTAATGTTGCATAAAAAGACGAAATAGAAGTTTATTAACAAAAAGGAGGGAAAAAAATTTAATTAGAATGTATTCTTGAAGAAAGAGATCTTACGTGATATTACGGAACACTGCGTAAAAGGATCGCCGGTATGATCCGGCAGACATGAACAGATCGGTATATGATTTGTGACACTGCATTCGGCCAAAATGCCACATAAACCTGGACAGGGATCTCTACACTTTTGCTGCATACAAGCCATATTGGCTGGACATTCTGTACTGATCGTACATTCTGGTCTGCAATTCGGCGGACTGCCTTTGTATGTTGGTAAGCAAGAACATGACGGCACGCCTCCTATGTCACGACATTCAGAGAATGCGCCACAAGGTGACGGTATGCAAGGATCTGTTACAACGTCACTTACAATGGGTGGACTCACTGCAATTACGAGGACAAAGAGTAAAAAAAAAGTCATCAATTCTAATTAAAAATTATGTCCATTATTCAGTTACCGTCGTGTAAATTAAGTTTTTTTTTTAAATATCAAATATTATTTTGAGGAAAACAAATTCGTACCAGGTGTTTCGAAGCAAACGGTAAACGGATCGCCGGTATAGCCATTCTTGCAAGAGCAAATTGGATTGTGCTTAATGACTCTGCAATTTGAATTTCTGCCACATGAACCCGGACATGGATCCTGACACTTTTGATTCACACAAGCGAGCGTGAGCGGACACTCTGAACTTGTTACACATTCGGGACGACACGCGGGTGCGCTGCCGATAAACGTCGGAAGACAAGAACAGACTGCTTGATTGTTGTTAACGCGACATTGGCTATTAGGTCCGCAAGGAGACGGATTACAAACGTTCTTCGGGATTTCAACTAAAATAATATAGAATGATAGAGATATGTGTGTGTATGTGTATGTGTGATTTATGAGATGTAAAAATTGAAATTTATATAACCGAAAAGTTTAATATCAATATTTAAGAAAATATTCGTACCGATATCGCGAATTATTGAACAGTATTGGAAGGGATTGCCGCTGTAACCCGGAATACACGTGCAAGACGGTCGATGGTTGATGACCTGACACTCGGCAAATTGTCCGCATACGCCAGGACATGGATCTTTGCACTTAGACTGTACACAAGCGAGAGAAGACACGCAATCGGTATCGACAACGCATTCCGGTCGGCATCCTTCGTAAGGATTACCGACATAATCTGGCAGACAAGAACAAGATCCGGCACCGTGCTGTTCTTTGCAAATAGCGTTAAAACCGCAGGGTGAAGGTTTACAAGGTGAAACTGGAAGTGGCGTAGCTAAAAAGATTGTAAAAATATAAGTACAAACTAGAAACTATTTAAAAAAAACCAAATAAATTGATCTCTTATGAAATTGTCAACATAGTTAAAATTAAATTGCTTATTTGAAGGTCGATGCTTACGTGGCTTTATTATACACTGTGTGAACGGATCGCCAGTAAAGTCGGTTGGACAAACACACATGGGTGTGTGGCTCACTACGCGACACTCGGCGTTCGCGCCACACGAACCTTCGCAAGGATCTCTGCATTTCTGATTCATACACGCCAAGTGGGAAGGACATTCGCTGTTGCTAACGCATTCCGGCCTACAATTCGGTGGCAAACCCAAGAAACCGGGTAAACACGAGCAGGAAGATGTGTCGCCTACAACCCGACACTCAGCGTTTGCACCGCAAGGTGACGGCACACAAGGATTGGTTTGCGCCACAGGTAGTTCGGGTGCTAATAGAAAAGGAGAAAGTATCGTCAAATAATGTCACACACTCAGGAAATCATCAGGAGATTGAACATTGTGGCCGGATTATCTTACGTCGTGGAACGCATCGAACGAACGGGTCGCCCGTGAGTTCTCCGCAGCTACAGATGGGGTTGTGATTGATTACTTGACACGTGGCTCGAATTCCGCACGTTCCGAGACAAGGGTTTATGCACTTCTGATTGCTGCAAGCTTCCGTCAGCGGACACTCGGAACTGATAGTACACTCCGGCCTGCACGCAGGCGGAACACCGAGGAATCCCGTCACGCACGAGCACACCGGTTGCCCGTTGTTTTCTCGGCAAATGCTGTTGGGTCCGCACGGCGAGGGCAAGCAAGGATTTCCTTTCGGAACATCTACATTCGACACGGAATGACGAATCTTGTAATTCGTGTGTAAAATCATGCGGAAAATGAAATGATTGGTGATTTGCATTGATAAACTGTACCTGCTTGGACGGAACACTGGACAAACGCATTGCCAATCATTCCGGACGGACAGGTGCACACAGGCACGTGATTGTACACGGAACATAGCGCGTTTAGACCGCATGTGCCCGGACACGGATCCGCGCATTTGTTGCGAATGCACGCGCGATTGTGGACGCAGTCATTGTTTGTGATACACTCGGGACGACATCCTATGTAAGGATCACCCTGGTATTCGGGCAGACATACGCAAATGCCGTTGTTGCATCGTGAATTCGGTCCGCAGGGATTCAAATCACAGGGATCGATAACCGTGGGAACAGCTATAAAAAAATACAGATTTAAAATACTGATTGTTAAACACACGGTGCAATAAAATTTCACGAAGTGTAACGCGTAAGTTTCTTTCGTCTATGAGTCAGTTGACGCGTGAGAAACGAAAAAGACTTCAGAACACTTTCAAGAAAAATGTATCTACAAATTAATTTTTGAAGAAGAAACACGCGTTATAGTTCACGAAGTTTTCTTCCAACAATCTTTCGGCTGCAAAGAGTCTCTTACTTGTCGGTCTGGGGTAACAATTACTGAAAGGATCGCCGGTGTATCCCTCGGGACAGGTGCACACGGATACGTGATTGTGAACTGTGCACAACGAAGTGACGCCACAAGAGCCTAAGCAGGGATCCCTGCATTTCTCTCGGCTGCACGCGAGATTCATCGGACAGTCGGAATTAATTCGGCATTCGGGACGACAGTTCGGCGGTGATCCTCTGTAATTCGGCAAGCAGGAGCATGATGCCGTACCACCGATATTTCTGCATTCCGCGTACGTACCGCACGGAGACGGCATGCACGGGTCTCTGGGGGCTATAGGAAAATCTAGCTGCTCTGAAATCGAATAGTAAAAAGTGGTGTAACAAATTACGCGCTAAATTTTGGAAGCTAAGCCGTGAACGAGATTATGAAAGATCGAAGACTGGGGGTGATCGTGACTCATGGCGTGATGCGATAAAGCTAATGAGAGAGAGAGAAACACAAAGTTCTTACGTGGAGCGGGGAAGCATCTCATGAAAGGATCCCCGGTGTAACCGAGGTTGCAGACGCAGATGGGGCTGTGATTGATCACTTTGCACTGGGTGTTTATTCCACACGGGTCTGGACAGGGCGACACGCATTTCTGATTAATACACGCGAGATCTGGTGAGCACTGACTGTTCACTACACATTCGGCTCGGCAATTGGGAGGATTGCCGATGAAGTTTGGGAGACAAGTACAAACAGCAAGATTGTTCACACTTCGACAGTTACTGTTCGGTCCGCAGGGCGATGGACTGCACGGATTTGTTTCCGGAAGGGCTGCGTGTGAAAGAAAAATTGTTATTACTTACAAACTTGATTTGTGGATGTCTGTGCACTACTACGTGTCACTACGAAAAAAACGCAAGAAGTGCAATATCTGATACAAAAATGAGTCTTACAGGCTTCGGCTATCGGGGAACAATAGGTGAAGGGATTGCCAGTGTAACCGGGAATGCAGGTACAGACTGGCAGATGATTAACCGACTGACATTGGGCATTCACTCCGCACGTTCCTGGACAGGGGTCTTTGCACTTCAGATTTACGCACGCCATTCTGGTCAGGCAGTCAGAATTTTGCGTGCACTCGGGTCTGCATTCTTCATAGGGATCGCCTGTGTAGTCCGGCAAACAGGCGCACGAGCCGACGCCATTGTTCTCGCGGCAAACAGCATTGACGCCGCACGGGGAGGGTTCGCATGGTTTTCTAACGTCTAGGGGCGTATCTGATGGAAAGAAGTCTTGTTTAAACTTAATCGAACATGCAGCATTCTATTCCAAAGCTGGTGCTGAGGTAAGGAATTTTTTCTTATATCTTTTTCACTTTCAAACTCTCGCTCTAATTCTTGTAGTTAAATCAACTTCCTAACAAGCAACAAGCTTTTGATGGTGCGATAGCTTTGCGTGGTTGTAATGCGAATTACATCGTCGTTGCCAAATATTTAACGAATCTGATAATCCGTCAGTAGGCGATGTATTCTATCAGCAATCGTTGGAAGCGTATTTGATCTTCAATCAAATCCATTAATTGAGTTAATTACAAGGCGGCAAAACTTAGGATAGGGTCTCTGGTAACTAATTAACGTTTTATTTCTTTGGGAACGGGATTGCTATTCTATTTCTGGTCTGTATTAATATAGGCAGTATTATTTTGTTGGATCTGTATGGTTATTTGTTTAATTATTATCTTAATTAAGGATTTGCTTTGCTTTGGTTTATTCAAGAACATGTTTGTGCGACACAATTATTGGGAAGTCCACAGCATATGTCAAGGATCAAAGTGCTCCGATGTGTGAGTGAGGTCTTTCTTCACGGGTTTATTTTGAGGGGTCAGTGCAATAAACATCTTAACAATTAATCGCTTAGGCAAAATCTATCGCTTAATTGCTCGGTGTTCATTAGAGGTGAGTGCAGCTGAGAGCCTATGGGTATATAGGCCCCGCCACCGGTTTTCTTATTGTTGTTTTCTCTTATATTAGGGTTTTAGGGTCAGTACGCTCAGGCATTGGTGTGAGTGCGTGCCACATTGTTGCTTCTTTGTTAAGTGTACGGACGCGTATTGTCCTGTGTTATTCACTTTTAATCGGGCATAAGTGCTAATCGGGATTAAGAGCCTAATTCACTTATAGGCGCCAACACCTAACTTCTGCGTTAAGATTTCTTTGCGACTGCGTCGCGCGCATATTCTCGCATTAATCTTGTACGACTGTTTGTTTTTGTTAAGACACGATTTAGCCTGAGACTAGCTTTCTTTAGCTACGGAAGTACATGTCTAATAATAATAGAGTAGGACGGTGGTACTTATTAACAATTTTCGAATCTTCTCTCAATCAAAAATGTATTTTAATATCAAAGACGAGAAATATCATTGAATTTTAGACAAGAAGATTTTTTTTGTCTTTAAGACAACACGAAGTAAATGACAAGTTACTTGTTATGCCTTAAGAAACTTTCGTAAAACGAAATGTAATTAGTAGAAAACTCTCGAGCTACCGTCTTGATTTATTATCATTAGTCACATTTGTCATTTGGGACGAAAGCACTTACCTGCTGCGCCAGCATGCAAGTAGCGATATTTGCGGGAGAAACAAACAGAAACAAAAAGCTTGCAAACGTGTACTCACCCTCCGGCAGCAATTCGCAAGCGCTGAATGGATTTCCGGTGTATCCGGTTACGCACGCACAAACCGCATGGTGATTCACTACTGAACACTGAGCATTCAGACCGCACAGACCGATACACGGATCGCGACACTTCTGTTGCATACACGCTAATTGCGACGGACACTCGGGATTGATCGTGCACTCCGGTCTACAGTTAGGCGGCAAACCGATGTAATTTTCGATGCACGAACACGCGGGACTGTCACCTCTCACTTGGCACTCGGCGTTGGGACCGCAAGGCGAAGGCAGACACGGATTCGTCGGCGCGGGCGGTATTTCTGCAAACGAGCGAGCGTAAAGAAACACAGTTTGTATTTAATTATGAAAACACAGTTCAATGAAGAATCTTAAGAAAAAAAATCAACTTACTCGGTTGAGGGTAACAGATGGTGAACGGATCGCCGGTGTAAGATTCAGAGCAACTGCATATCGGATTGTGATTGACCACTTGACAGTTCGTATTCTGTCCGCACGTGCCTGGACACGGGTCTTGGCATTTGTTATTCAGACACGCCTGTGTCAACGGACAGTCGGCACTGACCACGCATTCCGGCCTACACGCTGGTGGATTGCCGATCAATCCGGGTTGGCACGAGCACACAGCGTGACCGTTCACCACTTTGCAAATGCTGTTCGGTCCACAAGGTGAAGGTGTGCAAGGTTGCTTGATAGTGTCTACAAATAAATAAATCATGACTTGATATTTAATATCTGCGTGTATTTAAATAAATGATTATTTTCTAATAATCGTATTTTCATTCTTTCTTGAGATAATAAAAAAAAAACCTGAAAACGTAAAATATATTTGTGTAAACCTACCATCCGGTATATATGGTCGACATAGAAGGAACGGATTTCCGGTGTATCCAGGCGGACAACTGCACATAGGGATGTGGTTGACAACGTCGCAACGTGCGTCACGACCACACGTGCCCGGACAGGGATCCACGCAGTTTTGGTTGATGCACGTCTTGACGCGGGGACAATCGGAATTCATAGTGCATTCCGGCCGACAATAAGAATACGCATCGCCGAAATAGTTGGGCAGACAGGTGCATACACCCTCGTTACATTCTGCATTAGGTCCACAAGGTGACGGGTTACACAAATCTTCGGGAACTTTTGGTTGCTCTAAAAAGTGGCAAAGTGCGTTTCCTCTGTGTATTTAATGCACTTGAAATAGACACGACTACTTAAGTGATTTATGAGAACACATCTGTAAATACCTTTAAGTAATGTGCACAAAGAGAAGGGATCTCCGGAATATGCGGGTTGACACAAACAAACCGGTATGTGATTTTGAACTCGACAATCAGCATTCTGGCCGCAGGAACCGATGCAAGGGTCGCGACACTTCTCCGAGATGCAAGCCTGATTGGACGGACAATCTGTATTAACCACGCACTCCGCACGGCAATTTGGCGGGATTCCTATATAATTCTTTAGGCAAGAACACGCAGCTTGATTGTTGACAACTTTGCACTCCGCGTAGAGACCACACGGGCTGGGGGAGCAAGGATCCACCGGTGGTAGCGGCACAACTAAAACACAAAAGAATAAATAATTTTCAGAAACTTCCTAAATTTATTTTCGTCTATATAAAAGCAAAAAAACAGTTTATAATTAAATATACTCACCGGGTTCGGGGAAACATCTGGAGAAAGGATCACCTGTTTTTCCTTGGGGACAACTACAGAGCGGATTGTGATTGATAACACGGCAATTAGCTTCAACTCCGCAAGTGCCGGGACACGGATCTGTACACTTGTACTTGTGGCACGCCTTGTTCTGCGGACATTCCGAATTGACGACGCACTCCGGCTTGCAGTTTGGCGGAGCACCTACAAAAGATTCTTGACACGTGCACACGGCTTGGTTGTTCACGGCACGACACAAGCTGTTAGGTCCGCAAGGTGACGGCGAGCACGGATCCCTAACAGTAGGCTCGGTGTCTAGTTCCGGTTGAAGAATGCAAATTGTGAACGGATCTCCGATGTATCCTGGCTCGCAAGTGCATGTAGGAATGTGATTGATGACCGAACACTGAGCCCGAACTCCGCACACACCCGGACAGGGATCCTTGCATTTGTTGCGAATACAAGCCTTGTTCGTGGGACAATCTGCGCTCAAGACGCACTCCGGTTGACAACCTTCGTAGGGATTTCCTTGATAGTCATCGATGCATATGCACGCGCCCGCGTTATCCCGTTGCTGACAAATCGCGTTGGCTCCGCACGGCGAAGGCTCGCATGGATTTATTGTTTCCTCTTAAAAAAACGGTCAGTATTTGATTTTTGTTATGTAATTTTACAATTTTGCACAGTATCTAGAGTTCAAAGATATGAATATAACCCACCTTCCAACACACATTGCACGAATGGATTGCCTGTGTATCCGATCTTGCACGAACACGTTACTGCGTGATTCACTACTTTGCACTCGGCATTGTCTCCGCAAGATCCCGGGCACGGATCTTTGCATTTCATGTTTATGCAGGATTTTTCGTGAGGACAGTCAGGATTAATCAAACATTCCGGTCGACATGCGGGTGGAGTACCAATGTACGTGGGTAAACACGAGCATGACGGTTGTCCGTTTGAGTTTTGACAAAGCGCGTTTGGCCCGCATGGTGAGGGATTGCAAGGATCGCCCTGATCCTTTGGCTCTGGTGGCACTGAAACGTCAACATATAATAATAAACAATTAAAATTATATTGATATCATGAAATTGACATAATTATATATTTCTCGTTTCCCTTACGTGGAATGTCATAACAACTTCTAAAGGGATCTCCAGTCTGTCCGGGCAGACAACTGCATATAGGCGAATGATTAATGACTTCGCATCTTGCGTTCAAGCCGCAGGAACCCAAGCACGGATCTGTACACTTTTTGTTTACGCAAGCTCTAGTTGGTGGACACTCAGAGCTGACGACACATTCGGGCCTGCACGATGGTGGAGAACCAAGATAGCCTTGAAGACAAGAACATACAGCGTGATTCTCGATGTTACGACACTGACTGTTCGGTCCGCAAGGCGAGGGTGTGCACGGATCTTTTTGAGAATCCGGTACCACAGGTTGAACTCGACAACTGACAAACGGATCGCCTACGTATCCGGTTGGACAAGAGCAAACGGGAATGTGATTAACCACGTCGCATCGCGCGTTTTGACCGCATATTCCGGGACAAGGATCTTTGCATTTGTTTTTCAGGCAAGTTTTGTCGCGAGGACACTCGGAATTGAGAATGCACTCGGGACGGCAACCTTCGTAAGGATTGCCGAGATATTCGGGCAAGCATTTGCATTCGCCATTTTCACATATTGCGTTCGAACCGCATGGGGATAAAGCACAGGCGTCCACAGGTGTTGGCTCTGTAACTAAAAAATTCGAAACACATTAATTTTTCCCGAAAAAGTTTTTCAGATCAGTGTTTTCAGTTTTCTACAAACTAAGTTTCACATTTTTTAAGACGTTGTTTTTATTTATTTTTATTCACCTCGCGGAATAACACTGCATTGCGTAAACGGATCTCCGGTGAAATCTTCCATGCATGTGCAGACTGGTAAGTGGTTTAGCACATGACACTGAGCGTTTACTCCGCACGAACCTGGACATGGATCTGCGCACTTTTGATTTACGCATGCGAGATTACTCTTACATTCGGAGCTCAAGATGCATTCCGGTCTGCATTGCGGTGGTACGCCAATGTAATTTGGTAGACAAGAACAAGCGGGATTGCCGGATATTATCTGACACAACGAGTTTGGACCGCAAGGCGACGGAGTGCAAGACGGCGGCCGTTCAGTTGTCGGAAAATCGTGAGGAACTAAAAGAGTACATATTTTTTATATATAGAAGAACCTCTCAAGATAACATCGAATAAAATTATTTTAAGAAAATAATAAAATCATACAGGATGCTAATAATTAAAATTATTTTAATAATCTACTTATTTACTTTTTGTTTTGTAACAATGAAAAATACAAGATAAAATTTGTGTAAAACTTACGTGGCGAGCACAAAGTGAACGGATCTCCTGTGAAACCGGAAGGACAAGTGCAAATCGGATTGTGATTCTTGGTGGTGCATTGCGCTCTCAAACCGCATGTGTTTGGGCAAGGATCGGCACACTTCTTATTTACACACGCCAGATGCGGTGGGCACTCGGCATTAACAATGCATTCCGGTCTGCATGACGGAGGAATGCCCGAGTATTCTGGTAAACAGGTGCATACAGCTTGACCATTAACGACGCGACATTTGCTGTTAGGTCCGCAAGGCGAAGGAGAACATGGTTCTATCGTTTCTGTAGAGAATAATATCGTAGTAGTGTTTAATTTTTTTTCTTGATACATTGATATGTAAATAAAGCAAAGTGTAAAATGCTTACTCGTCATTTCCTCGACGTCGCAAGCGAAGTACGGATCTCCCGTGTACCCCGGTGGACACAGACAGACGGGAACGTGATTTTGCACGTTACATATGGACAAAGTTCCACACGTGTTGGGACATGGATCTGTGCACTTGAAGCCAACGCAAGACATTTGCGGGGCACAGTCGTTGTTTGATTCGCATTCTCTGTGACATCCTTTGACAACGTCGTAAGGATCACCTATCAGATCTGATGGACATACGCAGGCACCCGCTCCATTTCTTTCGCGACATTGCGCATTGGGACCGCAAGGATTTGGCGAGCACGGATTGGACACAGGCACATCCGTCGCTACAAATATAACAAAAATGTTTGATTTCGTTGTATGAATGTATTATATTCAATTTTGTTTGTTAAAACTATGATTCGTTGAACATGTGAATTTTCACTCACCTGGCGGAGGCGCCAGGACGCAACGCACAGTGGCGTCACCCTCGTATCCTTCAGGACAAGTGCAAATTGGAACGTGATTCTGCACCATGCATCGGGCGAGCTCACCGCAAGCACCGGGGCAAGGATTTTTGCATCTCTGATTGATACACGCCGCACTGTTGATGCATTCCGAATTATCGGTGCATTCCGGTCTGCAGTTCGGCGGACGGCCGATGTAGTTTTGCAAGCAGGAACACGCCGGATGTGAACCTATTACTTTGCACTGCGAGTTGGGGCCGCACGGATTAGGCAAACATGGATCTTCTTCTCCTTTCGGCAATGGCGACGTAGTGCTGATCTTGGTGCAGTGCACGAACGGATCGCCAGCGTATCCGCTCGCACAACTACAGATGGGATTGTGATTCACTGTAAGACAGTTCGTGTTCTGTCCGCACGAACCCGGGCACGGGTCCGCGCATTTGTTATTGATGCACGCCTTGTTCTGCGGACACTCCGAACTGACGATACAGCCCGGTCGACACGTTGGGGGAATGCCGGAGAATCCCGGTTGGCACAGGCACACCGCGTGTCCGTTGTGAACCCTGCAGTTGCTGTTGGGTCCGCAAGGTGATGGATCGCAAGGATCGATCGGCGACGGTAATGGTGTCACGATGTCTATGAGAGTGCAACCATTCACTGGGTCACCAGTGTAACCTGGTAGACAGAAACATGTTGGGGCGTGATTGACCACACGGCATGTGGCATCCTGACCGCAAGTACCGGGACACGGATTGATGCATTTGTTGTTCAGACAGGCCTTGCTGCGATCGCAGTCGGCGTTGGTGACACATTCGGGTCTGCAGGCGATATACGGATCGCCGAAGTACTGAGGTAGACAGGTGCACGATCCGACTCCGTTTCGCTCGTTGCACACGGCGTTGGCACCGCACGGTGACGGATTACAGGGTGTACGAGGTTGTTCCGTTGTAATGGGTGCTAGAAATAATTGATATCGTTGAGTATTGACAATTGTAGAATAAGACTGAATGAAGATTATGTCAAAACGTACTTTCTACGATAGGCGTGCATTCTGTGAACGGATTGCCCGTGTAGCCGTCGTTGCAAATGCAGACAGGATTGTGTTTCACGACGTTGCAATATGTATTCACACCACAAGATCCCGGGCATGGATCCACGCATTGTTCGTTGATGCACGCCATATTTCCGGGACATCCCTCGTTTATTACGCATTCCGGACGACAGTTCGGCGCGCGACCCACGTAATTTGGTAAACACGAACAGGCCGGGAAGCCGTCGATCACTCGGCACTGGGAATTAGAACCGCAGGGAGAAGGAACGCACGGATTGTCGCTGGGTCTTGGTGACGTTACTTCCACTATTAAACATTAAATAGTGTCGTATAAAAATTTGTACGTATTTCTCATTCGATTTGGATCTCTCTGAAACAACGACAGATTTGAAACTTGCCTTCCTTAACACATCCAAAGAACGGATCTCCGCTGTAGCCAATCGCGCAGATGCAGACTGGATTGTGATTGATCACTCGACAGTCCGCATTCACGCCGCACGTGCCTGGACATGGATCTTTGCATCTCTGATTAATGCATGCCGCGTTTGGACTACAATCAGTACTAACCACACACTCCGGTCTACACGACGGAGGACTGCCGATGTAATTAGGTTGGCACGAGCACACTGCGTGATTATCGATAACCCGACAATTGCTATATGGTCCACAGGGAGATGGTGTGCATGTGTCACCAGGTACTGGAGGTTCTATCAAAAAATAAACAACGTTATAAATGTTATTCCACTAAATCGGTCGAAAGAAGATTCAGAAAAGAAAGAAAAAATCGCTGCGAACGGGTTACCTCTTGGTAGATGACAAGACGTAAGCGGATCTCCAGTGTAACCGGAAAGACAACTGCAAGATGGCTGATGATTGTAAACTTGACATTGCGCGTTAATTCCACACGAACCTACGCACGGATCTTTGCACTTGTTGTTAATGCAAGCCTTTGTGTGCACGCAATCCGAGTTCTGAACGCATTCCGGCCTGCAACCCTCATATGGATCACCAGTGTAGTCGGGTAAACAAGTGCACGACCCCGCGCCGTTACGCTCTTTGCACACGGCGTTTGCGCCGCACGGTGACGGATCGCATGGCAGTTGCACTGGGAAGACAACTGTTTAAAAATAATATATTTAAGATATTATATTCAAATTACGAGAAATAACATACATAAAGTCAGTCAAAATCTTGTCGAAACACTTCACCTTTGGCACAGCCGGAGAAGGGATCACCTTCGTAACCTTCGTAACATTGGCAGATGGGTCGATGATTTTGCACAGTGCAATTTGTGTTGAATCCGCACGATCCAACGCACGGATCCAGACACTTCTTTTGTATGCAAGCTAAGGAACTAATGCAATCTTGATCGATCACACACTCCGGTCTGCAATTCGGCGGTGCCCCAAACATACCGCTGATGCATGTGCATATGGGATGGTCCTCTTGAACGCGACAATCAGCGTTGGCTCCACAAGGCGACGGCAGGCAAGGATTTGTGGTCGGTGGCAAAGGTTCTACAGAAAAAAATAATTTAATTTTATATTATGGACATCTTCTTGCAGAGAAAAGTTCTTTATATAAATAAACTGTTAAATAATTTTTGTAACATACCTTCTTTAGCACATTGTGTGAACGGATCGCCGACGTATTGACGAGGACAGCTGCAGATAGGATTGTGATTGATAACCTGGCAATCGGCGTTCAAGCCGCACAAGCCCGGACATGGATCATCGCACTTTTGATTTATGCAAGCCAGATGTGACGGACATTCTGTACTGACGTAACACTCAGGGCGGCAGTGTGGCGGAGTACCTTGATAACCAGGACTGCACGAACAAACCGCGCGATCGTTCATCACACGACAGATACTGTGTGGACCGCACGGCGATGGCATGCACGGATTCTGATCTAGAACTACATAAAATAATACATTTAATAGCTGCTGTATAAAATAGTGCATTTGATGAAACAGAAAATATTAAAAAATAAATAAACTAAAACTGAAAATAAATGTTCACATACAAGGTCTCTCCACTTTGCAGGCTCTGAACGGATCTCCAGTATATCCCGGTAAGCAGGAGCATATTGGAAGATGATCAACAACTTCGCAACGAGCATTCGCGCCGCATACACCTGCACATGGATCTCTGCAATGCTGATTGAAACACGCCAAGTGACTCTCGCAATCCTGATTAATGATGCATTCCGCTTCGCAACCGTCTATATAAGGATTGCCAACGAACGGTGGTATACACGTGCACTTGGCCACACCATTGACCGCTGTGCAAATAGCATTTTTGCCGCAAGGTGATAACAAACAGGGATCATATGGTTCCGATGGTCGTGCTATATATGTGTGTAAATAATAAAACATTATTTAATTTTATGATAAAATCTATTTTTGAATTTATACAATTTGATAAAATAATTACCTCCGCAACTCTTGTACGGATTTCCGATCATAAGATCCGGACAATAACAAGGTGGTATTCTCGTGCTGTTGCACATCGCTCCGGATCCACATGGATTAAATTCGCATTGGTCAGCTTTCGGTACGCATCCTCTGATAGTGTTGGGACTTTCGATGTATCCAGGCAAACACGTACACTTGGCAAAGCCGTTGCTCAACACGGTACAGCGAGTGTTGGGACCGCATGGAGAAGGTTCGCAGGAATTTCTGGGAAGCGCGCAAGTCGAATGCGGCGGATCTCCCTCGTAGCCTGGCAAACAGAAGCACTTTACCTGTCCGTTTATCACTCGGCAGCCTGAGTTAGCGCCGCAAGGATTGCCCTCGCACTGATCACCTTCGGGAACTGGAAACACATTAAAAGAAGAATCGATTCATCAGAAAAGTTTAATCCTCACTCGTTCTAGATGTTGTTACAACTTCTCCACAAATGTACACGTACTGCATTGCTCGAACGGACTTCCCGTCAAACCTTTCGGACAGAAACAGACAGGATTTCCGTTATCGTTCTCACACAACGCGTTTAGACCGCAAGGATTTGGCACGCAAGGATCTGAAGTCAGTATCTCATGGCAGCCAACTTCCGGATTTCCTTGATATCCCGGAAGACACGTACACTGCGCTTGATGGTTACTAGAGATGCACTTCGCGTTTTCTCCACAGTCATATTCGATGCAAGGATTGATACACTGTCTGTTAAGTCGATCGCAGTACTTATGCGGAGGACAGTCCTCGTTGTATTGACAAATATTCTTAGCTTCTTCTTCTAAAATTGTAAGATTCATTGATATTTTGTGATTTTAATATGAATAGTTTTATTTACTTTGTATATTATTTTTAATAATAATATTATATTTGTTGCAAAACTCACCCTCATCGCAATAGGAGAATCCGTTACCGTGATAACCCTCTTCACAGCTGCAGTCTGTTCCGTGATTCGTATTAATACAAATAGCATGTTCCGCACAGGGATTTCGTACTAGACACGGCTCCTGGCAAGTATGCCCGATGCACGCTTCTGTCAGAGGGCAATCCCTGTTGCTAGTGCAACCCGCTAGAGAAAGAGTGAGAAAGCCCGTATAGCCCCAGAAAGTGTAGTGCACGAGTATAGGATTTGGAGATAAGAATTTTTGTTGCGTACAGCAAGTGTAATTTTGTTTACATTGCAGTGTGTCTTTGAATTGTGTATGCGCGAGAAGTATATGTGACTTCAGGTCGAGAGAAGAAACTTTTTTTTGAATTAAAAAATATGTTCAGAAAGACGTACGAATTTTTGAGAGATCATTTCTCATGATCATGCACAGGAATTTGCATTGAATTTTCTGTGTTTTTTTATAAACAAGAGTATGTAATTTACAAAACTGTACTCTTTGTAAAAAAATATATATGTACAATAATATACATACATATTTACAACTTCATCGAGATGCCTATAAAAAAATCGGAAATAAAATTGTGTGTGAATTGATGTACAGTGCTGGCGTATCGTACAAACCTTTAACGCATGTGTTTGTTGAGGAGTCGCACTGCATGCCAGGTGGACAATACGGGCATTCTGTTTCGTTAGTATCCACTAAAAAGTTATCAAAAAAAATGTGATTTTAAATTAAGTTAAATTAAGTTAAATGTTAGTAATGTGTTAAATGTGTTATTTAATTGGAAGGAAAAGAAAAATATACCTTTAACGCAGACTGGCCTATGATAATGGACGTGGCAGTCCTCAACGAAGTCACACGGATTGCCCAAAGTGCACGGGTTCAAACACTGATGGTTTATGCAAGCCAGTTGGATGGGGCAGTCGTTGTGCGTTGTGCATTTCACGTCTAATGGAACAAACGCACATTAGACAAATGGAAATTAATATCTCGAAACGACGAAAGCAACGTCGTGAAAAATGTTAATGTACATAAAATCCCAACAAAAAGTCTATTCAACCTTAAGTTTAACTACCATCAAAAATCGATAGTTATTAAACAATATATTTAATTTACTTAGATTTATCACATAGATATTTCCAGTGCAATAAACATAAATATGAATATACATGAGGACGATATATATATATATATATGTATAAGTGTATATATACTCATTTACTTATGAGACATATAGTGATATTTGTGTTACATGTGTCAAGTATAATAAAGAGACATTGATGCGTCCACTCTCAAGCAAAAGTTTAAAAGTTTATAAGTGTTTCAAACTTATTTTACTTTGTTCACAATGATACTAATTTTTGGACTACAGTTTTTTCTCGAGAGTAGATAACTGAGAAATCGCAGCTTATTAGATATGTTACATACTCAAAAAGCGATAAGGAAAAAATCATGCATAAGCAAGTAATGTACATTGTCATGCCAAGAGCGCTAATGCAGCAGTCCTTTGTCTGCATTTTTACAAAGGCAGTGTCTGACTGCCGGTTGATATAATAAATGTCGAATAACGATCGTCACATGGGACAGATAGGTGTTCGATTTATAGATCGCCCTTTTATGGTACATCGATGACATTTTCATCTATAGATTTTGCTTAGATGAACCATTCCGTGAGATAGAACCGATCGTACGGTAAAAGTAGTCCGTACTCTCCAGAATTGGTTGCTTCCAATTTTCGTCTGGATACAACAACGGGCTTTATACCGAAGGAAGCTTTGAAGAGAATATCGATTATGATATAGCGAACATGAAATGACGTCACAATTACACGCGAAATACTCCCGACAAAAAAGATTTTTACCTGGGAGTATGCTACAATTAGACGTACTCTGCTCGGTACTTGAGTTCAAGCACACAGGCCGGTGATTTATAACGTCGCACGAATCGTTTTCTCCACAAGTATTATTGACTTTGCACGGGTTTCGACATAGACGATCGAAGCACATCTCGCATTTTGTACAATCTGTGTCAAAGTTGCAAGTCACAACTGTTTTATTTTCAGTAACTTCAGGTGTGGTAGATTGTTCTGTCGTAGAATATTGCTCAGTTGCATTTTGTACTGTTGTAAAATATTCTGTTGTAATGTGATGCTCAGGAGTCCTGTATTGTTTTGTGATCGAATATTGATCGGTAGACGTAGTGTACTCTTGCGTAGGGTATTGAGTCGTACTATGTTCTGTTGTAGCAAAGGAAGATTGCGTAAATTCTGTAGTTGGAGTGAATTTTTCTGTAGTAGAAAGTTCTTTTGTCGAATAAAAAGTACTGTATTGTTCCGTAGTCGAAATTTCGGTCGGGTGTGTAGATGTAGTGTAATACATTGTTGTTGATTCTGATGTCTGAGGCTGCTCTGTAGAATGCTGTTCTGTAGACAATTCTGATGTGCTATATTGTTCCGTAGTAGAAATCTGTTCTGTAGTAGAAATTGTAGTGTATTGTTCAGGAGTAGTAAACTGTTCCGTAGTCTGTTGTGATGTTTTGAGTTGTTCTGTCGTAGAATAACCTTGTGTAAAGTATTCTGGAGTACTGTATTGTTTTGTAGTTGAAATTTGTTCTGTACTTTGTTCAGATGTAGTATATTGTTCTGTGGACTGTTGTGACGTTGTGTGTCCTGTTGTAGAATATGTTGTAGAGTATTCTGTAGTCAACATTTGTTTTGTGGTTTGCTCAGGTGTAATATATTGTTCCGTAGACTGTCCTGTAGTCAAATATTGTTTTGTGGTTTGCTCTAGTGTAGTATATTGTTCTGTAGGCTGTCGTGACGTTGTGTGTTGTTCTGTTGTAGAATATGTTTCTGTAGAGTATTCCGTAGTCAAAATTTGTTTTGTGGTTTGTTTAGGTGTAGTATATTGTTCGGTTGGCTGTTCTGTAGTCAAAGTTTGTTTTGTGGTTTGTTCAGGTGTAGTATATTGTTCCGTGGATTGTTGCGACGTAGTAAACTGTTCTGTAACAAGATTAGATGTAGTATATTGTTCAGTCGTAGATGATTGTTCTGTTGTCAAGATGTTAGTAATCGATTCATTTGTCGTAAGTGTGGGAAGTTCAGACGTCATTGCATATAACGGAGTAGTATCTTCTACATGTGTTTCAGTTGTGCGTAGCAATGTTGTTTCTGCGGTGCTTGATTCTTGTGTTATTTCTTTCGCAGTGTCACGTTCAATACTTGTTGTAGACATTTCGGTATGTTCTAAAATAGTCGGAAATGACACTGTATAATTTGTTTGCGTAAGCAATGTTGTAGTCGTGTTAATAGTGCTTTCCGTATTTTGTTCAGTGGTTGTTCCTAACGGCTTTACTGTTAATTCTTGTGATTCTGTAGTAGAATATTGTTGTGTAGTTGTTGCTATTGTTGGCATTTCTTCAACAGTTATATTAGGAACTTTTGTAGTAGGAACTATAGTAATATTCTCAGGAACTTCCGTGATACTACTTACTTCCGTCGATGTAGACATTGTTTCAGTAGTTTTATTAGAGTCTGTGATGCCGACCGAACTCTCAGTACTAATATCAGTATGATTATACGGAAATGACGAAGAGGTCATAGTGGTAATCGGAACAGTTTTTAGTATTTCGGTTGTTGTAGCAATTTCTTCATAACCAGTAGTAGACTTTGGTATTGAAGTTACAGTAGGAGAAGATAAATTTTCTGTAACCGTTTCTCCCGTACTATGTGTCGTTGGAATAGTAGTAAAAGTTGTGAATTTCATACCGGAAGTAATTGTACGCGCTGTAGTATATTCTGTCGAAGTAGATTCGGTAAAGTCGGTTCCAGAAATTGGAGTTGTAAAACGACTAGATTCGTTTGTCGTTGGAATCAGAGTATTATCTAAATGATTAATCTCAGTAGTGCTCAATGTCGAAACAACTGTTGTTGCTTTTGGAGATTCGGTGACAATTTCTGTCGTTTCAGTGGTAATACGTTCTAAATTTTCAGTGACTTGGTCCGAAGGAATTGTATGTTCCTCCGTGTATATCATAATTGGCATCTCTGTAGTAGAAATCGACAGTGTGGGTGTTAAAATGCCGGTTTGTGTTGTTTGTAATGTGGTTTCGAGAGTGCGATCTACGGAAGATATTGTCGTTGTAGTGTTAGCTAAACTACATTCGTCTTTCGAGTCGCAACAAATAGGCCTGTGCGCTTCAACCCGACACTGAACCGCTTGTTGACACTCGTTGATACAAGGATCAACACAGGAACTTTCGACACAGGCTTCTACATCGCTGCAGTCATCGTCAGACTCGCAAATTGGCTTGGGGTGAAGAACTGCTGCGGATACAATATAACATAAACATAATAACTGATAAAAGTGGCACAAAAACTGAAATCAGGAAGCGACTCTGATTAGGCTACGCTACAGATATAAGTTTATTTCAATTACTACAAAATTAAGATTTAACATGCATAATAGATAAGCTGATTATGAGAAACATTATTAGGTCTTTACAGAGACAGATGTAACGGAAAAAATCTTCCTGAAAACAGAGTGAGGAGATTGACAGAGTAGAGCGGGAAATGAGGATTCGGGAGATTTGTATCTGTAACACACTCTTTTGTTTGGAAAAACCCTGAAACACTCGTCCAGACAACGGAACAAGAAAATATCCGATTGCAATATCATAAAAACTAATTTCTCGTATCGAATTTTGTGTGAGTTTTGTTAAACTTTTAGTTCAAGCGACCGAGTGAAAAAGCATATATTCTGTTATCTGGACAATCAAAAACCTGAAAAAAGTAAGAAATTTGTATGTCTCGTGTAAGGCCAGGCAATGTAAAGACGTGATAAAACGGCTACGAGAAATGACAAGACTGAGATAGTGTTCTGAGAAATGGTGTTTACCTTTCATGCATCCGTATTTAGTATCTGGCACAAAGCCGGGGGGACAGAACTTGCAGATAGGCTTGTGCTCCTCCACGTAACAGGGGGCATCAGCCGGACAGGTAGAGTTTCTGCATGGATCCACGCAGCGATAGTTGCGGCACGCCAAGTCTGGAGAGCAGCCACTGTCTCGCAGGCAAATGGAGAGGGAGGGATTGCAGTTTTTGGTGCAAATACACACGGGACGGTGGTCCAGGACTTCGCAGGTTTTATCGCCCGTACACGGTCTTTTGTTACGCACATTACAGGGATTCTGACATTTCCCGTTGACGCACGCGGCGTTCGAGGGGCAATCGTAATCCCTCGAGCAGGTGAGCGTGTCGGGGGCGCAGGTCAACTCCCCGATCTCGTTGACCACGAAGCCGTATTTGCAAACGCACATGGGTTTGTGATTCCGCACCTGACATCTCTTGTTGACCTCGCAGGTATACCGAGAACTCAAACACGGGTCGCGGCATTCGCCTGTCTGAGAGTGGCAGGATAGACTCTCCGGACAGTCGTGGTCGGAGGAACAACCGATGCTCGGCGTAGGTTTGGGATTGAGCGTGTCGCATTTGGAATCTGGATGGCAGGCCGTGTGGGGCATACCGATATAACACTGCGGGCACGAGCAACGCGGCTTGTGCAGAACCACTCGGCACAGGGCATTGATCCCACAGGCACCGCGTAGCGCGCACGGGTCCAGACATTGTAGATTTATGCAGGCTTTTTCATTGGGGCACTCTAAGTCGCTGGTGCATTCGCGCTCTATTGTCGCGGATAGTGATGGTGTTCAAGTCGGTGTAGAGTCGGTGGGTGGTCGGTGGTGGGTGGGACAGGAAAAAAAAAGAAAAAAGCATTTATAAGAACTGTGAAAAGAAACTTTCTCACAAATAACATAAACCACATGCTTTGTATTTATAATGAGAGTAAGGGTAGGCTCTGTGAAGAAGTATAGAGAACGACTTTACAAACTTTTCCAAAAATATCATCAGACGTCTTCTCTCAGAGAAAATTACACAACGGCAAGCAGCGATATTTACAACACAAGCCCCCACAGATTTCAAGAAACAAAGAGGAAATAAACAAACCGTGAATATCAGCAAATAACAAGCATGGGTATATGAGAATGTCCCTTTCGCAGTTCCCAATCTGTACCAATCCTAAAACTAAAAAGAATGGTGTCGATTGTAAATGTGTACCTCCTTGTACTTCAAGTGGCACTAATCAAAGGCAATCGAGTGTCTCTTATTCAATTAAATCCTCAAGACAGATTGGATACTGAAATAAACATTCTACATATGAAGTTATGTGTGAGACATGTGTGAACTGTGTTCTTTCTCTCTCTCTGTCTCATCAAGTATGTACAGTATGTCCTACATATCGTATATATGTACAGGTATATTGTATATATGTACTATTTGCTGTGGACAAATATGTCAAATATATAATCGGTGTGTCGTGGCGATATATACTGCTCCAATCACATCTGTCTCTCTCGATGTTAACGATTTCACTCGATTAATAATACATCTATTGTATTACTCAAAAGTCCTACTAGACGATACATAGTTATTCTACTCGGACCAGGTTCCTGTGATTGTCAGTATTGCTCGCTAGTCACAAATGCTGTACATAAAATTAATCAAATCTGCTGTTAAATAGTTAGTAGGCTGTATTTCCCTACCTGTCGTGCACTCGATATCCGGCGAGCCGCTTGTGCCTGGTGGACATCGGCAGACGAATATAGCCCCGTCCCTGATGCATTCGGCGTTCTTTCCGCATCCGTTAGTGCGACAGTCTCCTAAATCTCTATCTGCGCTACCTGTACGTATTAATTAATTTTCGTGATATTGCGTAACTCACTCCCGTTTCTATATTCACTTTGTAAAGTTACGTTAGTACGGAAAGAAGAATACGCACATGCGTGTATCGGATCACCCGACGGATAATTCGGCGGGCAGTAGCATTGCGGTTGGTTCTTGTAAATTCGACAAGCTGCATTGACGCCGCAACGAGTGTCTTTGCAGAGATCGCCGTCGCAGAGACACACCTGGTGCGGATCACCGTGGCATCCCGGATCGCACGTACATTCAAAGCCGTCCAGAGTTTCTCGACACTTCGCGTTGACGCCACAAGATCTTCGCAGACATTCATCTCCGCCTGAAAGCGATTAAATGTGAATATTAGTACGTTCACGTTTTCTTCGGATATATTCCCGTGCAAAGAAACAAACGGCTTACCCTTCTTGCAATTGATCTTCGGGTTGCCGAAGTGTCCAGGTGGGCACGAGCACTGAGCCTTTCTGTTGATGACTCGACACTGCGCGTTGAAGCCGCATACACCATGCTGTAAGCACGGATTCGTACAGACCCCGTACTCGCTGCAACGTTTGTTTGGTTCGCAGTCGTCGTCGTGATGGCACTCGAGCTGGTAGCACTCTTGGCTCGGCTCGCCTTGGTAACCTTCCGGACACAAACAGACCGCACGATGACTTGACACGCGACAAAGAGCGTTTATTCCGCAAGGTGATCCGTGAGCGGAACATGGGTTCTCACACTGGCCGTTGGTGCACGACAACGACGACGGGCAGTCGGAATGAGTGCGACAGCCGACTAGGCACAAACCACCGTCGCACACGTAGCCCTGCAGTTGACAAAAAATATACGCACACAGTTTAACATCAACGATAGCTTAAAGATGATTGAAAAAAACAGAAGGTAAGTTCCTCAAAATGTTTTGTACTCACCTTTGGACATGCGTTGTTGACATCGCACTTGATGCGACACTTTCCATTGTGACAGACCTCACCGCAGGAACAGTCGTTCTGACCGTGACAGCTGGTGGTGCAGAAGCCGATTTCGTCGCACTCACATGAACCGTCGCAAGGAATCATGGTCTTGGCGCAGTTAATTAACGCGTTGCCGTAATAATTAGCGGGACAGCTGCACTGAGCCACGTGATTGACCACGCGGCAACCAGCGCATTCTCCGCATGCTTTGCCACCTTCGCACGGGCCTGATGATAAAATCGCGTCATTCGAGAGATCAAATTTCGATACAAGATATGATGTGCATGCAACACACTTCGTACTCACTTTTGCATTGATTATTGATACAAGACTCGTCGCTGGGACACGCATTGTCGCTACGACATCCGATATCGCACAAGCGATTGTAACATATTTGATTCGAGACGCAGTGATCGTCGCTGTTACATATCGCCTTGCAAATGCCGCCATCGCACCGTTCGTCGCTCAAGCAATTTGCATCGCTGAAAAAAAAAAAAAAAAAACAATATCGCTTGTTAGAAAAAATACACAGATAACTTTTATAAATTTATTTCGCGCTTGCATAGTCTTCGTTACCTTCTGCACGTGGAGTAACACGATCTGCCGTAGCATGTTTGTCCCGGTTGACAGTCATGATCGGACGAGCACGGAAGGAAGGCCTGCTTGCATCCAATGCGCGCGTCTCCCACCAAAGGTGAGGGACACGTGCATAATCGTTGGTGATTGATAGTCGTGCATTTAGCGTTTACGCCGCAAGCGTCAGCTAACTCGCACGGATCTATAAACAAATAATAAATAAATTTAATTTTCTATTTTTTTAAATAAAAAATGCACAGATACAAAAGTAGCAGAAACTCTTACCTCTACACTGATTGTTTATGCACGCGTAATTGTCCTGACACTCGATATCAGCCCGACAACCAGAGACGCACATCAGTCCTTCGCAGATCTCGCCGCTTCTGCAGTCCTCGTCTCTTCTGCACAGGGACTTGCAGATGCCAGAACTGTCGCATCTCTCGTTGCTCAGGCAGTTTGCGTTAGACGAGCAGACGGGCGTGCAAGCACCGGCGATGCAGGCCGTGCCCACGGCGCAGTCCCGATTGGCTTGGCAGATCGGACCGGGTGATCTCAGGCACGCGACCTTTGCCGTCGGGTTCGGAATGAAACCGCGAGGACAGGAACACGTGGCGCGCTGGTTGAAGACGATGCATTTGGCGTTCGGTCCGCACGGCGTAGCCTCGCACGGGTTCACGCACTTGTTGCCCAAGCACGCTTCGTTCGCGTTACAGTCCTCGTCGGCGCGGCAGCCGAACAAGCACATATTATTCAGACATATGTGGCCCAGGAAGCAGTCGTTGTCCAACCGGCAGGTCAGCAGACAATTGCCGCGGACACACTTTTCGTTTAGCGCGCACTCGTCGTCAATCGTGCAAATCGGCAAGCAGACGTTCTCGCGACAGGTGTTGCCTTCGTTGCAATCCCCACTGCCCAGACAAGACACCGGCACTGCGAACAAATGCAAATGTTAGTTTCTAACATGTGTGCAAATTCACAAATGAGACGAGAAATTGTTTAAATACAAAACTTATATGTCTGCACACTTACGTCTCACACATTCGACTTCGGAGTTGCCAGTGAAGCCTGGCGGACAGCTGCACTGTTTGATGTGACTCTTCACTTTGCACTCGGCGTTTATGCCGCAGGATCCTCGCACATCGCACGGATCCAGGCACTGTCCGTTTAAGCAAACGTCGGACAAGTTGCATTCCTCATCCGATTGGCAAGATGCTACAATAACAAAATTATTCATAGGTGCAACAGTAGATTTGTTTGTTTTCGAACAAGTTTGGAATTCGTTTGCACTTACGTCGACAAATGCCTTCGTAACAGTAAGTGTTGACCGCACAGTCGACGTGCGACGTGCAGATCACCGGCTTCGGACGACATCCCACGCTCAGACTGTTGGGATCGCCCTCGTAATCGGTGCGGCACTGACAACTCGCGGCGTGATTGTTCGCGATACATTCCGCGTTCGGACCACATCGGATGCGCGCACAAGCATCTGAACAAAGAAAATGCAATAAAGTTTATGCGCGCGATTGTCTTTTACAAAGAAATGAGAAATTGACTTTGGCACACGTACCAAAGCATTTTGGCACGTTGTTAATATTGACGCATTTGGCAGTTAGCGGACAATCCGCGTCCTGAAGACACTCTACTGGCGGCTGGCAGCCACTGTTGTAAGGATCTCCGACGGTCTCGGGCTGACAGTGACACTTGAAGTGTCCCCGTGAATTTTCGCACAACGCGCCTGGCGCGCAAGGTGCGTCCGCGCAGTAATCTATCGGTCGGCAACCAAGTGTCGGATCTCCCGTGTATCCCGGCAGACAAATACAAATCTAGAAGCGCGTATAAGCGTATTTAGATCGGTATAAAAATATTAGCAAACAGTTTTCGACGACGAAATAATTACTTGAACGTGGTTCTCCGTTTTGCAAATGGCGTTCACGCCACAGGGATTTTTCACGATGCAGCTGATCTTGCACAAGTTCTCATCGCAGATCTTGTCGTCGGCGCACTCATCGTTGCTCCTGCACTCGATCAGTTGACAGCCGATTTTGTCGTCTCTTGCATTTCCGAAGAAACCGGGATTGCAGGTACACGTCGCGATGTGATTGTCAGTCTTGCAGGCGGCGTTTCGGCCGCACAGTATCAAGTCGCAAGCTTTACGACATTCCGCCTTTAAAAAAATTAATTAATAAATCACATAAAAAAACACTTTTACTTGTGTTCAAACGTTTTCCACGTAATAGGATCGTTAGCTCACCTGACCGATGTTATTCTTGACGCATTTCTCGTCGTATCCGCAGTCGCTGTCCGAGGTACAACGTAATTCTTGAACACATATATTGTTATGGCAGTATTGATATTCCGGGCAGCTTGAGTTACTTCTGCATGTAGGCTGGCAAAGACCGTTGATGCAAAGCTGATCTCCGATGCAGTCTCTCGTACTTCCACACAGCGCTTATGATAACAAGATAAAAAAACATTGTATAGTGCATTTGAATGGTCAGTTTTTTTTGCTGTTTTCGACGCGATTGTCTCGATTGAGACTTACCTGTGCATATACCCCCATTGCAAGCCGATCCAGTTGCGCACTGCGAGTCGCTCTTGCAATACTGAACTGGAGTGCATCCCAGATTCGGGTCACCTGTGCCGCCAGGCTGACAGGTGCACACCGCGCTGTGATTAAGCGACGAGCAATCGGCCCCGTGGCCGCAAACGTTAGCAAGGGAGCAGGGATCGACGCACTTGTGATCAAAGCACGCATCCGAGGGACTGCAGTCGCTGTGATAGTTGCACTCCAAATGAACACACTCGGTCTAAAGATAACAAGTGGTAAGAAAATTAATTGTCACACCGCGTGCGTAAGTCGCAAGATTGGTTTTTGAGAAAACACACTGAAGAGAGAGAGAGAGAGAGAGAGAGAGAGAGAGAGAGAGAGAAAGAGAGAGAAAGAAAAAGAGAGAGAGTAAACTCACTGCTGGGTTTCCTACAGTTTGTCCAGGACATCTACAAATTGGAACGTGATCGCGCGCGAGACATTCCGCGTTTCTGCCGCAAATGCCGGGTGTGTCGCACGGATTGGTGCACTTATTGTCGACGCACGCGGCCGAATTCGGACAGTCTGAATCCGTGAAGCAATCGCCGGGCTGCTTGCAACCTGTTTTGAACGGATCACCTACCAAACCGTGCGGACACACGCAAGCAAACGATCCCTCTGTGTTTTGGCATCTGAAAGATTTTTTGATAATTTTTAGCAACCACATCTAACGCTGTTTTATGTTTCTCGGTGATTTTAATATGAAAAAAAAATACGAAAGAGTTTTACTCACATGGCCGTAGAATGGCAAGGATCTTGTAAGCACTCGTTGACATCGGCGCAAATGTCTCCTGCGAGAACGAAACCAGGATAACATTTGCACACGCTGACATGGTCGATAGCTACGCAACTGCCGTATCCGCAATTCACTTGATTGCAAGGACCTGAGAGAAAATAACATTTCAAAAATTGTAACGTGTGATCACACGCGATCAGTTGACCATGTTTTGACACACGCGAGCGCGCAGTGCAACTTACTGCTACACTTGTTGGTCTCCTGATTGCAGTATTTATCGGTCGGGCAATCACTGTTGGAGAGACATTCCACTTTGAAGCAGCCAGAAGCGTCTCCGATGTAACCAGGTTGGCACTGACATCCCGCCACGTGATCCAAAACGGAGCAAACGGTGTTCAACCCGCAGTCGACGAATGAGCACGGATCCGAACAGTTGTGTTGAATGCAGGCCTGCACGTCCGGACAGTCTGTGTGAGCGGTGCACTGGTGCGGCAGGACGCAACCCGATCCTACAGGATCGCCTGCGGTGCCCTGGGGACACGCGCAACGATAAGATCCGTGGAGATTGATGCACTCGGCGCTCGGGTGACACGGATGATCCTCACACTCGTTGATGTCCAGACAGTGTTCGGGGCCAGCGATAAATCCGTGGCTGCATCTTCAAAAAAAACGCGTTGTCGTGTAGATTCTTTTGTCATTATGAGATCGAGCGAGCCATTTAAAAACGAATACGTACCTGCACTTGTTGTTAATGCACACTTCGTCACGCTTGCATCCGACGTCGGAGGTGCAGCCGGCCTCGCACGTGCCATCGATGCACAATTCGCCGGGCAGACAGTTGCTGTCGCTGTAACATATCTTCACGCAAATGCCGTTCTTGCAGCGTTCGCCCTGGGCGCAGTTGTTCTGTTCCGAGCACTGGCACTGGCACAATCCGGAAACGCACAGGTGCTGACTGGGACAGTCGTGCGAGGTTTGGCACGCGTTCGGCACTCGGACGCAGCCTTGCTGCGGGGTGGGATTGCCGTGGAAGCCGAGAGGACACGTGCACGTGACCGCGTGATTCGTACAGCTGCAAATCGCATTTGGTCCGCACACGTCTTTTCTGCTGCAAGGATCTGAAATCACATGAAAAAGATTTTCTCCTCACATGCTCAAGTATTATGCATTTTCCCTCGTCAGTCCGTCGTCCGACAAACAAATATTTTTACTTTATGTAATTATTTTATGACGTAATATAATTTAATGAACTTACCTTGACACTTGTTGTTGATACACGATTCGGTAGTCGGACAGTTTTTGTTACTGCGACAACCGAGAATACATCCACTGCTAACGCATGCCTGATCCACTTGACACTGCGAGTGCGTAATGCACGATACCATGCACTTGTTGTTGATGCACTTTTCTCCGTCCGAACAATCGGCGACTGTACGACACACGGCTGCAACAACAAGCAGATTTTTTATTTCCATTGATTAAACATGTTCGAGGTGTTCTGTAAGTAAGTTTGTCGCTTCCCTAATTTTATAAATAAGAGAGATAAGTCAATAAAACAAATATATTTACCTCTGCACTGCCCATCAAGGCACACGCTGTCCTCGCACTCGGCATCCACCGTGCAGTAGTTACTACCCCGTATACATCCGTGCTCTGGTCCCTTCGAGGACGGCACGAATCTGTGAACGCACTTGCAACTCGGTCGACCGTTCACGATCTCGCATATTGCGTTGGGTCCGCAAGCGTTCTCGCACGGGTTCACACAGCGATGCTCGTGGCAGATGGAGTGCACCGGACAGTCCTTGGGACCGGAGCAATATCCCTCCGGTTGGCAACCGGTCACGTAAGGATCGCCCACGTGATTGGGCGGACATTGGCACACCGGGTTGTTGGTCGGGCCGGTAACGCAAATCGCCGTCGGGTGACAGGAGTCCGGACGACACGCCTCCACGGCGACGCACTCAACGTCGGGCACCGGATTCGGACGAAGTCCGGGCGGACATTGACAGATCGCTTTGTGATCGTCCGCGATGCAGACTGCGTTCACGCCACAGGCGTTCTCGTCGCAGGCGTCGTAGCAGGTGTGCGTCAGTCGGTTGCAGAGCTGCGTCGACGGACAGTCGATGTTGTATACGCAAGGCACGGCGCGACAACCGGCTGCCGGGTCGTTCGGATCACCGGCGTACAGACCGGGCGGGCACTCGCAGTTCGCCACGTGATTGTTAACGACGCAGAGCGCGTTCGGGCCGCAAGAGACGAAGTCGCAGACTAACTGGCAGGCGAGCGGACCGTCGGAAGTGCCGCGACACGTCTGATCCTCCGCGCATTCGCTGTCTGTGGTGCAGCGATTCTCGCGCGGACTGTGACAGCCACGGCGGTCGTTCGGATTGCCCGTGTAACCGGGCAGACACTCGCAACGGCCCTCGTGGTTCTCCGCCAGGCAGCGGGAATTCGTGGGGCACGTGAAGCCGCTGCAGAGCGATACGCACTTGAGCACGCCGAGCGCGTCCGGTCTGCAACCTTCGCTCGAGCGACAGTCGTTGTCGGTTATGCAGTCGGGCACCGAGGGTTTCTCGCAGGACGACAGTACCGGATTCCACTCGTATCCGTCCTGACACTTGCAAGTGGCATGACCGGGTACGACATCAGGCTCGCACTTCTGATAAGCGCCGCACACAACTTTGCTGCAGGGATTCACGCAGTCGCGCACGCCGCCGTCCAGGATGACGCAGAAGGAACCCGGTTGGCAGTCCGAATCGTGAGTACATCCAGGTAATATGGTCTTAGATGGTTGACAACCCTCGATCAGATTGCTTGGATTGCCCTGATAACCGTCGATACACAGGCAGGAGGACACGTGGTTCTGAGTAACGCACAGCGCGTTGGGCCCGCATTGCAGTTTGCTGCACGCGTCGACGCATTTGCGAACCCCCTTGCCGATCTGGAAGCAAATCTCCTGGGGCGCGCATTCGAGATCGTTCGAGCAGTGACCGTGCAAATGGCAGCCTTTGTGCAGATCGTTGGGATTGCCGCTGTAACCCGGCGGGCACACGCACGCTCCGTTCTGACAGACGGATCTGGGACCGCACTTGATGTCGCTGCATTGATTTATGCACTTGTGATCGACGCAGGTGTAATCGAAGGGACACGGCACGTTGTCGCTGCAGACGCAGGTCGAGGGATCGGCGCACGGTCCCACCTGCACCTGCTGACACCCGACGAAGGGATTGCCGAAGAAGCCGTCCTTGCAGCGACAGTCGTAGCTTCCGATGGTGTTGATGCACACCGCGTTGCCGCCGCACGCGTTTCCGTTGCACTCGTTGATGTCTAAAATATAACGACATTTAAAAAAACATTAATTAACAGAAGTAATAAGAATTTTAACTTAAATATATAAAGCCATTTGCGCATTTTTATCATTAACTGCAACTATGACATTTGTACAATGTAAAAAAATAAAAATATAATAAAATGGTGAGAAATTCTACGAACCGAAACATTGAATGTATGGATTGCCGGCGAAGCCAGGTGGACAGAGACATTCGACGACGTTGGGACCCGCGTTGCAGAGCGCGTCCTTTCCGCAGACCGCGGTGGAACAATCGGATTTCTGTTGAACGCCGCAGCCGTGATAAGGATTTCCACTTGTACCCGGATTGCAAACGCATTTGGATTCCTGCAGGCCGTACTCGCAGTGCGCGTTCTTTCCGCAAAGTGGATCGCAGTGAGGTGGTTGAATCGCTGTGAAGAAACGCATTTATCTCGTTTTGTTTTTTATTTCTCTTCACAAAGTTTGGGGAAAACAGAATGTGAATGTGACTCACGTGGCATGCAGAGTAGATCGGGGTTGCCGACAAAATAGGGATTGCAGACGCACTTATTCGTCAACGGATCGCACATTGCGCCGATACCGCAAACCACACCTTCGCAGCGTCGTTTGCAACGTCCGCTGATGCAAACGCTCGGCTGAGCGCACGGGATTTCGGGCGAGCAAACATCCGGAACGCACTGTCCACCGGGGAAAGGATTGCCGATGAAGCCTTCGATGCACTTGCAAGTCGGCCCGTCGTAGCTGACGATACACTGGGCCCCGGCGCCGCAAACAAATCCGTCACATTCTGCAACGTAAGTTTTACGCACATTTAAATTTTTTTTACGTAAATTATTTACATTTAAATTATTTAAAGTTTTTAATTATTTACTAGTAATTTTTTAATACGTGTAAAATTCACACTCACGTGAAACACATTCGTTGTTCTTGCCCTCCGTGAATCCGATTACGCATCTGCACCAAGCCGCGTGCTTGTCGGGCTCGCAGTACGCGTTCGGACCGCAAGGGATGTTGTCGCAAGGATTTACGCAACTTCCCTGAACGCACGCCAGATAATTCTCGCAGTCGTCGTTTGACGAGCACTCGCTTTTGCTGGTCGGGACTCCCGTGCAACCGGCGCCGTAGGGATCGCCGATCATCCCCTTCGGACACTCGCACACGTGATCGCCTTTCGTGTTGATGCAGTACGCGCCGTGACCGCAGGGGTTGTTCGCGCATTCGTTCACGTCGACGCAACCGTGCTGCGGATCGCCCTCGAAACCGGCCTCGCACATGCATCGCGGCGGATCGCTCGGCGTGCATTTCGCGTTAATGCCGCACGGGAAACGATCGCAAGGATCTGCGGATGTTTTTGTAAGAATATTACGTCGCACGAAGATGAGATACAAAATTCATAAGTTGCACCGCACGAGATATCTGTGAGATACTTACTCTTGCACAGGTTTCCGTCCAAGGGGTCCGTGTAGAATGGCGGCGGACACACGCACTCACCGGGTTGCACGCACTTCTCGTTGGCTTTGCACTCGTTGTCGTTGGTGCATCTCTTTTGCGCCGGAGAGCAAAGACCGTTGTACGGATCGCCGCCGTATCCGTGCGGACAGACGCACTGATGCGAACCCGGCAGGTTGATGCACTCGGCACCGTAGCCGCAGACTTGGTGTCCAACGATGCACTCGTTTATATCTGCGGATTATCAATCATTGTTCGCTGATCATGCATCAATTCTGTTGTTAATTGAACATGTCTCAAGATAACTGTTCTGTCGAGTAACGTACCTTCGCAAGTTCCATCGGATTTGGTTGCGTAACCCTTCGGACAGGCACAGTAGCTGACACCACCGGCAATCGTTATGCACTCGGCGCCACTTGGACACTTCTCGCCCTTTGAACAGCCGGCCAACATGCATTTACCACTGACGATCTTGTATGGCGGTTGACACTGGCATTCGATGCTGTTGCACTCTGCAAATATTTCGATTGTTCATATTTCAATACATGTGAGAAAATTAACAAACATAAAAATTTATATTTATAATTAATATAAATTTATCAACTGTTTTTGTTAATTTATTAGTAAGAATAAATAATAAACTTGAAGATTTTACCTTCGCAAAGCGAGAAAGGATTTCCATTGAAGCCCGGCGGGCACTGACACTCGTAACTGCCCGGGAGATTTTTGCAGATCGCGTTTACGCCGCAGGCGGACTTTTCTCTTAGCTCCATGCATTCGTTAATGTCTCTGCACTTGCCGGTCTCGCGATCGCGCATGTAACCGCGTTGGCAGATGCACACGCTGCTGCCCACGAATTCGTCCTTGATGCATTGTTCTCCGGCGGGACAGGGCGAGCTCGGTCCGCACACGTGCGGCGTCTTCGACTCCTGGCAACCTCCGGTGTAAGGATCGCCCGTCATGCCGCTCGGACACTGACACGAGAAGGAGCCGGGCTCGTTGTTGCAGATCGCGCCCGGAGGGCAGGGATTCATCGCGCACTCGTCGATGTCCCGGCAACCGTCCTTCACCCCCGGTCTGCCGGTATAACCGTTGCTGCAGAGACACGTCGCTACGTCGTTCAGGAGCATGCAGTGAGCGTTGGGTCCGCAGGACAGATCTTCGCACGGATCTGATTGAAAAAAAAAAAAAAAAAAACAGATTATGTAAATTGTAATCTTCATACGAGATGAAATATCTTATCGAGATATCGCTCGTGCTTACGCCTGCAATCGTTTCCGACGTTAGGCTCGGGACAGAGACATCTCTTTTGCGGGTCGCAAATGGCATTTCCCGGACAGTCGTCGTCGATCTCGCATCTGACTATGGCAACGCACTTGATGTAGGGATCGGGGTCGGGTATGGTTTCTTCCGGACAGGTGCACGTGTAAGAACCCACGGTGTTGGTGCACGTCGCTCCGTGACCGCATACGTCGGGTTTCGCGCATTCGTCTATATCTGCGCATTTATGTAAATATTTCAAGAATTGTACACACATGACTCACATCTGTTATTAATCGATTCTCTGTTAACTTACTTACCAATACACTGTTTGAAGGCGTTTCCCGAATATCCGGGTTTACACTGACAACTGAAACCGCCAAGCGTGTTCGTGCAAATGGCGTTTCTGCCGCATCTTCCCGAAGGTCCGTTTATTGCATCGCATTCATTTATGTCTAGTCGAAGCAAAACAACAATCAGAAAAAACTGTTTTTTATTTTCTTATTTTTATTTAAAGAATTCCGATTTCTTACCGACACATCCAGCCGCTATGTCGTTCGGATTGAACGTCCAGCCGTCTTCGCAGATGCAATAGGCCTCGTGGCCGTCGGCCTTACAGAAAGCGTGTTCGCCGCAAGTTACCTCATCACACGGTGCTTCAAGGCATAAGATTACGTTAAATAAATTGCAGCTGAATTCAATTCGCGAAGTTTTTGGTCTTCTACTTAAAAGAAGATTCTCTTAACGAGAATATAAAATACCTTTGCACGGTATGTGAGGTGGCGTGCCAACGAATCCAGACTCGCACTCGCAACGATAGCTTCCCCGAGTGTTCGTGCAGATCGACGCAGGTCCGCAAGGATTTTTGAGAGCGAGATCCACGCACTCGTCGAGATCCGCACACTCCGCACCGACGGCTTTGAAACCGTCCTTGCAGAAGCACTGTCCCTCAATGCACTCGGCATTGTTGACGCAATCGAAATTTGACTTGCAGAGAGTCGTCACGTCGGTCTGCAAACCAACACACACGGTCGACGTTCGACTTCCACTAGCTTTTCATATTTATGACGTTTGTCGCGCTTATAAATATCGAGACATTTATTTCATTTTTATAAGACATTTTATATATTCGGAAAAAACCGGTCTTCTTGCCGATGTCTATTTTCTGAATGCGGGAATAAGAAACACGTGTGTCCAAATGAAAAATGAAAAGTTACCTGTCGCGCGTTTACCTTTGACTTTACAAACATAACGAATAGAGCGTGGCTTTGGAAAAGAGTTAAAACGGTCACAAAACCGGTCTGTACATTCGTTTTGGTCTGTTTGCTTTCTTTTATCCGTCACCTATGTGGCAAGGAAACGGACCGGTCCTGTTCGGGGGTGGCGCGATTCTATTTCGAGATGTTTGTCACGGCACATATTTCTCTCGCGCTTTTTTTTTTATGGATCTTGCCCATATATGCTCGAGGTGACTCAAGAGTGCGACGGGGGGTAGAGAGGGGGAGTTATTACCTGATCGCACGCGACTGCCGAGCTGGGGTTGGCACTGTACCCCGGCGGACAGACGCAGTTGTAGCCTGGCTCTTCGTTCTTGCAAATCGCATTTCTGCCACAAGGATTTTCCAGAGCCGTGCACTCGTTGATGTCTACAAAAATCCATATAAGGCATTCTTCCGGCTTGCAAATTTTAGAGAAGAGATTAAAAAAAAAATAAAATGTAAATATGAAATAAGCGCAAAAGTTAATTATTGATGAACAAAACCGATTGACAACTTGACAAAAATATCTCCACAAGGGAGAAATTCGTAAGAAATGGAATGGCGTGTCGCTAACCGCTGCACTCCTTGAAGGGGTCGCCGGTGTAATCTGCCTTGCAGCTGCAGACGAAGCTACCTATCGTGTCGGTGCACTCGGCGTTCTCGCCGCAGGGGTTGCGCTCGCATTCGTTCACGTCTGTTAATCAACATGGTTAATCGCAAGATGAGTATTATTAATCGTTAGACCATTGATGGAAGGATCTGAGTGTGTGGCATGCAAACGATAAATGAGAGTATTATGTGAGCATCTCGTGAGACTGACTTTCGCAGAGAGTTAGTCCTTGGCCGACGAAGCCCGGCGGGCAGATGCACTTGTACGAGCCCGGCACGTTGATGCATCTCGCGTTAGCGGCGCATACGTCCGCGCCGCTGCACTCGTTCATGTCGACGCAACCGTGCACGGGGTCCATCTGATAGCCGGCGTGACATCTGCACTCAAAGCTACCCTCGGTGTTCACGCACTCCGAGTCCGCTCCGCAAGGTGTACCCTCCTCGCACTCGTTTACATCTGTTGTTAGTGACGATTGGTTAATTCGTTCGGACATTTTATGTAAAACCGGGGAAGAAGTTCATGAGTTTTCAAGCGAGTCAGTTATGTTACACACAAATACACAAGAGTCCTGCAAAATCGTGTAAAATTCTGATCATATTCGCTGTAAAGTCAATTTTTTCAGACTCACCGTGACAACCTGTCAACGGGTCGCCGTCCATTCCCTCGGGACAGGAACACCGGAAGCTACCGTGCACGTTGGTGCAAAGTGCGGAACGTCCGCAGGGACTTCTCAGGCATTCGTCTATATCCCTGCATTCGTCCTCGGGACTGCCGTTGTAACCCTCGGGACATTCGCACTTGTGCGCGCCCGGTAGGTTCACGCACAGCGCACCCCTTCCGCAAGCATTCTCGTATTCGCATTCGTTAATATCGACGCACTGTGTTAAAGAAACACGTGCGATGTTATATTCTTTAAATCTGACATTTTATTTCTTATTTTTTATGCGCGCGCGATACTCGTTTTACTTGATATATTGAGAGTTCGCTCGTTTAAATCTTAATCTTATAATAAAACGCGGATTCTACATCGTTCTCATGTTACCGCTATCATAATCGAAGTTATTCGCACGTATATTTTTTTAGGGGGAATATAATATACTTCGCAATTAGTTTACGGCAATCTCCCGAGAGAGAGTCCATCACGACGTAACAAACAACGATTATCGAGATGAAATATCTTTATCGTAAATATTCTGAAAAAAATTCGCGATAAGGCGATTGACTCTCACGCAAAAGCGTGTTATTATCCATTTTATGAGCTTCGACGTTTTATCGACGTTTTTCTCTTCTACTTTTCGCATTCCTGTTTTTCTACGACGATATGTACTCACACTGTCGTACGGGTCTCCCGTGAATCCGTCCTGACACGCGCAGGTGTAATTGCCGGGTATGTTGTGACACAGGGTATTGTCGCCGCATGCACCCGGTATCGTGCATTCGTCCACGTCATCGCAGCGCACCTCGCCGTTGCCGATGTAGCCGGGCTTGCACTTGCAGAGGAAGTTCGACGGGAGATTGCAGCACTCGGCGTTCTCGACGCAACGCCCAGCGAGCACGGGATCGTCGCACTCGTTGATATCTAATACAGGTATGGACGATCTTGTCAAATAAAAACAAATGCGTGGCTGGAACGACAGAACGAGAAAAAGATATAATAGAGATATCGTCGTACCCTCGCAATGAAAGCCATCGCCTCGATATCCAGGAAAACAGGAACATTGAAAACTGCCAAGAGTATTTGTACAGTGGGCAAATATATCACAGGGCCGATATTTACACTCGTTCTCGTCTGCAATTGGTTTTAGACAAATATTGGTTTTATTGTGTAAATTAAATAAATTATTGTTTTATTAAATATTACGTATAAAAAAATTAGAGAGAAACATGAACAAATATGTGGTAGGTACATACTTGCGTCGAACTGTTTTCCAAAACTGTTTTTGCATGACAATAGAATGCGCGTTTATTAAATATTTTAATAACTTATGTATAAATATTCTGTGTATTTAAATGATTAAAAAAATTGATCAAACTGCACAAACCTGGAACCTGACAATTACATCCTCCGAACCCGTCGTTACAGTGACAGACTGAATCGAGACAGACACCGTTCTGACATTTGGTGCCGTCCTCTTTTGTACAATCGTCTGTAAGCAACATTTTTACAATATAATTCACTTGTCATTTATTCTTTTTGACCAGCGAATACTTTCTTACAAAAAAAAGACTTTCTTACTTATCAAACAAATTTCACTACTTCTATCTGTTGCAAGCTCTAAATAGTTATTAGTTTTAGTCGAAGGGGAATTAGAAGATATACAATCATCTATAAAGAAACATCCTGTGCGAGATAAGGACCATTTTAGCCGGTCATTAAGTAACATTATCCAAGAAAGAGATAAATTGCGACTGTACGCTGCGGCCTATCGGCTAATCGTGCAATTTTCTCCCGGACTAATCATTGGCTCGAGTTTTTCTCTCAAGAGCCACACGAGGACCAATATATATACGTTTGGCGGAACTACCACAGGTAACATGATTCCCGCTCATCGGCACGGACTGGCGCGTCAATTACGCCTCTATCAAGAGAAGATAGCGTTCGCGATAAATAAGAATAAAACTTGGCGACGCTAATTGCAACATGTAGGCATGACTCGCGGTACATTGTGATATAATGACGCGAGAAAGAGATCTTCCTAATTGATGTGACAAGATGCGATTGTTATGAGCGTGCGAAAAGAATTACTTTGGTCGTCCTAATGATAATCAGAAATGATGGGGAATAGCGTAAAAAGAAGCGAAACGACAGTGTCGCGGTCGTGTCATGCGACACACGTCGCCCTCTTTCTTTCTCCTCTTCTCCTTTCGTGAGTTGCAATTCTGCGCGCGAGAATTCCTCGAATAAATTTTAAATTAGTCCAAGGAAAACAAAGTGTTTGATTTTTTTTCGAGATAACTTACCTGTGCACTTCAACTTGTCGCGCTGCTCGTCCGCGCCTTGATAACAATCGGCGCGATGATCGCAGAGCTTCGAAAGCTCGAGCAGCTGAAGAATGTCCGTTGACTCGTTGACTTGACAGCCGAAGTAGCCGTCTTCGAGGTTCAGAAAGAATACTTCTCGCCTCAATCCGTGACCGAGTCCTTTGCGAGATTCGGCCTGAAGTCGGAAACGAACGAATTTTTATTTCTTGCACATCAACTTTTTTTTTCCTATTCGCGAACGCGAAGCAATATTAGAACTTACCGGATATGAGGATAGAAGTATCCACGCCAGCAACGGCCAAAGATGTTTCATCTTTGCTGCAAGAAAAAAATCAAAAACCACATCGTGGAATTAGTCACAATCTGTCGAGTCAATTTATTGATAATAATGTGACGCGCGAACATTTTTAGCGGTGATTGTACAAACACGCGCGTGTCATCTTGCCTCTTCTATGTAATAGTACGGAAGAAATTTTAAATAGATGTCCAAACACGTGCGTAATCGCGACGGTGACTTCACGCGGAAGGTATCATTGCCGCGGCAATTGCATCATCGTAAATTCGCAACAAGTGGTTTGCGAGAAGCCAAACGCGACACCCTGGGAACGATTTTTTACAACTTGGCGTCGCCGAGAAGAAGAGGCGGGCGAGAAGGAGGCACTTGACATTCCCCACGAATGTTCACGGCGTATAAATCACGCGGGGAAAGCACCGCAGGAAATCATTGGAAAATCAAGCGTGGAAACGCGAAACCGCAGGAAACCGCCGCGGCCGTTTTTCAGTCGCAGCGGGTAAACCCACACTAGACGGAACACCTGTTCGGCAAATAAACTGCCGCCGCCGCCGCCGTCGACTGTTCCAACGTGTGGCTAATTTACGAATGGGCGCCGAGCGGCTGGAACCATCAACTCCAACATGTGGGTCGTGTGTGACGTGTAAAAAAAAAAACTACCAACTTCTGATACGCGACGAGAGATGTTCGGTGTTTTCTCAACACAACAGAGATATCATTCGAATGCGTTTCCGCGCGACGAGCGTAAACTCAAATACGCATAAATCATTCCGTATGACAAGTATTTGAATAATAATGATAATGTGACATTAATAATGACCGCTCAATAAACGTAAAACGTATATTACGAGGCTTTACATTAGCGAGGAGAGTTTATGGAAGGTCATCACATTGATCGTCTATATTGAAAGATGATGCGTGTGTGATGCAATGTGCATGTGCGTGCGTAATTACGATATTAAAATACCAACTCGTCTATACATTGTGGGAAAACGCGCGTTTCGGGTGGAAGAGCGACCGTGGTGGATCGTTCAGTGCCGCATGCGAACAGGAACTCGTTCCAGAAAAACGCGGAATTCTCGAGAGTATCCCTCGGAGTAGATGCGTGAGCGTTTTTTTTTTTTTTGTTTTCTGTTATATTGCTCTTCTTCGTTGCGAATCCCCGACTCCGGACGTCGAACTGTAAATGCAATTTTCGCGAGATAACCGCGCGCGTCTTCTTCGCGTTCGGCGAGTCTTCTTCCCTCGGCAAGCTGCGAAACGCAAACAAACGCAGAAGCGCAGCGTTCGGCAAACGAACAGCACAATAAGAAGCTAGAGCTCAGCGGCGATCAACCTGGCGCGGTGAAATGTTAACGACTGCACGCGGCCGAGGGATGGCACGGCGAGCAAAAGGGAGAAGAGAAGGAAGGACGTGTGTTCTCTCCGCGCACAAGTCGGATGAAGTGAAGGAAGAGAAGCGGAAAGTGCGAGGAGGAACGAGGCAGGACGTTGGAAGAGGAGGCGAAGAAGCGCGGAGGAACGTAATAAAGGAGGGCGTGCGAGTGCGATGCACCTGTAGGTCCCCTTGCCCCTCCAACCACCTTGCGACGAGGCGCCCCCCTCCTCGCTCTGGTACCCTCTTAACTCGTCAAGATGTATAAACTCGCGCAGCTGCGAGTCGACCAACACGGGAACCCACGGGTTCCCTTTATTTTAATTTTGTCACGGAAGCCGGTTACCCCACACCGCGAACATATTTCTAGATCCGGTTCGAGCTTCCGCAATTCGGGGAATAAATAAAGTCCTTGGACCCCCGCTTTATTTAAGACCTCGCTCGTTAAGTTAATTTTTTTCTCACAGTTTGGATTTTGTTACAGTAGTAGTAGTTCGCGTGGTAAAACAAACCTAAACGCTTCGAACAGTCGTACAGTAAACAAGAATTTTATTCAGTTCTCTGCGTTCTTTCTTTTCTTTCATCATCGTCAAAGAAGTCCTGTCACTGCGCTGTTCTCGCGCAGACATCGATCTTTCCGCCGCGAGCAATTGACACAGATTTATCGGTTTTTGTCGATGTTCGCCTCTTTAGCATATCTGCGTGTCGTAATCTCTCAATTGGCGTTTAGTCAGTAGCTGTCGCCGATAATCTAACCATACTGGTGTACACTTCCATTTTGCATCACTAGTACATCTGCATGCATAAATATGCGCGGTGTGAATTGCAAAGTGCGCTTATATGGAGCACGCGAAACTCCTACGCGAGTTACGATGACAAACGACGACGATCGAAGGTAGAGTTTGTCATTCAGCAGCAACGTGCGCAACGGTGTTAACACGGTGAGGAGAAGTTGATTTCTGTGATGTCGAGATGATGTCTTCAACTTCCATCGTCAAACGATTAAATTCAGGTAATGGTACAGATTTTGTTGGTGACGTTCTATTGAGGTGCGATCAAACATCAAATCGCATCACATATTATTGTTGCAACTTTTTAAAGTCGTAATTAAACATTCGAGACGTGATTATTAGTCCACCACGAAATCGATATTTTCAGGTCAATAACGAATCGGCGAGTCATCGTCGCGATTTCTTCTTCATTATTCCGCCTCGCCCACGAGCCTGTCGGTTTATGGAAGCTTGCGGGTCAGGAACGACGTGTTTGTTCGGCGCCGTGAAAGTACATACATACATACACGTGTGTGACTTGCAGAACACATCCTGGCGGCATTAGGAGAGAGATTATTCTTTCGCGTGCGCCCGGAGGATACACGTCCCACGCAAGGACATTTCAAATGTAATCGCGCATCTGCGATACGTCATACGAACAGATTGCGGAAAATAATATCATGCGGCTTCTGTGCCGCACGCGAACCGCCTGCTAGATCGCTTTGTTGCGTTGCCGCAGAAAAGAATTATTAACCCAGTAAATAAAACGGCATCAAAATTCATGTACTTTCTCTCGGCGCGCACGCGGTCTCGGAAAACCAAATTAGGAGGCCAAGAAGAGTCGTGTCAAAACTGTTACGTTGCAGATAATTAATTTTCTCTAGATTGTGTTCTCGATTAAAACAGATGAGAGAGATAGAGAAAAAAATGAGAAAAATTAAATCAAAACGCGAGTTTCTCGAAACGCATCGCTTGTGTATCTTTAACTAAAAAGTGAGATCGTGACGAACCTACTTTTTGAATTTCATAGACACATCCGCTTTCCCGCGCAGGGAAACAGTCCGATTTATTTTTATTTTACGCGATATTTATTTTTACTTTACGCGCGTGTCTTCGATTCTAATCATGTAAATTCTTTGTTTTTAATTACAGATCTTTTTACGACCGTGTCGCCCGAGAGTGAATTTGCATGTTCTAGCGACTTCAATTGCATAACCGCGACGCGTTGAGCCTTCCTACGTGTGCGCGCGGCGCTGATTTCACGCGCGAGTCTTCTTACGCACTTGCATAATTCCTCGTTAAAGTAATGCAAAAACGACGAGTTTCTTTTTTGCTTCGCTTCGTTATTTCTCGCGGTGTTGATGCGTGAAGATCCTCGAGAGGTTTCGAGACGCGCATCGCGGAGATAAATGTCTAGGTTCTGTGTGCAAACGGGACGTAACATTATAACGGAAATGATATTAAATTTCGATATTTATCGCGCTAAACTAATGAATTTAATGAATGATTTAATTACAAGGTATAACAAAAGGAATAAAGAAAAAACGATATATGCATCGCGGTGCGTTCTAATTACTCGGCGTGTCTTCCTTTCGTTTCGCATCTGTGTCAAGTTGCATCGATACGCGTGTACGCGCGTATAAATAAATGATTTATATACATGTGTGTTAATTGGAAACAAAGTTGTTGCACGAGAAAAAGCATTCTTCTCGATATAATAACTAGAACTTGTTCGAATTTATGCCAACAAGATAAATATTATGTGTGTATGTGTGATTAGAAAGAAAGTACGTGAAAAAAGCGTATAAAAAACTAGAGATCTTAATAAATTAACTTTTTTTTTGCAAAAAATATCGCCTCTCGGAGAAACGAGAGTTGGACTGAAATCCTACACTAAGAAGGATTTCAGTCCAAGTCTCTTAATCCATAATTTCGAGTAACGGTGTTTCTCCGCGAGAAGTGGCGGGGCAAAAGAAATCCCGTCCAGAAGGTAAAGAAACGACGGCGATGTGTGTAGAATTTCACAAGAGGAGACACGTATCGCGAACACGGATCGCGGATTTCAATTCTCTCTCATTCCGACGAGATCGAACACAATGCTGACCCTGACTTTTGTCAAGTTTCGCCCGTAATTGCCGTGCGGCGATTTATGTAATTTGTGGGCGGATTCGCGGTGCACCTCCTTGCGGAACGTCTTTTATTCCCGCGTAGCCGCCGCCCGAGCGAGCCGAGATTGTCTTTATTTCGTAACGATGAGGCGCGCGAGGAGACGAAGTTAGGTCAATATCCTTCGCGGACGACCGGTTATCGCGCGTCAAACGCGACATTCATCCCGCGATGTTAAAATTCAATTTTGCCGAGTCGATTGATCGCGAGTAACGCAAGAAGTCGGATACGAATTTAAACTTTGACATAAATTAGATAATATTTTGTACAATTGGAAGGTCTCTCCGCCAATCCATCATCTTCGTCGCGATTCAAGCCACATTACACCTTTGACCGTCATTACCTGCAAATTGTCTCTCTCTCTCTTTCTCTCTCTCTCTCGAGGCGGCAAATCTCCGCGCGGCAATATATAGTGTCGATTACGCGCGGTTTCCACAGTAACACGCATTACGCAGAAACGCAGTATAATGCGACAGTAAATTGCACTGCGCACTGTCATAAAATTAAGCGACGGAAATTATCTGTGTGTAAGTTGTGCGAATATTATCTTCTCGAATGGATCATCAATATATTTGAAATAAAATAAGTGATTTTATATGTTGAGAATATTATGAAACAATTTGTGTTTTACGCTGACTAATTGATTTTTATTGCAGCTCTATTGATCTCTCGTTTATTCGATGTTTTAAAACAAGAAATTTTTTTATTTTTTTATTTTTTACGTCCTTGCAGTTGTCTCGAAATGCGTCTCTCACTTCCGTACGTGTGGATATACCCATGTGAGAGATTTATAAAATATATGTGCATACGAGTGTCGCCTAAACTTACGCGAGGCTTAACCGTTTGACATCTTGCAAGAGGAATCCTGACAGCCTCGACGGCCGCATTTCCTATTAGGAAATCCGAATTCTAAGCACGATCGAACGTTTCATCGCGCGCTTGCCTGAGGCAACATCCTGCATGAATCAACCGTAGTACAAAGCAGACGGCGATTTGGCCCTAAAACTTACGCCCACCACGTAGTAACAAGAGAGCGGCGAGCGAAGCGAAGCGGAATTATTCCGCTGCAAAGTGAAAGTTCTTTGGGTTACTCTACAAAACGAGCGGGCGTAAGGCCGAACGTGTAAGGCCTCGTTCGATCGCCTCCGAATTGCGCCTGCGGCGTGTTGTTTCCATAAAGCGCGGTGCTCGCGGTCATGATTAATATAAAATCAAAATTCCCGAAACAATAAGACATCGACAGATATCGGCGAGAAGTCACTTTTTATCAAATTTGATTCGAGAAGCGGGACTGACAGAAATTAATTAACAACGCGTGACTCATTTCGCGCGCCGGGATATGTTTCGTCACAGTGCGTTTTCTGTGCGGCTCATTCGTGCAAAAATAACCTGATGAGATGGCGTGTCTGTTTTACGACGCACATAAAATGCGGAAAACGTCCGTAAAAACGTCCGATCGCGGTCTAACACGCGTCTTTACTTACGTCATCGTCGCGAATCGCTTATCGCGACGCCGTGTGTTCCAGGCAAATTAATGCAGGAGATAACCTTGTCCGAAGGACGGCGATTAAACGGCTAACTCTTGCCGAAACATCCTATTTTCTCGCTGATGAGATCATTGCGTTGTGAAAAATTATACGTGTCTTACAAAGCAAACATCGCCTTTTGTCTATACGATAGAAAAATACACACGACACGCGTTATTTAATCGCATCGTCGTCGTCGTCGTCGTCGTCTGCATACACTTGCTCTGTTCACGCAAGTCTTTTCACACAAAGAAATAAATATATAATGACGGTACGTTGACCAACATGCCATGGCGATTAACTCCGGTGCGATAGCGCGTTTAACGTCGTTTTTATTATTGACAATAATAGCTGCTCCCTGTTGAGCGGTACAAGCGCTTCGATTTGTTTCAAATTATATAATCGCGTCCTTTGTACTTTTCTCTCTCTCTCTCTCTCTCGTGCGCACGAGAGAATTTTCCCTCGCTCATCGGCGCGTCGAATGCTCATCCTGAATCGCCGCTCAATAACGACGTTCGCGCGGCTATAAGCGTCCGAGTGCCGTTATATTTTCCAGCATTTTTTTTCCATCTCCATTGCTTCTCGTCTTATATTTGCAAGTGCGATTTGCGCATAGCTTTCGATCGTAAAAAAACCATACCTCCGTCGAGTGGTCTAACAGTAAAAAGCTCGTTGCGGCGCGGCCATTTTCTACGTGCGCAAATGCACCAGATACGTCCGGTCGCGCGATTGTATTAAAGACTCCGTCTCTTTGTTACAGAGACGAAGTCGCGAACAGATCAGATGTTTATCTTGCATTTTTTTGTGGCAAAATATAATAACGTGGATGTTGTTTATTGAGATTAAACACTTTTTAGAGCTGTGCAGTTCCGCGATGCGAAATAAAACTTGCAAAAAGTATTGAAACCCGACAATCTACACAAAGTAACATAACGCAGGAAGTAGAGAAGTGAGAGAAGATCGTATCCGCGAGCGCATCCACATGACGCGATATCCGAACGATCGTGCGATCATCAGGAGCCAAGGTTCTTTGCCTCGCCGGCCTCGTTAAGATTCGCGTTATATCGCGCGCAACGGCACATGTCGTTTTCGCGAGGTAATTAATTCTCTTGACTCGGTGTCCGCTTCGTTGCGATCGCCGCAAGTACAGTTTGTTCAATTCTTCGAGCGCGCGCGCGCGAGTTCCGTTCGAAGTTGAGAAGGACAAAGTAACACAGAGAGAGCGAAATTTACAAAATAAAAAAGGCCAATAAATCAGAAAGAAAACAAGTTGCGATTTTTAAGTCGCGGTTTACAGATGTAAGAACAGCGTGATTAACTCGCTCGTAATGAAGACTGATGAGTGGGCAAGCGAGGTGTCTGGATAAAATCGAGATACAGACGCGATCAAGGCCGTTTCGCTAATGACTGCCCCTGAACAAGCAGGCAATCTTTATTTAATGCTCATCTGCCAGTTTCCATCGTAATTGACGTTTTCATTGCCGTATTAGCCGTAACGATTTGCCGACGCGCGATATAGCATTTTTTCCCACGCGCTGAAATCCCACAAAGTATACGCGGACTGCAAAACGTATCATCCCGCTTGTGTTGTGTGGGAATCGTTGTCGCTCTTGAAGAAAAAGTCTCTAACGGATATGTGTAATAATCGCACTTGTGTATCTGTCCGACAATTTTTTCTTTAGATAAGACTCATCAAAGATTGTTACTCTTTTTAAAAAAAAAAAAATAATAATAATAAACAAAGAAATCAGCAAAAAATAATAATTTCTCGTTAAAAACGATGCAAAAACGAAAGTTTTAGAAACGGGCTCGTTGACGGAAAGGATGCGAGGAATTTAGAACTCATTTGCATCAGAGAATCGGTCTATTGATTTTTCCCGCGAGGAAAACACAATTTCTCTCTCGCTGTCACGCAATGTGCGCTAACGGGTATTCTCTGCCCTAAACATGGAAAGACTTGTGACAGGAGGAGTGTATTATAATGGGCTTACGAGGTTACGTGCCGTACGATCTGTTGCAAGCATTGAACTCTCCGCGAGTGACGCATGTCCAGTTAAGGTTCGCGTAAGCGCGCGTTCGATGCGGCACTCACGTAATCGATTGCGCGCGCGCATCGCGATTTTCCCGTCATGCGCATATACAGGATGTAATACTCAATGCCATGTAACTTTCAAATAAATCATTCTTCTCTTCGTTTTTCTTTGTTTATTTTCTGCATTAGAGGAAGATGTGCGATCTGAAGTGACGAGATTTTTGCAAAACTTTTGCAAATCTCCGTTCATTCTTTCTTCCTCGAAGAGGAAGAGCGAACGCAAAGTAAATTTTCTCCCTTACAACGATTATTCTATCGATTCGCCGCGAGAAGAGATTTTACTCGGAGGCTTAAACAGGTAATAGTATTTCTATTCGATTAGTGCAACAAACCTTCTCGATTTATTGTTTCGACGTGACTTGACGTAACGAGACTATCTTGTAATTTATACCGCTATCTTGTAATTATATTAAGTACGTATATATTGCGCCTTCTCTCGTGGCGATTAGAAGCCGCGTGTAATTGCGCACGCCACGTACGCGATAGCTAAAGGGAAACGTGAGTCATAGGATTCGCCCTTGTGGAAACGGGCGGGCGCGGAAAAGCGCGCGCGAAGAGTGTCGGAAGATCGCTCGCATCATCGGTCGATGAGGCGCCTTCGGACACGGCACGGAAATATCGCGCGCGGTTTATTATCGGTTTGGTAGAAATATATACACGCGCGCGTGTATATATATATACACTTGTATACATATATACGCGCGTTAGATGACTGGCGCAAAACGGTAAATTACAGCAATCTCGCCAACGCGCGCCGTCTAACACGTGTTGCGCGCATTGTGTCGAGTCTCCGCAAATTGATCGCCGCGCGCTTGCGAAAATTCACCGTTTTAACGGCATATATCGTAAGTCATTTTTTCCCCCTCAAACCTCGCGTCGGTACACTTCTGAGAGAGCGCTGCTGCTGCTGCGGACCGGTAGCTATTACGTATTAACTTTTATATCTCGCCAACATGTGAGCCGGCCAATATAATAAAACGTAATTCCACTGTTAATTTTATCCTGATAACTTTCGCTTGTTTTACGCGGTTCAAGATCGTGACGGCGTAATTTTCTCTCCCGTGCGTTGCACGGCGTAACAAAACACACAATTGACGGCCGCGGCGCGGAAGTTGACGGACGTATTCTCATTTATTCCGCTTCTTTTTTTTGTTTTTTTTTTTTTTTTGTTACGTCGAAAATTGACGTCAAGACGAGGTTGAGTGAAGACATCGCTCGCAGTTATCCTCCGATAAACCTCGCGCAATGTTGGCGCACGGATCGTCCCGCTACGTCGTTAAGCGCTACGCAGATAGTGGAAATTAGGATGTAATCTAAGCCTCATGGCAGATTTCAGGATGCGCCTTTTATCCGCCAGCAGCGGAAAGGCTGGATCTTGATACACGAGAAAGAAATATCGTAAGTACACCCTCTTCGCAACCAGCTCCGGGCGATGTGCGAACGGATTATGTATACGGGGGATCAATCGATGAGGATCGTACAATTTCGCGAGATGAATCACATATTTGTGTCACAATATCCGTAGGTCTTGTGGCATTAGAAAAGAAACTTGAAAAAAAAATTCTCTTTTTAACTAATTTAATCAAAGACAAAAAATAACAAGAAGAGCGCGATCAGATTTACTTTTAAACGTGACAAAAGCGGGTTTCAAGGTATCGGCTTGTGAAAGGCTGACGTACACATTTATTATATCAAGAAAACGACGTACAAAAGAGATATTTACATTAAACGCGTTTCTGAATTATGAGAACGTCATTTATTGTTAGAAAATTACCAGCTTCTTGCTGGACATTTATTTATAGCGCCATCGTTCTTTTGCCGTTTCACGCTAAAGCGAGTTCCGAGACGAGATCCGAGCCGCGCTTCTTGCCGGCCGCGGACAAGGCTAAGCGGAAGGAGTCGTCGTCGTCGTCGTCACGAGCCTACGCCGATCATTATCGGCGGAGCCGTGACAGCCGCAGTCAATGAAACAATAATCAAATTATCCGAGTAATGGGGTGTACGTGTGGTAGTACGCGAGTCTCGCGCACACGCTCCAACGTGTACAGCCAATATAACTCGGAAGAAACTAGAAAAGTAATTTGCGCCGTGACCCTCCGACACCGTCGCGTCTCCAGGCTGAAATAATTGCGTCGTAACCGTTAAGGGGTGGAAAGGTCGGCAAAAGAGCGCCGCACGCGCATCACTCGATACTACTGCGTATACATACGTACACGCCACGTCGGAAGACGCATCGAAATATTATAGCGGGAAATTACATCGTCGCGGCAACACGTCGTCGTGAATCGCGTGTTACACGACGCGCGTTTCATCGCGCCGTTCGCGTTAATATCGCGCGATTAATGTACACAGACAGCAGTTTCCGCGCAGAAACGTCGCATTCCGCGCTCTTCTCGCGAAACGCGTTTTCCAACCACATATTTTTGCCTGCGTTACGTCGACAGCTACGTCAAGGACACGTGTCTACGAGAGACCTTTACGATTCCGTTTGTTTTGTCTTTATTTTTAGAACGCAGGAAACTCTCGCGGAGGTTTCCTACGCTCGTTAAAAAATAATATATCGTTAATTAACAGTAAAACATTCCGTTTTACAGTCACTTGAGTTCTAGCGTCGAGTCCACTTATCACGGATATCTTACCCGATGACCGAGTGTTTCAGCTATAATGGGAAATAGTATGTAATATCGCATCGGGAGTGCACAACATACACAATTTGCATAATTGCATTACGAATGATAGATTGTGAGAATCTTTCGTCGAATAACAGGCGAACGTATTTACAGTTAGACCGGACTGTCGGGATAATGATTAATCATCTGCGAGAGGGGCGAGTGTGTCCACCGCCGGCGACGACTAGTCGTTCGAATGCAAATAGCCGATTTATTTTTGTCATTATCACACCTTTTACTTTGAAATCGCCGTTTTCACAACGCGCGCATACTCACACACGCGGATGCGACGTGCCGTTGCACATCGCGCACGCACATCGTATACGCGATGACTCGGATAATCGTGATTTGCGAATAATAACACGTAACACGTCGGTAACGTCGAGTTTTATTGATCGCCCGATGCAAATGCCTCGGCGCATCGAGATAAATTACGCAACACGCACACACGCCGTCATCATCGTTTTGCCCGCGGCGACGACGCGGTACATAAAATCCGCCGCGACGGTCAAGCCAAGCTCGCGGAATTCGCGTAAATCCGCGAGAACGGAAGAGCGTGATCGTAACGCGATTACGTAATGCCGAGGGCATCATCTTTCTCTTTTCCTTCTCGACTTCCTTCGTGACGGAGAGCGAGAGATTCTCCTCTTCTCTCCTCGAGGGATCGAGGGAAGTTGAATCGAGAATCTTTCCCAAGGTGAAAAAAGAATTTTCCACGTTTCATTTCATGCTCAATGAACTAAACTGCTATATTTATCTCTCATGTTCGGCACGTTTGAACAGCGGATATTATTTCCAGATATTAGAATCCCTCGGAGAAAGCTGCATTTAATTGTTCCGACTAATCGCGCTACCTGCTAATTAAACAACGTAAGCGGCTCTCTGTTTCTCGTCTCACGAGGGCGCCCGAACGACGTCCCGCGCGCGAACAAAGAGAGACCTGATCGACGGCGCGCTCGGTGTTTATCACTAATTTCGCTAATTCAATGTGTCGTGCAGGCGCGAATCGGCCGCATCCCTTACATCAGACGGTACACGCCCTACGCGTGTCCTTCGATTAAAGCCCAATTAGTTCGCTGATGCGCGACCGAAGAGAGACAGAAGAGAGAGAGAGAGAGAGAGAGACGCACTCCCCCTGAAGCCAGCTTCTCCAGTACCTACGTATTGTAGCTGTCTCAGGGTCTGTAGTTAGCCACCGATGCGTGTCGACGAATGGTTTTTTTTATACTCTCGCGCGAGGGGACGCGGAAAAAAATTGTAACGTCTCGTACGACCAGATGCATCGTCGGGAACGCGCAATTACCGGACTGTAATAAAACGCAGTGACAGACGCGAGATTGTTGATTTCCTAGTATGTCAAAGCCGCTTCGGGCTTTTCGACCATTTTCACAGTCGACACTTCTTAGTCTTCGAGTGAAATAAAACTTTTAGGAAGATCGGTTTTACGTTGCGAAAAGACTTTCACAGTTTGATTATATACACGCGATTAAATTCATATATTTCTCTGAGGCCGCAAAACGCGCATTTCTTGATAAAAACACAACAATATCAGACAGACGCCGCTGCAAAACCACCGAGCAAACGGATTGCACGGACCGCCTCGTTCTGCACACAAAAGTAATTTCAACGTAAGAATAATGTAGTTCGTGATGCTCGATGTTATGCGATGGAGATTCGGAGACAAAGGCCGCGCGCGTAGTGCACGGCCGGTTAAAAGGAGCGACCTCCTTGAGAACGGTCCTTGACTCGTAGAGACGAGCGAGATAAGAAGAAGAAGACTACGACAACGACGGCGAAGCAGCAGAAGAAGAAGAAGAAGAAGAAGAAGAAGCGCTGGAAGTAGTAGTCGTAGTTACAGTAGAAGTAGAAGAGGTGGAATATACACGAAGGGTAGTGCGAGGGAGAGGAGTTGGGGGAAGAGCGCGCGATGGAGGACACGGTAGGGGAAGAGAGCGAGTAATGGCGCCTGCAGAGAGACTTGGCGGCCGCGAGAGGTCGAAGAAGACTCCGCTTCTGGGCGGCGAAGGTGCACAATGTGGAAAGACCGCGGTGTGTACGGCAACCGAGACGTAACCGAGAACGAGAGGAAGTGCGCTTCGCGGAAAGCGCGAGAGAGAAAGAAAAAGAGAGAGAGAGAGAAAGAGAGAGAGAGAGAAAGGCAAACTGCCGAGGGAAAATGTATCTCGCGAAGTGGCTACCATACCACTCCCTCTTTCTCTCGTCGTGACTTTCCTCGCGAAGTGTGATCCGATCGCGAAACGAAACCCGCGTTACCACGTAGCGGGAACGCGTTATATGTAAATGCGCCAAGCGAGAGAAGCCGTTGGGTGGTAGGATTTTTTTTTTTTTTTTTTTTATAGCCGGCATCAGGCAAGACGCGCGCGATGATTTTTCTGCGCGCCTATAAATCTCTCGTCTCCCGACCGAGCAAATTGAGAGAAATTACCTACCGACTTGCATTTTAATATCTTTAATAAATTTAATAAAGCGCCTCTTTACTAAGCGAATCAATTTGTTAACGCGCGCTACGTAATTAACTAATTACCTAAACGTGCGTCTCCCTAAGCGTGATAATGTGAACACGCGGAGACACGTACGATATACATACACACACACACACACACATATGTGTTCCAAGAGCCTGTGCATCCCTCTAATTAATAATTCAGCGCGCACGATGCGAACGGTCCTAATTTATCGTCCGTCTTTGCGGCGGCGGCGGCGGCGACGACGACGAACGCAGCGCGCGAACGCAGCGTCCGCTCAGGTATGCGATGTGGAAGGTCACGGGGTGTACTCATTCGTGACCGAAAAAAAAAATGCTCTCGAGGGAAAAGACGTGAGGAGGAAGATCGACATTACCGATGTGCGCTCACACGCACTCTCACACGCAATCTGCGGCGGATGCGTCTCTCTCTCTCTCTCTCTCTCTCTCTCTTCTCCGTCTTCTATCTCTTGTCGACTCTGTCGCGAATACTTCTTGGCGGTGTGCGAGAAGGCAGAGACGAGAAACTGAGGAAGAGAGAGAGAGAGAGCTGTTCCTCTTCTTCGCGGGGAGAGATGCCTATAATCGGCAATGGACGACCGCGCCTCAGCTACTTTCGCGTGGCTTGACGTGGACACCGGCGTAACCGATCGACCTCACGCTTAATCATCGTCGTCTCGTATAGAGGATTCTATCCCCGGCGTGCGCTCATCCGGCGCTCTATCTTACGCGCGCTCGCATATTTATTACACGGTAGCGTAACTAAAACATAATTTTAATATAGCCGGGGGAGAGGCGGGCACACACGTCGAGGGAAGAATGATCTGAGGCTGCGCGAAGACGGACGCAACGTATTTCGGTGCGTCTGTACACGTTTATGTGTTATTTATAGCATAGCGCTTGCATATGTATATATATATGCACGTCGGTCCGGCCGATCTTCGGATCGGAAAAGAGAGAAAGAAAAGAGAAGGCGCCCCTGTGCACACATATGATAAACGGCGATGCGTGCCGCGTTGCTAGTTTTTTTTTTTTTTTTGTTTCGAAGGTGCTACCTCCAATGATCTCTTCAGTTGCGAATCTCTCTCGCTCTCTACGGAATGCAGTAAATAGTTCACGCGTCTTTGCTCTTATTAGCGCGAGAGAGAGAGAGAGAGAGAGAGAGAGAGAGAGAGAGAAAGAGAGAGAGATCGTCCAGGCGGACAATCGCGTATCGCGTTACATATCGCGCGTGACGCATTAAGTCGCCAACGCTAACGACGTTATAAATTCTTTTTGCGGAATATATAAATTTTTTCGAGTCCTCTTATCGCGCGAAACGCGGCGATTCATGCGGCGCATATAATGGGGATCGCGTTCGGCCATCTGATGCACTTTGGTGGTCTCCAAATTGCCGCGCACGCCGCATATAATTTTCTTATCTCGCACAGCAATTCCGAAGATGTTCACTTATTAAGGCTTTTTGTTTTGTTTTGCGCTTGTCGTACATTACGCTCCTCCAACAGAGAGAAAAAAGAGAGAGAGAGAGAGAGAGAGAGTCTGTAAAAATCGCCGCGCGCGTTATATTTTTACACATAAAAAAAATACAGTACACAAATTACACAACGTCGTAGGTTTCGTAAGTGAAACTCTTTTATCCTCTTATTCATTTTTTTCACATATATTTAATTATTAAATATTTGATCTCGAGAGTTTATTTTAAATCTTCCGTTTGCTAAGAACATATAAAACACGTTCAGTGTCAATATACGAGGTGAGAGAGAGAGAGTTTCTTTCTCGCGGCGAGCGCCGCGTTAAAACGTGTGTAGTAAAATAATCGAGAATCTTTCTAGCTGAGTGGAAAGAGAATGAGGAAAAAATTGACTCGGCGCGAAGAGAGACCAGGGTCGAGGTGAAGCTGACTAGTAAAAAGCCGCGGTTCTGAAATCTTACGACGAGGCTTCGATTTAAATTCCAGCGCAACAGGCCGCAGCTTGTTGTGCGAATGCGCAACGAGCAAGATTCGCTAATTGCGCTCTTCCGCCTTCTCTCCCGCGGAAAAAAAAAAACAACGCTATAAATAATCCGCAGTAATTTTTAACGCTCTCTCCCTCCTCCCCTCGCTTGCACATAAATCTTGATGAGATTTACACCGACCACCTCTCTCGGGTTTTAAGTCCCGGTGCATTAAAACGCGCCACGACACGAGACTTCTTCCCCGCAAATAGCTGTTAATTATTCAAATTACGTTAAGTTGTATTGCTCGGCCGCGTTTGCCATAACCGGGAATACGCACAGGCGGTTGTGCGCTACAACCTACCCCGATCATCCATCAAGCGTAACGACCGTAGCAGCAACTCTCCTCCTCTCTTTCCTTTCCCCATTTACATACACGCGGTCGTATGTTTGCACCTGCACGCGCTGCTAAACGTGATTTAGAATAGCGAAATGTGTTTGCCGGTTGCATCCTCGAGGATTTATATGGACATCGGCATTCCGTTCTTCTTCTCCGTCTCGAACGACGGGTATGCGCGCGCCTGCAACTCGCGGCTGACCTCAGAGGGCCGCTTCGGATCGCCGAGAATGCAACCACGACGGAAACAATCGCGAGAATCGCCTCTTGGAAAAAGAAGAGGGAGTACGCGGTCTCCCGACGATCGTGTCGAGCCGGGATTACTCCTCCACCGTGGCGCACATCTCTCGTCTTTCAAAAACAGCGAACGTCGGAATTCGTCGATTTTCACAAACCAAGATTAGAAAGATATAAATTTCGCACGTCGCGATAATCTTTTCATTTCGCGCTATCTCCCACATGTATATATTTGGTTTTATATTTTTCTATTTTTCTTTATCTCACGACGTGATTAAATTTTCATTGATTTGACACGTAGCTGTTGTGCGCGGATGGAAAAGCAAGAAGAGAAAAAGAATATTGTTTCTTCCTTGTCGTGTACACTCGGGAGAAGAGTCAAGATAATAATACCCAAGCCGCATAGTCGTACAGGCGAAGATTGCCGGTGAGTTATCAGAAGATTACCCGAAGGGCAGTGCGCTTTGATCAGCTCAATCCACAAGCTGCGAGTTTGATTCCAGCTCTCATACTAATTAAACGGTCGCTCGGAGGAAAACGCGCGGGCACGGAGGCGCATATTCCAACGAAGGTGGAATCTTCTCTACATCTTTGCTGATTTCCATACGATGGAAATGCGCATAACGCCGAGACACGTACGCGATTTTTGATATTATTCCGAATAAATATTCAATTTCCTGTGAAGAGAGAATTCCAGAGAATTTTTTAAACTTTTGTTCAATCTCTGAATACATAATTGTAAATTCGACAAACAAAATTTACAAAAGTGGCAAAATTATTTTGTTAAATCGACAAAATGTAATTTAAAAAAATGTTAAACTATATCGTCAGCATTAAGAAACAAAGGTGACAAAATTCTCTCGTTAAATCGATGGAACGTGTCGAACTACGTCGTCGTAAACACATTAAGAAACGTTTCCGCGAACAAAGTCTAATAAAATTTTGTCACAAAGACTTTGTAATGACGAGTCTCGGCGAGACTCGATGCAAGGATACCATAATGATAGATCGCGTATCTCTCTGAGGAGAGACGTCGACGACGAAAGTGTCGCATCACCGCAATACCGCGAAGGAGCAATCGCGAGTTGCCGCAAATAGTTAAGTACTACCGGGAGAAACAGAGAGAAAGAGAGAGAGAAAAAGAAAAAGAGGATGACTCTCTATTATACTTATTAATTATTTCCAGCGGGAGAGCACGACTGCAATCGATAGGACACGTTTAAACTGGGTCTTGGCGGCGCGCAATGCTGACTTCGTCGTTACGCAATCTGTCCGGTTGTCAGCACCAAGTTCAAATCGGGTCACTCGTGACTGGTAAAGTATCTCTTCGGCTGGAGAGAAACGCGCGGAGAGAAAAAAAAATACAAGAGCTGAGCACGAATTTTAGTTAATTTATTAACAGGAAATTCAGAACAATCGATAACACGGACAAGCGGACAAGCTCGATAACATTTTGGGATCCAACTTGCACTCAGGAGAAAGAAATTAAATAAGACATTAAGCACGAGCGTATTACGAAAGAGGTATAATGTCGGACACGCTAGACGAAACTTACACAGCCACGCTTTTATTTGCCATAATGGTTGGAAAGTTAGCGTGCAATGCTACGTAATCTAGAGAAGCTTGGTGCCTCACATAATGATCACGACATAGTTTTCGATTGTGTTATTAGACGAGATATGTGGTGAGAATTTTGATTCACCTGATTGACCTAATTCTTCAAACTTTAAAAAAAATCGAGTTATCTTGGCGATAATAGAAAGTGTGTTTTTAATTATTTTTACACTTGTAAAGTGTGACGTAATTTTCTAATGTATTTTAATGTTTCTTTTAAACTGGAACATCTCCGACATTTTTGTGAGGAGCGGCTGGTGCGATTTCTGTCGATAAAAGCCAACGTTCGGGTCACACCCATGTGTGGAAAGCACGAAACCGGTTCAAGGCGATTTTAAGTTTACCGCACAATTGCCAAAGTGCGTAAATTAATCGCAGTAAATTTAAAATAAATAAATTGTACATTAATTATTTCTCTAGCAGGATTTTTTTATAAATATTGCATTAACGAGATTGTATATTTTTTATTTTCTTTCACTTTTTTTTTGCATCTTGTTTTCGATTACGAAGGTTGAGCAAGATATAACCGACCTGCCAACGTCAAAGCCAATCGACCATCGCAGTTATTTGCTCGGTCGCGCTAATTCCAACGTTTCCTATTGTAATCGGCAGAACTGCGGGTTCTACGCATATAACCGCGACCTCGACAATGCCGAACCTTTCGCTATCGATCTAAACCGCGACGACGACGACGACAACGTCACGCTCACTCGAATCGAGCTAAATAAATCGTCGCTGCCAAGTAATGAAGTGCATTGCACATTGACGGTAATATCAATTGCGCGTAATATCGAAGCGATTCCGGGAGACATGAGCGGCAATAGATCGCAAATCACGTTCGCCTAACGCGCGTGTACGGAATATTGCGCGATGCACTTGCGCACGCATTCGGTGTGTGTGTGTGTTGCGATCATGTGAGCGCTCGTGTTATGCAGTTAGATGACGAGTTAGATGAAGTTATCTCGTCAATACTCTCTCGCTCCTGACATTCAGTCACGAAATGTTCTGTTCTCTCATCTGGAAGTTTTAAAACGTTCTTAACTTAACTTGTAAACTCTGACATTTTTGTCTGAAAAACAATTTTTCGTGTCTGTGCAAAGAGAAAAATTCTGAAAACAATTTTCGTATCAGTTACAACTTACGCATTTTACTGTGAATATTGAAAAATTAAAAAAAAAATTGAAACAATTAAAAATATAAAAAAAAGTAAAATAAACCTGAAGAGATAAAAAAAAAATCTGTAGTTTCACGGATGTTGACGAGCTCACCAATTCTTGCGCAACTCTGTGCGCATAATTCGAAAGAACGAGAGAAAGAGAGAGAGAGAGAGAGAGAGAGAGAGAGAGAGAGAGAGAGAGAGACAGAGCCAAGAATAGATACTTGAGTTTACCTTCGGATGCAACGAAATGCTTCGTAAAACATCACTCAAAGAGTGATCTGATGCTGTCACTCCGCGGTTATCCTTGATAAGTCGCATTGCTCACTCCTCACCGCGATACCGCATTCGCGATGCTCGCTCCTCTTTTCTTTTCGCTGGTATTTGTTTTTTGTTTGTTTTCATTTTTGTTTTTGTTTTTCTAGATCGTCGTGTCGTCTCCGCTCTCTCGAGTCATAGAGACCTTTTTGCACGAACAGCTTTATGTTGTACCCGGGACAAGCACGCACTCGCGGTGAAAACCGGATCCGAGACGATCGCGGAAGGCGTCTTGTCACACAGAAAGTGTCCGCTTCAAAATCACTGGCGCTTCAAAGCATACGAACTTTGTTCGAAACTGGCGACTTGAATAGTAGTGACTTTTAGACCGGACTCTGAAATGTTCGACCGGCTCGACGAGTTTCCGGTCTCTGATTATAGAAACGTATCATGCGGAAGAACGCGACGTCATCGACGCAAGCGTACTGTCTCGTCCTCGTGAACGCGCAAAGAGACTGAGAGACAAGATACAAGTCGTTTCTTGCACTTCCTATTTCTGATATCGCCTTGACATCTCATCTGGTCTCAAAACGGGATCTCGATCGCGGATTTAGAAAAATACGCGTAGCGGGAATTAACAGAAACTGATCAAAGCTGACTTTGTGATACAGAGTCCGGAATAAAAAAAAAAGAAAAAAAAAATTACAGAATTTCAGATAATTGTCATTGACGTCATTTTTCTTTGCGCAATGTGGCAGTCTTGTAAATCGAAGAAACCGGCCGACTTTTCCACGTTTACGTCATTAGATCGCGAACCGAGCGCGCGGTAATCGCGAGATGTCTGCGATAATTTAATTACCTCCAATCGATTATCGGCTGGATAAATCATCGCGCGATTTATCAATTAGCGAGTCCGTGTTCGAGAACTTTGTTCTTGATTTTAAAGGCAAGCCATAATCGAATGTCCGTGTCGGCGCATTCGGTATCGCAGCACTTTCTAAAGCTGTTAAAACGCGTTCACCACACCGGCGTGATACAAATATCCGATGATGCGATCACTTTCGATCACCTCTGCGGAGCGAAAGGCGACGGCTTATGCGCTCTCTCGATTTTTTTAAGCTCTCCAGGCCGAAGAATCGATATCAGCAGGATAAAAAATGACATGAGAAAGGGAGAAAAAAAGAGAGAGAGAGAGAGAGAGAGAGGATCGCGAGCATCCGTCCGTGAACTAACTTGGAGAAAAGTGTGTGTTTATTTTGTCACGTAAAAAAAAAAAAATAGACATTTGATTTGCGTTACGCCCAGGTGGCCGCATAATTTCTGATGCCGCCAACACACTTCGCGCATCATCCTTGACACCGTCTGCCTAAAGGATGTGCTAAAGGTCGACACCGATGCACATCCTGATGTAATACCGTCGGCAGACGTTTAATTTTGCGGCAAATGTGCGCTGTACAAGATACGCACAGAGAGTTTTCACCTCGCGAGAAAAGTAAAAAACGAAACAAGCGCAAAAACAAATGAAATAAATTTGTTGTATATTTTTGAATAAATCTTGAGAGATCCAGAGATATATTTAAACGGTGTATGATATATCCGTCCTTTTCCTCGACACCGTTTCTCTGCAGTGGGCTACTTAAGAACTTGAAGAGCCTTTTACCAAAAGCGATCAGATGAAAGTAGCCGCGCGCGCGTGTGTGTGTGTGTGTGAGAAGAGTCTCAACCGACGGTCGTAGAAACCCTCGAGAGGGAAATGACGGGGAGAGGAGGAAATAAAAAAAATAAGATGACTTCTCTCGAGTTTGCGGACCCCCGAATGGAACAATAGCAATGACAGTGTGCGCGTGGTTACATCAGAGCAAACATCGTCGAGAGGAAGCACGCAATCGCGTTGCGTAAATTCGAAAAACCTCTAAAGCTAAATAATCGCGATCTACTCTCGAGAGAACAGCTTTTCTTCTCTTGTTTGAAGAACAAGTTTAAGGATAAAAGACAGAAGTCGTCTAACGGAGACGTGCGCTCCGCAACTCGTGTCCTTGAGCGGTCCCAGTGGTCTTGTGTATCTCGGGAGTGATACCAGTGGTTGGCGTTAGAGAAACCAACGAATAATCTCGACCTTGACTGCCTTGAAGAGAGGCCGCGTCACGATAATTGGCACTGGTATATATGCAAATAGCATACCGGATGCCTTCATACTGGATCCGCTATCAAGCAAGCGTCAATCAAACGTCTCGCGAGAGATCAGTGAACCCACGCGGCTTGTGCCACGCGGATTCTTCAACTCCCTCGAGTCCGTTCCCCGATGTCGCTACCCGAAGAGATACAGAATTATCAAATAGAACTTGACTAAACAAATCTATCAAAAAAAAAAAAAAAAAAAAAAAAAAAAAAAAAGCAGAGCGCGTGCGTACACGCGACACACCGTCGGAATAGGCGCGATAACCAGATCGCTTTCCCAGACACTTACCCGTCCCCATGGCTGACAGCAGCAGCCTCCTTCCGCCTCAATCCTTCCGCGTATCCAAACTGCAATCTTGGCTGAGTTTGTAATTTCACTGTGCGAGAAAAGAAACTATATAAAAAATTAAAAAAAAAAAAAAAACACAAAACCACGAACGACCACGATGGGTGATGCGGTGTGGTCGAAGGCACGACCTCCTCGTCCAGCCGGGAGACCGCGGACGAACTGGTACCCGGAGAAGACTTTTGGTGAGACTTGAACGTGAGACAACGACGACGTCATCGCCGGCCTGGTGTCTCATTGGCCGACAGTTCCTCACGGCTTCGCTGCCTGCCTCTCTCTTTCGGAGAGCTCCCTTCCTCTCCTTTTCCTTTTGCGCGAGAGAGCTCCTCTCGCGAGCGCCGCTTACACGGCGTTACCTCCCTCTCGCGAGCAAGCACCAAGCTCTGTCTCCTTTTCTCTCTCGCACCCGGCCGTCTCTATCGAAGGTAGATACTTCCGTCTCGCTCTCGCGCACTCCCACGGCGGGACTCGCTCGCGGTGCTGTGCCACTACGTGCGCGGAGTCAGTGAGCTCAACGCCTGGAACCAATCTTCCTCGACTCGCACGAAGGCCTGTATAAGGCGTACGCGAGGCACCGGACAGTCGCCGGGGTCTTAAGTGTCTCGCGCTGAATAGACGTTACTGTAGGTAAAGATCAGTTAGCGTTACGTCCGACGATGGACTACCGGCGCCAAGCTTTATATTTAGAAGATTAACGGATTTTGTCGCGGACTCTGAACTCTTTTCTTAACTAAAAAATTCCATTTTTCGCTACCACCGGCGCTTTGGAATGAAAAAAAAAAAAAAAACATGTATTTTAGCAAAAATACATGTTTATGCACGCGTGAAGATGCATATCTGCGAAACTTGAATTTTGTTAAGAACGATATTACACATTATAATTAAAGTAACGGTTTCTCCGAAATTCGCGAAGAAGCGTCCATTTAATCACGAGTTACGCGATTCGGTTTTTTGTTTTTTTAAATTGGCTTGCACCTGCTGTGTACAATTTAACAAAGATAACATCGTAGAAAGAGAGATATGTGTGCGCGCGAAATATAAAACCGAGACCGAGAGAGAGATAATGTCGAATAAATTACAAAAGAGTTCTGTTACAAATTAACAAGTCGATATCTCCACGGATGAACGTTCCGTGCAAACGCTATCAACGACCGCGCTAAAAGAATCACAGAGATATTATCTTTCAACGTAATAGCCATCCTTCCTGAAAGGTTCAACGATACTGATTGAACCGGATAACGATTAAATGAGGAGACCTCAAGTCTATTCGCCTCGGCGCTGCAGCGAGATATGAGATTTCTATTCGTTCTTTAAACCACCCGTGTATATAATTTCCTCCCGTCGTCGGTAACTAAAATATGAACAAAGCGTTGAAATGTTATATACATATATATATATATAGTATATACATATACTCCGCGTCACTTGCTTAGCCCGCGGCTAAGTCCGCCTCGAGGCAGACAGAATCGTCCTTGCAACAAGCTCGGACGGTCGCTTGGATTCGCGGAAGCTTCACGAGATCCAAATCGCTCCTCATGGATCGCTGCTCGACGTCTCAACAGATTGCATTCGCGTACATCACGGATCGTTGCGTCGATCTGCGCAAAAAAAAAGGAAAACAATTTGCAGACTCTAGCGAGATCCTACCTTCTGCGTCCTCACATTGTGTTATATCTTTCAAATGATGAGGCGCTCGCCGCGTGTTTCTTCCGGAACGAGACAAAGGACGCTCTCAAGGCTCAATCGCGGGAACTCGATAGTCGTTTTGTTGATTGTTGAAAACTCTTTCTCGCATTTGATTCCTTGAGATAATAAATAAAACCGGGACAAAATAAAACAACGCGTCTCCGGAGAAACTTCGACGATGATTCTCGAAGAAACATGCACCTTTTGTTTTTATGCGACGTTTATGTGACGGGGGGATAACAATGTTACCGCGTATTTCACGCGGTTCTAATGACACCGTGGCCCGCAGAACCTCTGCGAGCACGACGGTGTCGGTGAACTCCGGAACGCCTCGGGGCGTTTCACAAGCGCGGGTCGCGCGAGAAAAGACTCCGCTCAGGCGCACGTACACGTGTATACATAGTTTTGCGCCATTATGTTTAATTTATTTCGCGCGTTCCTCGCGCGTCGATTGACCGATTCGTGCGAGAATCTCGGTTCCGTGGCACGGACAATCGACGTTATGAATAATTATACGTGAGCGCCAACAAACGCACCGAATGGCGCTCGCCACGTGTGCAGGGGAGAGAAACAGACGTTTTTTTCCTCAAAAATTTTACAATGTGCGGCATGTAACGCGCGTTTCGTGACTGAAATAAACGCTCCGAGAAGCGAGTTAATTTCTAAATGAGGGCAAGTGCGTGTTGCACTTTACCGTATCTGCGCCATGAGAACGAGAAGGCAAAAATATTTTGAAAGATCAAGAACTTGTACTTTTAAGAAGTAGAACTTTGCGTACAATAATGCAAATCGGATACGTCGGAGCGTTCGAAAATTCGCGTCCAATTTGCGTTCGGTTTCAACATCTCTTACGTTTCTCCGATTCGCAATGCCGCGAACGCAGGCTTACGCAGCCGATTGCTCGCCGCGAAAAAGTTTGACGGATGAATAACTTCGCGCAGAGAGACCGGGCGAGTTCGTGTATTGAAAATTTACTCGCCAATTCATTACGTCAATTTGTTAGCTTTCGCATTCCTAATTGTCATGAATTGTTACTGTTATTTCTGCTCGCTCATCGTTTCTGAAGTGCGAAATTGTTCTTGCGAATTAACCGGATTTGTAAAAGAAGTCGTTCGAGATGTACAAAGGAGCCACTTTTTTGTGCCGCGCATCACGTATGTATATATAATAATAATAATAGCTCATTATATTGGAGAGCTCCGTAATGTAACCATCGACAAGAGAACACGCAAAAAACCAATATCGAGTGTGCGGAGTGTATTTTTCAATTTTTGATCTCCCGTTATAATTGGTCGCGCGGCTTAGTGTGTTTGGAATTTTATTAGAACCGTTTTTAATAAAACGTTAATGCAACGTGAAGGACGTAATTACGTATATAAGTAATTCTTATCGAAATAAATCTATCTATCTCCCTGATGAAGTAATTACCACAAACGATATACCTGGAGAATGTCGGGATGTTTCGCGCAAGTGAGTTTAAATGGAATTTGCGTTTATTTTATCATCAAACGCGAATCAAAAAGGAAAAAACGCGCGGACAACAAGACGGATCCGAGCCTTCTACGGCCCTGCAGAAATGTACGCTTTCCGAACGCGCCCCGTGGATTCCTCGCAAGCCGATTCCTGCGAAAACGCTAGTGTGGGTAACGGGTTCGCGCGACGGAGCGCGCGCGCGAGAGTTCATTTCGTATTCCCTTCGACGACGCGTCTCATCCGCCTCTCTCGTCGGGGACTTGCGGACGGGGCGCACGACAGCCGCTACGGGTAACAACAGAGCGCGGCGGCGCAGCGGCAAGCCGGGTTGGTTCTCTCTCGACCGACGGCGGCTCGATCGGATTTCAAACGCGCGGCGACTTAAGGCGCCCGGCGTGAAACCACCTTGTAAAAGCGCACCGGCCACCGATGTTTTGTGTACGCCCCGTCGACCGCGTTTAGGGCGCGCGTGCCCGTATACACACTAGAGTCGCGTGTTCTTAACCGCATCCCGCGGAGATAGGACGAGATACGGAGTAGTTTGTTTTTTTTTTTTTTCTTGTTCGTAAGATGAAAAGGAGACGCTCGCTCGCTCGCTTGCTTTTTGTCGCAATCAGAATATAAATTTCGATCGTTACTTCCTTCGGTTTTCCTCCTTCCCCGGAATGGATGATTCACGTCGCAAATCTCAAGCTCATATCTTACTCGGACAGGTCTTTTCCCATAAATCGCGGGTTGAGTTGGATGCAATGTATATGGTTGTGATGTATATTGAGAAATAAGGAAGGTCGGTTTCGCCGCAATTACTTAAGCACGTAAATAGCACGTTGTGGCGAGTCTAGGATGGCCGAGCGCGCGGTAAAATATAAGCAAACGAAATTTATAATTTGTACGTCCGCATTAATCAACGTGCGCGCGCGCGTGTGATTACGCGAACGAGCGCGGATAAACATCTTGCGATAAAATGTACAAAATCTCCTCGCGGCGCGACGAGTTTGCCGCTCTCCTTTTTGCTCGCACGATATCACGACCAGATCCCGAGGGTATTAAACACGCGCATTCCGCGAAGATTCTTTTGCCTGTTGCATAAATAATTATCCGCGGTCGTTCGCCGTTGTGTTTCGCCGCGAATCGTCACACCCGCGGCCGTAAACGGAAGAGAGAAACGCGCAATTATTTACGCATATATTTACCGATCCCCCGCGCAAGCCCAAGCATCAGCAGCACGCTCGAGCAGTATCATTCCGCGGTTGCAAACGCGCGGGATCGGAGAGAACGCGGTTTTACCGTGATAATTGGCCAATTTGCAAACGCAGCGCTAGGCACGTGTCTGTCTCTTCCGACGCAGTGAATGATCGCAGTGTATGATCCGTTGATTCATCATCTCGTTACGCAACAATGCACGCATCGCGCGCGATGACATCCGATGATGCGTTTCTTATTCTTTCCGCGAGCCAGCGCACAGCCGCGCAACAAGGGAATTCCTGGAGACTCTGCCTGGAGTCTCTGCTGTAACGTGCGAATTGTTCCGACGATAATGTCGGAGAACAATTTTCAGTCCGGCAACAAAATTCCGCAGAAGAATTAATTAATAACAACTTGAAATTGCAAATAAAATTTAAATAAAATTTTTGAATATATAAGTCTGTTATTTGTAATATTGTTAATAACTAGATATAATTATGACAACAGCAAAAACAATTGTAATAAATTGACGAGAAAAATGCGAACAAAAAACAGAAACCCTTGAAAATTATTATTATTAAAAAATAATAGTTCCTCCTTATCTTGTACACTGAAATCAAACTAATGACCGGCGCCTAGCAAAATTAAATATCTTTTTGTCAATGTGCGGTAATGCTTGAAAACAACGATGACATCACGCACGTCAAGAGATCACGTACGCGAGCGACAACATTTTTATCTCTCACAGGCGTTGAGATCACTCAGAGACTTCAACGCGTGTTCATTGACGTCGCTGAAATCATTGAGTAAATCAGCAACATAAATTCGCTCATAATGTCGATTTAAACGTTCTCTTATCATTTTATCGTTTTATTTTTCGATGTACCGTTGTGTACACCAGACTGTTTTATTAGAGGAAAAAAAATAAACCAAAGTTTTTTTTTAATGAGAATTCTTTACGGGAGACTAAGGTTGACTAAGATTTCATGTTAAAAAAAATGTGCGCATTCATTACCGCATCGATTTATTTGCAGCTTGGAATCAACGACCGAAGGTACACGGACGCGACGGATTACATTACAGCAACGGATCTCTTTAGTTGCCGAGCTACGGCCGCGTGACGGAAGCACAACAACGGAAGCCACTTTACTTTCGGTTTTCAATACACCTTATTATTCGCCGCGCTGCGCATTAACGACTCTATCTCGTGATTACCCTCCGCTTGCGTAATTATTCGCTTATCCTCCACGGCGAGCACCCGTTTTACAACTCTTCTTAATTTTCATTCTCCTCTCGGCACGAGACTTCCTCGCTTACATTCTTACTTCAAGTAGCGCGAATCTTCTTGCGCATAAAGTCTCGCAAAAAGCAAACAAATTACACATCATTTTCTATGACTCATTTTTTTCTTTCTAGAAAATTGAAACTTTTTAAATTTTAAATTTTGTTTTTGATCTTCTCGGAATTTCAGTATAAAAAAAAAAATGTATTCTTTCGACGAAAAAATTGCTCGTAAAACGTTTCGGCGCGGAATGCCAGAAAATTGCACGAATGGCGCTTTCTCCGAACTTGATAGTTTCGCGGGAGCCCAGGGTTTTCGAGAGAGACCGGCGTTTCGCAAGTCGATGTATTATGGCCGGCTACGTGGGCAGTTGATGTCCGTGCGCGTCCCACGCGCACGCCATCGCATTTCACACCAAATCGAGCGTCGGTATTATTTTCTTTTCGCAGAAAACGCTCGAAATCCTCCGTGCAGGCGTCAGTGACGACCTTAATAAACGCACCTCAGAGGAGCACATACCGCGTGAAAACGCATGAATTTTGCGACCGAGTATCGTAAAAAGTATGTTCACGATCGGGGAATCGATGTTTTTATCTTTAACAAAAGTCAAAAATAGAGATGCGAAATCATTGCAAAATACAACGCATCGAGCAATTGAAGTAAATAAAACATAAAAATTAAACCAAGAACCATGTAAAAGCCGTTTCAATCATTAATGTTTCAATAATTAAATCTCTATCTAAATAAAACTGAATAGAATACTTGAATTTTATTCGCGATTTCTCATGTGAAAAAAAGAGAACACGTTGATGTATCTGAGCGATGCTGAGAGGCGCCGAAGGGATTTGCGAATAACAGACGACAGAACATCGTCGAGGTCACACTCGAGAAAGCATCTCTCGAAGTCGAGACAGGAGAATCGATTAGGGTGCTTGTAAGGTTCTCGCTCGCAGGTTCCTAAGGACAACCGTTTTCAGGATGTGCGACGAGGATGGGCTGAAACAGGAATAGCAAGAATGACGTAAGCGCCGAATGTACCACTCGACGTATGTATACGTGTCACGTATGTGCGCGCGTGTGTGTATGTGGACACACAAACACACACACACACACACACACACACATGCCGCGACTCGTTTTCCCGTCCCTCGTCGTCGCGACGGCTAACATCGGTTCAGTCACCACTGCAAATAACCGAAGAAATCAATGCGCGACCGATCCGCGACGTTTTCTTTCTCGCAGGTATTTCCATCTAAAGCGCCTGCCGACGACGTAATTTATTACGTCGCGGGAATGCAGATGACGCGCCGAAGTTGATTGACTACAAAATGAAACAAGAGTTCGTCATCCTATTGCTCATTTTTTTCCCGCGTCAAAAGGAAGAAGAGCAAATATAGAAAGTCGCAAAAGATATAAAGATTAGATTATTGAATATAATTTTTTGAAAATATTTTTTGTGCAATTTTTTAAAGAACTTTTGTTACTCGGTTATTTCCTCGATGAGAACTCGGCTCAACACAAAGAAAGTATTAGAAACAAATTCAAAAGGACTTTGGCACGCGAGACTTTTGAAGCGATTAAAGACGCTGCAGGCAACGGGAGGTCGTATAAAGAGAAAACGTGTCTGGAATCTGAAGCCGAAGTTACATTGTTGAGAGCGCGCGGCGAAAATCGCAATGATACGTAGCAACGGTGAATCCGATCTTTACTTTCGCGAGCTAAATATAACTCGCGTCACAATGATATTTCTTTACACTCGTAACAAAAACAAAATAAAATATAAAATCGAGAAGATCTAACATTAACTAATTTAATATTAAATTAACGCTTAGATTAATATTAATTTTCTGTGATTAGAATTAAAGTAAATATGTCATATTTAAATTATTGATCCAATACATAATAAAATCTTTGTAAATGATCTTGCTTCGAAAATTGCATTTTCTCGTCTCGTTAATAAAAGCAAACGAGAGAATTCGTTATGTAGAAATGCAGATCCAGAAACACGTTCCAGTTGCATCCCACTCGCGCTGCACCGGAGGCTCGATTCAAGGTGATGCGCGGTTGGTACGCGAAGTGGCCGGATGCACTGGCAATAATGTATCCGCTATCAAATGACTATGTCCTTCGATACTAGTTCGCCTAGCGAAAGTCGCAGGGACGATCCGCAGGTATACGCCGGTATCGACGACCTAATAAGACAAAAGTGACCTATTACAGGCAGCGCTCGTTTCGAAAGATTTCTCAAGATCAACGTTCGACGTTTCTGTGAACCAGCGAAACCTGTAGAGTTATTGTAGAGCCGTAGATTATATCAGAGAGAAATAAATGTAATTTCTGGATTATATTAAATATATACATTGTATAAATAAATACATCGTACAATTGCTTACGAGTCTTATTGTAATATTAAAATTTCACTATCAATGCTGTTAAACAATTTTTAGCAAAACAAATTTAATATAATTATATATATATAAATAGATAATTTAATTACTCTATTTCTCTCTAAAACTCTATTGTAAAATGTTAATGATAGTCGCGATCAAAAGTCATGCATGTAGAAAGTTTAGCGTGGGCCTAGACGCGTGGGCATATTGGCCTTCAGAGTCCTTCGCTGGAAAAGACAAAGATCGATTAAGCGCGTAGGCTTCCGGTGGGAGGATTAAATAAAAATCTCTACTGGCGTCTGACATTATACATAACTGTATTCACACGTCGATTGAACAGCAATCTCATCGACAGCTCTGCATATCTTTCGCATAACTTCTAATTAAGTTATTTAAAAAAAAACCGACATATATATAATTACATTACATATGTAATCTAAATAAAAGAGAATAAAAGATGACGTTCGCCTGTACAAATTGAACTTAATGCGAGTAAACGTGTATAGCATACTGATGCGTATAAAGACGGAATATATATTTTGTAAATAACATTTCTTATCTTTATTGTATGGAAAATAAGGGGGAAAAAGGATAAAAGATACTTGTATTTTATAAATCATTATTTCACGTTTTTTCTCGCCTTACGTTGCTCCTTTCGCTTTTCCTTTTCATTTGCGTCGTGAATACGTCTCTTCTTGCGCAAGAGCCAGATCTGTTTAGCTCTTTCCTGCCGTCCCATCATCATACTCTTGTACAATTTTCGATGCTTTTTCTTGATCATTTTTTCCCTAAGGCGGTACTCTTGTTTCTCCAGTTTAGCCTTCTCCAATGGATCTTCCTTTGTTTCTTGACCCGTCTGTACTTTCATCTTCTTCTTCTACAAATTCATGAACATTGCGATATAGCACAATATCTTGTTACATATCACTTCAAGAGAGACAATAAAACTTATAATAACGGAATCAAACCTGTTCTAATCGGGTCTGTGCTTTATCATCTTTTTTCTCCTTTTTCTCAGGAACTTTCTCGTCACTGTCATCATCTTCGACTTCCTCTTCCTCGAATTCCACATCACTTGCTGAACTCAGATCGTCCTCAAATTCCATTTCTTCTTCATTTTTGGTATCTTTTGCGTTTTCTTCTTTATTATCGTCATCATTTTCTTCTTCTTCTTCCTCTGAGTCTGAAAAGCCAGTTAAAAATTAAATACATGTATGCGTAAATTAGATATATTTGTTATAATAGTGTGATAAAAAAATAAAAAAGAGGAAACAGAGAGTCTTACTGTAGTTCAACTTATAATCAGAATCCATGAGAGCGCGTTCTTCTGGAGGAATGTAAGTTTGATCTTTTCGATTTTCTGTAAATGGTGACAAATGCGGAGGAAGTATAGCACCCATTAAGTACGTTTCTATGGGTAATAATTCTCTCGCGTTTACACTATCGAAAATCCACTGCGGCTGTACGTAATATCTACAAAAAAAAAAAAAAACAAATTGTATATGTTAATTCCTCTAAAACCTATTATTAAATTAATAAAATATAAATTTGACATAAGATATAAATACCTCGATATATATTGCTTATCCATGCTCGGTCTATCTACAATTTGATGAGTTATTGTTTCGTCGTTTTCATCGAAAGTGGCGCCAACAAAAAGCATCTTGTCCCAGGACACTTCTCCGCCAAAGCATCGTATAATAAATACTAACGGTTCTCTCGGAACTTCTCTGTTAACAAAAACTTTTATACCCTTAAACAAGTTTTTCAGTTTTCGTAATTTTTCAGCTTCTACTCGAGCAGCTTCCGCCTTCGTTGGATCTGTTTCCTAAAAAAAAAAAACAATGTATATATACAATATCAATTTTCATATATTTTTTCTGCATAATTACACTCACGTTTGAGAAATGATCTATTTCAACTTCATCTTCCATCGTTGATACTGAAGGATCCAAACTAATTAACGATATATTCAATGCGCTTATTCTTTCCGACACGTACGCTTCTTCGTCAACCAGTATTTTGTCGATATTTTCTGTACATGTTTAATTGTTGTAGTAAAACATATTTCCATCTTTTAAAAATAATATTAAGATAGTAAAATAAATGTAAATTATCACTAAAAAAGTTACTAACCAGTACTGGGCAGCTTGGGAGGATAATGTAAATTCAAAGTGTGATACAATCTAAAGTTTACAAAACCGAGCATTACGATATAAAATTCAACAAACGTAGACATTATTTTAAAATCGACCTCGTTCTTTGCTTGAGGCTCAAAACCGAAGTGATGTGGAACTATCCACGTTATTGTTTGCCCCTTTATTTCCGCCTGATAGTAATATCCTTTAATGGATACAAATACTTTGCGCAACGCTTTTGCTGCAATAACAGCGTGGAGAAATTCAATCGTCAGCCTTCTACACAATAACGACTGATCTCGCGGAATGTGCGGCAATGACGGAAATGTGCTAAACAAGAAGCAGAGAGTCAAACAATCATCCAAGTCACGTAATGCATCTATGAATGTTGGATAACGTTCTTTGACAATGTGATCGAGCGTCAATGTAGGATGATTGCTCAAATATCTCTTTACTTTGGCAAAATCTTTCATCGCCTTTGCTCGACCAATTTTTCTATTGAATATCTAAAAATATATAAATTTGTAAAGTATACACATATAAAATACACATATGAACACTTGTTCACAATAAAAATTACTGTACCCTGTAATCTCTTAGTTTCCATATTATAGGTTCGTGCATCAAAAATTGAATATCCTTTTTATGATACAAGATCTTGATGCCAGGTTCACCCTTCTGCGCTCTTTTACGATTACGTGGTTCCCTTGGATATATACCTTTTAAGATACATAGCTTACGAAAATCATTTAGTGTTAACTGTAATTTCCTAAGAGCAGCTCTCCTTGAGATAAATTGTGCTCCCTCACCAGTCTCGTACTGCAAAGTCGAAAAAAATAAATAAATATTTGAGCATATTTTTATCGCAATTTATGTCATTATTCTAAACAATTATTGTAAATAAAATACATTTAATACAAGTGTATAATCAATTATTTTATTGCCGAGTCAATATTATATATTATTATATCAAATATTTTATGAAAGTTTAATCTTAACATAACCTCTGATCTATTTAAGAATAAGATTTATTATGGTAAGTACAAATATGTAAAGATACAAGACTTACCTTCTTTTTACCTCTCACAACCATTGTAATATCTTTATATTTTGTCGTACAAAATTATTAAAAAATCACAAAACACGAATCCACGTGTGTTTTCGTCACCACCAGATTTGTGAAACAAATCTCGAGCTGTGTAAAGAGCCGTCTACAATGGAGAGTTGTAGGCCGCAATAGTAAGAAATTGACCAATCACAGACAAAGTACAGAAGAATAATCGATTGTGATTTGTCAATTTCTTACTGTTACGGCCTACAACTCTCCATTGTAAACGGCTCTTAAAGAGTGTTGACAAATCACAATCGATTATTCTTCTGTACTTTGTCTGTGATTTGTCAATTTCTTACTGTTACGGTCTAAAACTCTCCATTGTAGACGACCCTTTAAGAGCCGTAGATGATCTTTTATAAGGTAAAATTTTTTAAATATAAAATCTTAAAATCTTTAATAAATTATATGTAGAATATATATTATTTAATGTTATATATACTATAAAGTACAATCTCGTTACTTTAAATAATCACGTGTTGTTTTTCTACTCTTTCCTGTCACGTGACTTTAGTTACGTTTTTAATTTTCTCTACATATACGACGAACTCTGTTTCAAAATCGCTTTTAGTATTTATTCTCTCGATATTACCGATTCGATTTGACTCGATCAACCAACCCACCAATCGGCAACGCGGAAAAGAGGCAACAAGGTGCTAGATATTCGACTCCAAACGCGCACTTCTCGGTCCAAATGCCTTTTTTAATATAGGAATACAATTGCAATTTCATATTGCTACATGTAATCAGGATACTTATTTCAAACGAAAATTGCATTGGATAACAAAATGGGAATAAAACCAAAATTTTATAGTTTTACATATTTTGTATTAATACGTCTGGAAATGTACAAATTTACGATCTTGGTCGTTCTTTCTTCTCTTTGTAAAGAGCAAGAAGAGAAACGTTTGCAACCTTTACAACTTTGAAACGCACACCGGGAATATCACCTACGGCGTGACCCTTCCTACCAAAACCTGCCACTAGAACTTCGTCGTTCTCCTCGATGTTGTTGAGACAACCGTCTCTTGGGACAAACGCCGTGATCTTCTTTCCATTTTTAATCAGCTGTACCCTGACACACTTACGAATAGCAGAATTTGGCTGTTTAGCCTCTACTCCACTACAAATAAAATCATTTTATTAATTTTTTTACATAATACACAACCGGCATGTGCGAAATAGATTGTATGAATTTTAATCTTACACTTTTTCTAAAACAATTCCTTTGGCGTGAGAGGCACCACCAAAAGGATTAGCCTTCCATCTTGTTCCTAAATGTGCCTTTTTGTAATCCTTGTCATTCCAACGCTGCTCACGCCTATGATTCACATGTTTTCTCGCTGTGCGAAGGCCTCGTGGTTTACCTGACATACAAAAACATTTGAATGTCTAAATTGTGACTTTGATTTAATTTTTTTTCAAAAAACACTTGTGTCTAACTTTTTTATCTGCATTTAGAATCTTTAAATATACAAGATATTAAACATGCTTGTATGAGAGAAACATGTCAAAGAAATCAAATACAAAGTGAAAAAACACAAAACTCATAATACTTAACCTAAACGACAATGTAAAACACCAAATCAAGAAACACAAGATATATTTGTTTTATGGAATATGAGTAGCGCAGAAAATTAGTACAATATATTGACAAAATGTCTGCGTTTAAAAAACTTACAATATTTTGTGGTGATCTTTGTAAAACCGCGAGTATATCGAAAAAACTTTTACGTACCCATTTTGCCTCGTGTCCGTGTTAACCGGAAAGAGATCCGTGGCTTGGAGTTGGAGTCAGTCGCACATGTGCAGAAATACACATTGACATGGCGCAGGTCGCGCAAGTTCTCTGTGACAACGCCACCTAAGTTAGTCTCCGTAGATATAACAATTATCCACATTGCCACATATCGGTAACACAGCACAGAAAATATATTTAAAATTATCTTATACACAAAGTACATAAGCTACAAATATACATATTAATATAACCATGTACGCGTTTGCGAAATAAATACAAATGTCATTTTTTGTTTTATTATCAATGATTGTTTTGATTGCGCGTAGCACAGGATATATATACAAAATCGTTTCAGTAGTTATTTTTCCTATTCTTCTTCCGAATCGCTATCCTCATCGCTCTCGTCTTCCAGTTCCGGCATAGGAAAACGTAACAAAGCCGCTATTCCAGTTAATTGATCTAATTCTGAAAACACAATATATTTCTGATTTATCGGCGAAATTGTTTTGTAGAGACCTGTATTATAGTATTTTTTTTTTATCACACGCGACTTACGTTCGCCCGACACGTGTAGACTCGAAAATATTTTGACATCACCGCCAGAGTCTTTAACACTTTCAACTATTTCAACGTATTCCTTTCTTAGCGCTATGTCTTGGCATCTGAGGAAACAATGAGTAAAGAAAAAAATTAATTGAAAAAAAATAATATTGAAATAAATAATAAAGTGATAAAAAAAAAATCACCTGAATAATTTGTCCGATATAAGCAGAGTTTCCACTGCTTGAGCAGCACAGGCTTTCTGAACATGTTTCTTGCCGTAAAATGCACGAGCGGGATCCGTCTGTAATGTAGTATAAAATACTTCCAGAGCCCTTACTTCTCCCGCCGCTTTCGTCTCAGAAATTCGCGAGATTACAGCAGGATCGGCCAGGACTTCTGTTGCAAAAAAATGATTTAAAAAAAAATAATAATAATATGAAAACACATTTGTTTTTATGTATGTTTCACAGATGCACATGTTACCTTTCAACGAATGTTTGAAACCCGAACTAGCATGAACTAGCAGAAATTTACTTTTATTCTCTATGATGACTTTATTATCAGATTTAATAGCTTGTTGTATCATGTAATCCATGAACTGATCTTTCACAAAACCAGGACTGGCGAGGATAATGCATTTCACTAGATCGAAATTGACGTGTCTCAATATGCCTTGCATAATGCTCTCGTAAAATCGCGCCAATCCCTAAATATAATTGTTCAATTAAAATTGTTAGTCCATACATGTTTTACACACATCCAAAAATATTCTCTCATTATGTGACTTGACAATACAAAACCTTTTCGTGCTGGGAAACATTTCCTTTTCTTTTTCTCGGTATGACCTGATCGATTTTTGTACGAACTATTGTCATATTTGAAGTTATTAAACAAATGTGCGCTATACCTTCTTGCATAATTGCAGCAGCCACGTCGGCGTTCTGAAACGGAAAAAGAAAGTTTTGGTAAATTATGTAATTTCATCGTTTGAAAACTTTGTTTCTCACCTGTGCAACATCGCATGCGGTGTCGACTCTCTCCAGAGAAATAGAATCCCATCCGTTAACTTTGTTGATGGTAAATTTTCGATTCTGTTCGACATCAAGTGTATGATATGCTCCCATCTGTATCAGAAGCAAAAATCAATAATAATGAATTAAAACGGATCTTTTGCTATACTTTTGATACACTGTAGCAGCAGAGAGTTAAAGTTATATTAATTTTAGATTCACTCTTAATGTTTTTTTTTTTTTTTTTTTTTAATAACCAAGTATTACCTTGACATACTTATTCTCTTCCACATTTCTACCTTTAAGTCTTAGAACACATGCTTGCGTATCAAAATCGATATTTTCTACACATATAGTAAGAGTAGTCCTAACTCTGTAACTGTTGGAACTGCCGGTTGCAGATTCCATTTGCACTTTTCTATTGAATGTAAAAAGGTAACATTGTTATAGAAAACATCAAAGCATAAAAGATTAAATCACATAAATAAAATTTAAACGTACCTAATAGTAGAACAACTTACGAAGTCTCCTTCGCTTATGAGATTGTAGGCGTGCCACACGTCCTCTGTGTTTTCAGGGACAAGAGCTACACTCCTTGAAAGATTGTTGTTATTAATTAGATTTTGAGATAAAGATATGTAACATATATATATATATATATATATTACATAAAATATATTCTTACCCCTTCCCATCTTTATCTACATTTCTGTATACTAGCTTCATTTTGAAAAGTATGTTTTGTCTTATCTAAAATACAAAACAAAACATATGCATATAAAAAAATACTTCCCTATATACATATATATATTGCATATTATTGGTCAATATCCAAATGTATACATATTGTCATACATATTGTGAGTTCATATAATTAATCCAATTATTGTAAAAGAAAGTTATTTTACAAAAAAAAAAATTATCTCACTCTTTTCTAATCTCTTAAACACGTGTCCGCAGCTCTATGTATTCAAAAAGAAACATGAAAATTCGTACAGGTTATTCTCATGACTGTAGAATTTTTACGAGACTGAAAAGAGCCGGAGTAATGTTATAATTTACCTTTACATTTATTGCACAGTTATTTTCCTATAAACATTATCTAATTCACGTTTTACTTTTCGTTGACGTGTTGCACGACGAATTATTCCATATGTGTCAAACTGCATGTTACTCATGTTACCTCTTCTCGTCGTCGCTTTTCGATCGACGATTTTGTTCGTAAAACGCGATTGGTAGATAACCTCTAAATCATCTCCTACAGGTGGCGCTTTGAGTGTTATATTTAAATTTTTATTTTCCTCTTTTATATACATATATATATACGCGTAAATAACAATACATACAACAAACAATAAATATAAATATATTGGATCAACAATGCCAAGTCACAAATATAAACACATCCATGTATATAAGGCAGACTTTCTATAAATCACACATATTTTGGTACATACAAGAGTTAATCTTTAAATACTTGTGTATATTGCAGAAAGTTACAAACATATATGCGAGATGAGGCCAGCCTCTGTTTCTCACTTTTCGGTATAAAAATAAGTATTTAAAAAGTACGAGAAAAAAATTATAAAGATAAATTAATGCAACACAAGTGCTTAAGGATTGTATTACAATTTTAAAATAATTTCAAAATATTACGACCTTATTTAAACATTTTCGACAATTTTTCCTTTTGTACACTGTCCTTTTCTTTAATAGAAGTTGCAAATACTTGTAACTCCTTTTCAATGGTATTGCGTAAAGAAGGATCAATTTCAGCAGCCTTTCTTAAGTCTCTGATAGCATTTTCTTCGTCCCACACCCCAATGTACGCTTTACCTCGTCGATAAAGAGCTTTCACATTGTCTGAAAATGAAAAATGTTCAAACCGAAGTTTGAGCTTCTCTTATGATATAGTGCATTTTACAATCTGATTCCTTAATCACACACCTGGTTCTGTTTTTAACACTGTTGTACAGTGTTCAATAACCGAATAAAATTCTTTATTTATAAGCTTACATTGTGCATAGTTCAAAAGTAATGGTATCTTCATTCGGTTTAAAGATAACCATTCCTCATCATTTGGCTTTTCTCTAAAAAATTTATTGAATGAGAAGATTGTCATTTATAGTAATGTATGTCATATTACTTCTGCTTGAATTTAAAAAAACTTACGCTAGCATCAGTTGCTCCAACATTCCAATAGCCTGTGCATATACTTCACATGCATTATCATATTTCTTTTCTCTGAACAAGACATTTCCCTTCTCCTTCAGATGTGGAATGTTTTCAAGTTTCTCATCTTCTGTCATCTGCCATGATTCTTTCTCATATTCATTTGGAAATAGTACATTGATCAGTTCTATAAAAGAAAATTAAAATAATCTATTAGTTCGGTTATTTCACGTAATAGTTTGTATTCGATAAAACAAATTTTGCTTCTAAAAAGAAAAACAATAAATGTAGAAAATTAATAAAACTACAATTCAAAAACTTTTGAGAAAATAATTGATATTATATCTTACAATTGCGTACCTATTGTAAATTCCAAATCTTGAGGATATTTTATCAGTTCATTCAGGTCATCATAACCAATGCCCTCATTTTGAAGTGTAACACCGCAACAATGATGATTGCGCTTTTGTGATTGCAATTTCCCAGCTTCTCTTAATGTCTTCGAGAAAAAAGGATATGCAGTTACTAGCTAAAATAAAATACATTTTATAAGAATATAAAATATATACTGTATCATGTTATGAATCTATGAACATACGCTTTTATCGACTTTAAAACGAGCGACTTCATTCAATGCCATTTTTTGTACAATTGCTTCCCACACTTCAAGCTTGAACTTCTTTCCTAACACAAGTTCCATTGGAAGTCCCATTAGATTTTTCATTGTCCTACTGTCGTCTATCACTGTCTTGTCTGAATCACATTTTGTAGTTCGAAAGTGAAATAAAACCTGCAAAGGGTTAATGAGGAATTTGTAGAACAATGCATAAAAGCACATAAGTATAAAAGTTAAATAAAATATACATACCTTTGTTCCTGGCACAAAATTGATGGGTTTTGTTCCCGCATGAAGAACAGTCTTCTCTATATATTCCTTATCATTCATGACAGCAGCATATCTATAGATAAAAAAATAGTAAATTAATATTATAACATTGTTCAATATTTCAATAATTTTAAAACTCACAATACAAGCAACAAAAAGAAACAAATTTGCATAACCTCATCGTTTATTCTGGTCTCTAAACAATATTTTCTAATTTGAAAAAATATATTTTATATTTTATCTAAAACACGTTACTAACATTGTTGCTTTGTTTATATTGTTGTATTTTGTATTTGACTTACACAGACTTGCCACTATATTCCGATCTTAAAATGCTCGTCTTTATTTAAACAAGTAATATACTTGCTTATCATTTTGTAGCAGATGTCATCCTTATCTATTGAACAAGACAAGACTAATAAACCAATAAACCATTAAGTCAATAAAGAAGATTTATATGAATTTTTTATTAGAAAAAATCATTCATTTCAACTCAGAACAGATGTAAAAAAGATGTTTAATCTGTCATTTGATAATTAATTAATAATTAATTATTTAGTAATATTAATTATCAAGTTAATTTATAAGTTATTCTATTACTTTCGATCAAATATTAATATTATAATATAAATCAATCGTAGTCTAGCATTCTAGCTAATACAAGCTAAAGGCCACGGTGTAAGATAGGTCTTACACCGTGCTAAAGGCCGAAGCACAGACTTTTGCATAATGCATAAAGCCTGTTCTACATTGATCGCAAGCGCAAACGCAAGGAACAGGTCTGGTAGAATTGACTAATCGTATTGATGAAATCAGCCAATTGACCAGCGTGATTGGTCAATTCTACGAGATCTATACCTTGCGTTTGCGCTTGCGATCAATGTAGAACGGGCTTTATGCGTTATGCATTATGCAAAAGTCTGTGCTTCGGCCTTTACACTTGTGATTACTTCATTTGCTTACGATTAAAATTTTTTTTATATGCAACTGTGACTACAATACTTTCAATAATCACTGTCAACACCAGAAATCTATAGTATATGTGACGTAAATTATTTATATCTTAGCATCGGATATATAAATATGCTTAAATGTTGTCGTCATGATTTAATGATAAAATATGACAAAGACAAAACTAAGGCATTGACTTTCGAAGTCTTAACTTTGATATTGATCATCGATGATAGCAGAGTAGTACTGTTGAAATCGATTTAGCGATCATCAATCGAACGGGTATACTTAATCGAGTGATACATTTTATACGTTTTTGTTTTTAATTCTCTTTTATGTTCACTATATTATTGAAAAATAACGCTACACGCAATAACACCGTAACTGCAAATTTTTGAAAGTAAAAAAGAGCGAGACGAAGGTGCAAATAGGTAGATTGCGCAACTGGTTCCGAAATTAAGATATGTGAGTTAGACACTATTATTGATTTGGTTTTGCGTAAACATCGTTCGTTTTCACACAAATTTTATTCGATTTGCCGATATACATGTACATAAAAACTCGAAACCTTATCGTGCATTTGACATAAATCTTCTCATTACAACACACATGATTGGCGATTAAATTCCATGTGTGCTCTTCCGTGACTATGCACAAAACCTGTGAATAATCAGATTGAAACAAATTGCAATTAAAATAAAAGTTTCAAATTCAAAAACTGCACGAACAATAAGGGAAAGAATAAATAATTTATAGTGAATAAATATTTTGAGTAAAACCTAGACCAAATACATGTAGAGCTCTCTTCTGTTTCTCTCCTAACCTTGTCACAGACTTAACGTTACATTTTTATCACCAAATCTCTAACGGTATGATCGGCGTTTTGCTTTCTCAGCGTTCTATTTGTATTAAAAGAAACGTGCAACGTAAATATTGTAAATAAAAATTTGATATACTGCAATAAGAAAAATAAAAGAAAATTTATAGTCAACAGAAAATTTATAGTATTTCTGATATATGCAAAAGAATGAAATTTTGATACATATTTTTGTTAAATATATAATTCTTTAATATCTGAGTACAATCCAATCGTTCTATTTTCTAAGTATTTTGTTATCTGAGGATTTATTTCTCTCCACAGTCGAAACCTACTCTAAAAGGTAGATATAAATATTTATTAATTGCGGAAGGAAAGAAAAAACTGCTGTGATTGAAATGGAGGATACTTTACCACAAAAAAGAACTGCAGATGTGTCAAATGGATTCAAAAGTCAGGGCTTTCAACCTTTCTTGACAGGTATTTCAAAAACTATTTTTTGTACATTATATGAATAATAAATAACTTATATATTTTTTTCATAGATGCAGATGTCAAAGAGATTAAGATACCTGTTATGGGAGATTGTGGTCACATTAGTGGTAAGAATTATATCATCTTTTTTTATCTTGTCTTAAATTGAGAATTGGAACATAGAAGTAAGTTTGGAAATACAACAGATTTTGTTTTGTTGTATATTCGTAACAAAATTATTTATACAAATTGCAGGTTTTACTTTTTTAAAAGACTCTTACATATAAATTTGAAGTTTATATTGTATAAATTTTATTTTAAATTCAAAATATGCGGTTAAATTTAGGAAAATGGTGGGGACCAGAAGATAAGCAACCTATAATAGCAATACATGGCTGGCAGGATAATGCAGGAACTTTTGACAATTTTGTGCAATTGTTGCCATCAGATATATCTGTGCTATGCATAGATCTGCCTGGTCATGGTTTTTCTTCTCATCTACCAAAAGGCCAATACTACTATATGTTTTGGGATGGGATTGTGACACTGCGTAGAATTGTTAAATATTACAAGTGGAACAAGGTTAGCCAAGGAGTTATAATGTTATACAACGATTTTCAAAAATTGTTTTTTACTTAAGTAACAAAAAAAAATGAAAAAGACACACATGCTTTGCTTTATAAAAAAATAAGTATGCATTTTAACTTGATAAGTATGGAACACCTTTTATATATAAATCTACTGATCATATCAGTAGATTCAAACATGATTTATATTATGACTTGAATTACACATAGTCTTCCATATTTATCACAATATATTCAAGTTTTTCTATGATCATCGTATTAACAATCAAGTATTACTAAACCATGTTGAAGGAGGTTGACTGTTACACATGTACACTTGATATGTAACTTATTGCAGTAAAAAACCTATTTATTAAAATAATAGTATAATAATGTAACCATGACATTACTTAAGATATACTGTTAAATATCGTTGTATAACTGCAGAAGGTTTTCTTATTGGGTTTCCATATATAATGAGCAAAGAAGCTTAACTCAGCTACAACTTTGTTGCATTTTTCAAACTTTTGGATGAGAAACTATACATCGATTTTTGTTTAATTGTTAAGAGCAAAATTGATTGTAAATTAAAAAATAGAGCAAAAGAAATAATAGTGAGACTCCTTCCATGCAGGCAAATGGTGGGGTCCTAGAGACTGTCAACCGATAGTGGCACTACATGGTCGTCAAGATAATTCAGGAAGTTTTGATAAATTAATGCCGTTGCTGCCCAATATCTCTGTTCTTTGTTTGGATTTACCTGGGCACGGTTTATCTTCCCATTATCTAAAGGGTCAATTCTATTATGTCTATTGGGACAATGTCATATTTCTTCGTAGAATTGTTAAATATTTCAAATGGGAGAAGGTTAGCGAATTTTTAGAAAAATATTTATTTATTCTCTTTGTTTTGCACTTAAAAAAAAAAGAGTTTTGAATTATTAACACTACACGATAACACAATGTTCACAAGTTTTTTGATGTTCGTATCTAACAGTCACCCTTGTTTACACTAAAAAAAAATTATTCAGTATTTTCACTCACTTATAATGCATGACAATGAGCAATTTCATATGTGTGAGATTATGCATGAATTGTGAATATGTTGTGATATATATGTTATGAAAACAATATGTGCAAAAGAATTACATATTTAAAATACACACACATCTTGCACATATTTAAGATACACACACATCTCGCATATATTTAAGATAATGTATTAAGATAATGTGAATTTATTTTTTACTGTAGAATTACTAATTTTACTATGAAAATAGGTAAAATTGCTCGGGCATTCACTGGGCGGTGCTATAGGCTTCTTGTATGCCGCATCCTATCCGGATGAAGTTGAATGTCTCATAAGTCTGGACATCGTTAGTCCGAGTGTACGAGACGTTAAAACAATCGCTTCGAATACTGGCGAATATATCGATAGATTTCTGAAATACGAGACGTTAACTATGGAAAACATGCCAACCTACGAATACGACAAAATGATTGATATTGTGGAAAATGCATATCAAGGTGGTATCACGAGGGAGGGAGCGAAAATATTAATGAAGCGTGGTATGCAACCGCACGAAAACGGCACATTTTGCTTTTCCCGTGATGTAAGGTTGAAGGTAAAGACATTTTTTCGCCGCGAATTTAATAATAGCGTTGATATGACACATACAAAATTTGTTCGTATTATTTTTACACAGGTTGCTCTTTTGGGCATGATCTCCATGGATTTAGTGCTCGCCTATGCATCTCAGATAAAATGCGCTTATCTCAACATTCGTGCCGTTCCTGGAATGAAATTTGATCAGCCTGAAAATTATCAAAAAGTATTGGACGTTATAAGACAGTCGTCTAGAAAATTTGAATATCACGAAGTAGAGGGTACGCATCACGTACATTTGAACAAACCTGACAAGATAGCACCTATAATTATTAATTTTTTAAATAATTTTTAATAATTTGATTATTAGAATGAAATGTTATTTATAAAATAATATATTGTTACTTAAAAGTAGATGTTTTGACGAACAATCTAAAATCTAAGCTAAAAGTACCCGGGCAAGTACTTTTAAGTGAAAATTTAAATTGGAAAATACATTGAAGTGCATATGTAGTTTTATTGTACATATGTAGTTTTATTGTACATAACTTTAAAATGTCATGAACAAAATAAAAATTTATTGATTTGCGAATAAATTTTAAAGTTACAATAATATAGTAGATTAGAAACATATTAAAGTCAGTTAATAAATCTTCTGCTGTGTTGTATGTAAAATCAAGGTGCTTCAGTGTAACAACAACAAGAAACTGCTGTGATAAAAGATAAATTATGATACTTCCGTAAAATGTTTTTGTTATACGTCATAAAATGCGCTTTTCCGAACGTTTAATTATGCTTTTACACTGTAACTAAATTGAGTTGTTTTGTATAGTTCGTCTTATAAAAAAAGAAAAGAATTGATAGAAAATAAATTATTTTGCTTCTACAGACACGTCACAATGACATATTGTCTGTTGTGTTTAGTAGACACCTGCGGTAGCGATAATGCATTAATGCTCGACGGCCGAGCGATCAGATGCAACTTATACCGGTTTATACTTATGCAATCAGGCGAACGATAAGCGCTGTGAAGCGCAATATTTTCTTTTTTTGTTTTTTATGAATTTCATAAAACGGATTTTATTGGTTTAGAAACGTGATCTGCGACGTTCCAGATAGATAAATTTAATACGCCATATAATGCTTTTTATTGTGCTGCGTAAAGTGTCGGAAAGTAATGTACTCGAAAATTTCGCGAGGATTATTTTTTTTGAATATATACATCCGTGTGGAACCGTTGCGCGGGGTCTTTGACCAAACTGCGAAAGAAAACGGTATATCCTCGAGATATTGAGGCTGTTGATACAGATGGCCGCGAGTATTGGCAATGGTCAAAAGAGTCACAACGTTAATTCGTTTATTCAGCTGCTGATAGTTACGTGCCACGTACAAGATTAAACGTTGAAAACGCATTTGTCACATCTCACTTTGCGTATCTCTCAGTATTTCTAAATTTATTGCCGTGTGCAGAACTATAATTACAAGTAGTTTACTTATTAATATTTTTTGTTGTTATATTTTTTACGCATGCAAAAGGTAAGTAGAACAATAGAACAAGGACGCGTCGCGTAGTTTTTTGCGTAAATTGTACAATTTTGAAAAATTCGTGAAGCTACTCGACAATCGGCTCTTCCCGAGAATCATAAAATCAATCTCGTCGCGAATTGTAACAGTTGGTCGAAGAGGCAAAAAGAAAAAAAAAATAATCCACGAAGTTCAAGAGTGAAGTCATATTAACGCATTTTGCGCAAGAGACAGAAAGGTGTAAAATAAAAATTGCGAGTTCCCGGCGCGAATTATTGGCCTGGACTTCTTATCAGGTGACTTCTGAATACGTGGCCGCGTCCTATCGTGTGTGCATGTTATGCGCGCCAGTAATTATCGGCGATAATAGTGCGGTCACAGAAAATGAATATGAATATGGCATACATGGACACACAGGTAGACAGCACCTCGCGCCACTTGCCTTGACACATCTTTACGCGCGTGTCTCTTTGCGCATAATTCCGCAAGAAGCTTCCTTAGACGATGCCGAATATAAAAAAAAAGCGTGCATCAAAATTCAATCATACGGTAAGTTTAGACCGTCGTGTGCGTTTTTAAGAAAAAAATAACACATTTGCGATTGTAATCAGTTCCCGAGACCTTTGAGCTAGGTAGATTAGCGTGTAAATTAGCTTCGTTAGATTTCTGTTTGTGTAGTTGATACTCCGCAAGAAAGCAAGTAGTCAACTGCGAGTGTACGTTCATTTACAGTAGAGAGAGATTACACGTTGACATTATTTTTTGATACACAATATTGCTACATCGATGATGCGCTTTTCTTGTTATATGCATATTCACATAGTGACAGTTACAATCGATTTGTTATACAATTACATTTTATCAGCCGTTGCTTTATGAAAAATATAACGACTGTTCTTGAAAATAATTCGAGCCCGTTTGGAAGTGCGTAAATAAAAGTGTGCGAGATAAGAATATCTCGTGAAATCAAAAATTTGTCTTTGCGATATTTGCACACAAGTTTGTTCTCGTTTCGTTTGACGCGCGTGGACGTGAGGCTGTTGCGGCAAAAGAGACACGCAAATATAATAATCAACCCGATTCATCGATCCCAACGATCAACAAACTTTTTATTTTCGAAGTTTGTTCGTTCGGCTCGAGTTATCAGGTTGATCAATCAACGATCGTCGGTCAAATATATGTATATATATATATATATATATAATCGATAACGTGAAAATACTGTGATCTCATCAAGATTCCGCGCTTCGGATCTTTCTCTGAAGATAACTCTGATAGGCCAACGAGATTTGTTGCAATTCCGCGTCGGTAGGTGTGTAAGATGCGTAAGTTCTCAGACGTGCTCTAGACATCTCCAAATCCTGTTGTTGCGAAAATCAACATGTAAGTAGTTTTTAAACCACTGAGTCAATGAAGTACTTTTTGAATTCTCACACGTTATTTAGATAAATTATTTTCGTTTTTCTCTTATTGTCGCTCTCTACGAATATTTTTTACATTTTTCTTTGTCTTTCTACTTAAAGAAGTATGTAGCAAACCTTTAGAAGAGCTTGATTGCGAATGCGAGATTTTTCCAAATTTATAGGAAGACGTGATGATGAATCGGAAACGTTAACATGATTCCTATTGCGAATTTCATTACGTAATTTATTACTGTAAAATAGAGAATAATAATGTTGCTTGGGAATAATTGTTTTTGTATTAACAATATTTATATTAGCGTGTAATGTTAAATTTCTCAACAAATACCGTTCTGTTACTTCTTGTTCGAATTGCTGTTCTTTTTGCAGGTACTCGTCGAAAACAGTTCCAATGTTGCCACTCTTTGCCATTTTGCAATAAGTCTACCATACAATTGACAGTGCAATATACACTAACGACCAAATTTGTTTTACGATTTTTTGTGTTGATTGAAATTACTTTTTAATACAAAAGAAATATAAATTTTACGAAAAAGGAAAAAGTTCACACGTTTACCGGTGTAGAGTAAATTGGTTTCTACGGTAACCCAAAGTGACGGTAACGCACAAGGTAAGGTCGGATCTGCAATGATCGTGACACCATTGTAGACTCGGCCTAATGAGGATCGAGAGGTTAAAAATTTAAACACCGCGTTTTGTACAGTATTAGAATATTTTCTTCTAAATTCTCTTTATACACATGAGAAATAGGGAACAGTTTAAAAATAAATTATATATTTTCTTAATAAATCTATACTCACAATTTTCTAATGAATATGATACATTCACGACTCCTACAAATATTCGTGCAAAAAATTTATGCTTAAATCTTGTATAATACAGTTTTTGATGGGAGAAGATACATAACGTTCTTTTCTTTACAAAAATCAATTCCAATTATTTTGCTTATTCTTCTAACGACTGCGATTTTGGCTACAAAAAAGTCACATAGTTTATTATGTGTGTGTGTGTGTAAGCTCCATTAAAATATTCGATTCACTCGTACCTTCACTTACCAGTATGTATATGTGACTCGGCAACGAACGCTCGACCACCTCTGACAATCGTCCCTTGCCCAGCTTGTGTTCTTCATCTGTGTGTTTTAGACAATGTATTACAAAAAAAAAACAATCAGCACAAAATATATTAAACATTCTTAAATTACGCAGTAGACGTTATTTACCTGCAGGTGCAGTTAACGATAGAGTTGGAAGCGCAACAAAACCGGCCACCAACGGTCGTAAAACCCAGTCGATCTTTCGAACGTTTCTGGGCAATACGTAAATATCAATCTGCAAACACATAAGGAATAGAAAAATTATATATTATATATATTTTATACAATATGAATATAAATTGTCACATACTTGCTTTTGTCCGGCAAACATAAAAGCGTCGCTGCCTTCCATAGCCAGGCGTAGAGTGATGAGATAATCGGAATGATTCTTTATAAAGTACGATATACAAAATGGTGTGCGAACCCATCCGTGCGCTGGCATTTTGGCTTCCAATCCGATCACCGTGTTCTCGACCAGCAAAGGAGCTAAAGTCACACTGCTACTGGTCTCTAATGCGGATTCATCGTTTGCTCTGTGAAAGGAGAGGAAAATTACAGGCGCGATTTATATGAATCAAATTTTTTTACCAGCAATTTTCGTACCTTTTCCATCTAATAGTATACACTCCGGTACTCATAGGCTGCTCGCCGCCTGTTTTTGGAATCAAACAATAAGCGTCAGTCCCTGTCTCGCCGTCGCATAATGTAATACCCGTTAAAATGGACTGATTGTCGGAACTGTTCTCTCTTTCAATGGAATCTGCCTGATGTTTCGAACAAAAGTTCATTGTAACATGTAAAACTTTCCTAGATAATAATTTATTTTCAGTTAATTGTGAAAAATAAAACTCACCAATTCTATAGTTGTGCTTAGAATGTTTATGGGCCACGGAGAAACACATGTGATATGAGGCATAATGATGAAGGGTTCGTTAACAAATCCTTTTGTCAGCGGCTCGAACAACGTGGTGTAAAATTGCGTCGCGACTTCGAACGGTTTTTTAACTGCTAACGTATACGTCAATTCTTTGCTTCCTCTGATTTGTTCGGTTCTGGAATAATCCGCCTGCAACACAATTGCGATAAATAATTTGCGCAGAGATAACATGTTTGATATATGCGTACCTTTATTACGATATTTCTGTCGCCTATTTTATGTGCTCTAATGTAAACAGTGTGTTTGGCCGAGGAGCCCTTTGACATGTCACCAACAAGAATCGATACTTTCGATTCCTTATTCAACATGTTTATGCTTAATTCAGCTGAAATATATTTTTTATAAGACAATTTCATAATTGTTCATGATTGTTTCATAGAACGAATAATATTAAGCTACAAAAGTGTAAAATAAAAAATTATAAAAAAAACTTTATAAAAAAACAAAAATCAATTATTCACAAAAAACATACTCGATTGATCGTTACTACCGTCAGACACGAGTATCACATGTAAACAAATTGCATTAACATTCTCGGTGGCTGATAAAGATATTGTGATGGGCAGCCACTCTCCTAAGAGCGCGGGATTATTAGATTCTGTGTTTATATTTAAACTTGATTCTTCCTGCTTGATTTCCGCGTGAATTAATGGTCTTATTGCCTCAAACTCGCCTCCACTGATAATAACACAAATAAAAACTTCAAGCCTCTCACTCTTTTTTTTTTTTTTTTCACAACAGTTAATACACGTTTTAAAAACTGTTCTTCATAAACATACCGAAGATGCTGTATTTCAGGATATAAACGATCTAACAAACTCGTTTCTCTACCCATCGCTGAGAATCTCAATATGATGCAGCAACGCGCCTTATCACCTATTTGCAACGAGACCGTGCTGACGCGAATTTCTACACCGTCGTTCTGATGAGGCGCCCTAAATTTAAAGTAAAACTTCTTTGTTTCTTTTGCTTGAAAGATCAGATCGGATTGTTGAGCATTACTAACTGGAATCTCGGCATTGTATCCCGGACCACTGATCGTTATTAACACGTTAGAAAATTCAATGATGCCGCAGTAACAGTTTCTACAATAAAAGAAGATACAGTTTGTGAGCTTTGAAGAAATGTCTTTCTTTGTAAATATAAAGAAGATTTTCATGTGACTACCTTACAATAACTTCCACCGTCACCGGTGTGTTTACCGCATACGTTCGCTGCAAAAACCGCGCTTTAAGCTCGACGAATGTCATGTTATTGTCATCGATTGTAAAACTACTTGGCTCGGGTCGGCTCAGTTCCAACATCCACTTCTCCATCGCAAGATGTTTAACGTCGTCTGGCAAATCCGGCTCTGGATTCGGTGGCTTTCTCTGTTTTAAATGCAATGTTCAATATTTTATTTGCACACACAGAGTGATCACGACACATAAAATAAAAATGTTTTTTTTTTTTTCAACCTGTAGTATATTTGTAACATTATTGTAAATAAACGCTTGTCGCTCCTCAGAAAACGTAGTTGAAGGTCCTAGTGCTTCGAGAGCTAAAGTGAGATAATCTTGAATGCTGGTGGACAGATACGCGGCTCTCAACGCGTTCTTCAAGATGTCCGTGAGCAAGACCGGCCATCGTTCCCCATGATATTCCCACAACATGTGCATCAATAATCTAATCATTCGAAGTTCACAGTTTTCATGTTGTTAGTTTCATTTTATTGCACAACGTACATGTTTTAACGCAAGAAAATTGATTTTTGAACTTACGTGAGGACCTTGCCGTAATCCCGAGCATTGAAGTACTCCTCTGCCATTTGCACAACTGTAAAAAAGAATATTTTATGTATTTTATAAATACGTCACAACTACTCAGACTTTTTTTTGGAAGCATATTGTATACCTAACAATCGTCGCATTCTAGGGCAACGGTACACTTTGAATTGCGATATCGCGTTTCCCAATAATCCAATAATGATCATCTAAAAAAAAGTAACGTTTATAGCAATTTATTTGTTATCGTAATTTACTTTTATCCAAAACTGCAGATGTATATTCGTCTTACGGAATGATTAACTGTTTTCTCTCTGTATTGCAAAGCCTGTATGCCAATAGCTTCTCTAGCTGTATCTGCAGGTTCCGCACTTAATTTTCCGGGCCTCCACGGCCGTTGTCCATAAAATTCAAGTTTCTCTTCTCCCACTAACGGATCTGGATCTGGATAACTATTTATATTCTACAAATAAAATATGTTGGGTAAGCGCAACTCAAAGTATAACACAGATTTCTTAGAAAACTAGTCATACTTGACAGAGTTCTTTGCACGCGGACTGTCGTAAACCTGCGTGATTGGCAGCTAATTGAAAATAGTATCCAGGATGTTGAGTTTGAACAGCGGGCAATCCCTGACGAATAGCTTCGTCAAATAATTCTGCAAATGTGGAATACTGGCTACTCATCCAAGCGTGGTGTTCAAACATAAGTTCCTTCGGACCAGTTTTTAACTTGAATCTTATAAAAGGTATAAAAAATGACAGAGTTAATTATTATTAAATTGCTAGTTTTCAATTGTGTGTTGTTCAATCTAATAAAAGATGTTATTATTGTTAAAATACGGTAAGCCATTACAAGACAAATTTTTTTTTTTTTATACACAAAAATATTTGTACCTTTCTGTATGGAGCCTAAATTGAGAAATAGCATCTTTTGGAAGATTCAAACAAAACATTATCCTGCACAACTTATAATTTATAAACCCAGCAACAGTTTTTATTTCTACCGCGTTTGTATCTGTCATTCTTGTTTCTAGTAAATTATGATAAGCCTGCATATAATGCCTGTGTAAAATATTCATGTATTAATAAATGTATTAATAAATGTAAATAAATTTTATTATAAAAAAAAACAATATTTCTAATCTTACTTTTGAGCAAGATGCAAATCTTGCTTAAGTTCGTTTAAGAATGCCATTTTAAACTGATGACGAACAAACAAATATTGATGAACATTTTTAGTGAGCTGATCGCGATGACTCTTCACGTTCTTATATTCATGATAATAAAAGTTTTGCGCCAAATCGTAGAATGCCGTCTCTAGTCTGCAACAGATATTGAATACTATTTTATCTGCTCTAAAATAGAACAAACAAACAAAAATATAAATCTAAGAACCTGGATATATATCCTAACAGATGATCAGCGTGTGGAAGAACATATAATAATTTTGCTGTCAAATCGCAAGCTCCGCATAGTGCTGTTGCACGCTCGGTTGCAACTACATCTTCAGAACCAGGAAGCGGTTGAACAGCACGCTGTATCAATACCACAGCTAGTTTTGTACTTCTTCCATCAAGTGCAGCTCTACAAAAAACATACATGTTCATTTGATCAATTATAAAATTTCATGTTGCATTGATGATACAATAAGATCAAAACACATGCTATTATAGTTTTCTTATTACCTCAGGGACTGCACTCTGGAAGCACATTCCATTTTCTTCTCATTCCACAAAGGATCATTCCAGTCCAAATCGTAGAATACAACAACTACAGAAGGAATATCATTAAGATATTTGTTCATCCAGTTTCTTTTTAATATTCCTTTGGGAATATACCATTCATACGAGCTACGCTAAAGTGTAAAAGAATAATACAAGCAATATGAAACATCGAAACAAACGATTTCTGCAAATATGTGTTCTAATGCTGCTATTATTAAACATAAAAATTATACCTTGGGTTTAACAGTGGGAAATTCATGGGACAAGCTGAGCAATTTAAATTGAACAGCTGCACAGTCTAGTCTACGATTGTTGCTAAATGCATCCCAGATAGAACGATGTACTGGATTCGCGACATCCAGTCCTGTCAGCCCTATCAGAGCTAATGGCTTAGCAGTTAATTCTGCTGGCAACTCAAACATTATTTAGCACTTCACTAAAAAGACCAACGAATAATTAAGCACACAATAGCGAATGTGAATTTTTTTTTTTCACGTAATGTAATAGGCGAAATATATATATGCGCTTCACATGATTTGACAGTTCGGGTTACAAATAGCACGCGATGTCACAGTAGGAAATGGACAACAACAATGCGCGAGGTTAGAAAGGTCAGAAAATATCGATTATCGAAGCTCCGTCGCGCGACTCGAGTGCGATATCGAGAATTAATTATTTTTTAAACTTTTGAATCAAATTACAAATGACAATGCGCACAATGTTTTGCTGTGTATATTTTATATTTATATTTACATTAGTTCAATATATATTACATTTAGTTTATTTTCTAATTCAATTAATTAATTTATTATATTAATTTTTTGATTATTATATTACGTGTGTGTAATTCTCCCATTACACATTATCAACACATTTAATAATTTATTAACAAGCGGAAAAATCTGTTTTTCTCTTTGATTCTTTGACATACAATATATATAATTATGCGATAACTCGGCGTTCCAGCATAAAAGCCGTTGCGTCCGATATGTTGGCTTCTTCCTTCTTGGCTTCCTTCGTCGGAGAATCGGGGGAATTCAATTTCGTATGTTCCGGTGTCAATCGAACGGTGGTACCGTGTCGACTGTAGTCTTCGATTTCTCCGATCGGTTGATCAACATCCTGTTCTGTATTTTCATTATATTTTCCCTATTTATATACGTGAAAGAAAATTAAAAAATTTTACTTATTTACGAATACGAAACTCTCTCGAGATGCGCATCTTGTATTAACACGGCGAAATTTTCTGATGCTTACTTGCAGAATCCGCAATAACTCTCTCCGAAATTCTGGACTGCAGACGAGATATATGTGAATATAAATCGCGTAATTGCTGAGTTCCACAATTGTCGAGCATATCCGGAAAATTTGATAGTTAGGATTCAAATGATAACTCCTGTACAGTATCGACGTGAGACCAGCCGGGATCGTCGTCACGAAAAGGCACAATATCATTGTCGTCGTCAATATCGCCAAATGTTGCTCCTCTCTACAAAAGTAATTTTATTTTACATTCATTTATTTATTTGTATTTTATATATTTTTCTTTTGTGAAACTAAAAATTATCACTTACTTATATCCCCGATTGCGAGACAGTAACGACGTGTCGTGTGCGTTTTTGTTTCGCAACTTGTACGCGGTTGCGTTGAATTGTCGAGTACGCGCGTTCAATTGAAGAAACCTCTTGATGATCGAACTGTTCAGTATAATAAACAATATCGACGGACAAATCTGCACGACGAATTCCATCATCCAGATATACAATTTCCACGTAGGTTTCTTCGTAACGAGTACGTTTTCACGCAACGTGAACAAAGTGCCGAGTTCGTCCTGCGTCGCGTGAACGATCCTCATAACCGACAGCGGACCGCTTATCTAAAAGCAAGATAAAAAGATAGACTATTCCGTATGTTTATTTTTTGTACGAGATATTTACCACAAAACCGGCGATGAAGGAAAACAATATCAGATTGTGGACGTTTTTTCGCGCGTTTCCCGTGCGGAAGCGGGACGGGAAGAATACGAAAATGTATCGATCCACGATTAAGCACAGCATGATGAAAACACTGGCGACCGAGAAAGCGTTCATGATCACGAGTTCGAGATGAGCGTGATAGAAAGCTGACGGATAATTGTTGCTCATACCGTAGCCCAGTCTCAGCGCTGAAATTTAAACAATTCTATTGTAAAAAAAAATACACACGTTTGTGTGTTATTCACTTTTTTGAAAAAAAAAAAAAACATTACGTAGCATTTTCGTTTGAATACAAACTGATCATTATCCAAGACAGTGTGACGCCGATGTGCGCCAGCGCGAGTCCGCTGAGATACAAATATGCGATTCCGCGAAACGTCGTGCTGGACAGCACAATCAAGATCGTGACATTACCCAAAAAGCCGGCGGCTAATATAATCGGAACTACAATGCTGTAAGAAGTGTGCACCAAAGATATCGCGTGAGTTCGAAGCACGTCATCTTCGACGGATCCCGTGGTGGAATTGTCATCTTTGCAACACAACAGTGTGCTGAAATTATTGTTTGAATACATACACGTGTGTTCAAGTAGCGCACATTAATTCGAGTAACATTTTGTTTGGAACAAGATGCGCAAGATGTAACATATATTTACAATTACATTATATATTTTACAAGATTTATTATACGATATTGTATAATACAACATATACGAACCCATAAATCACTCCTGTCAGCATCGCTGTAATGACTGTTAGCCGTGAAAATTAAAATACCTTTAAACAATTCTATGATATGCAAGTTGATGAAATTACTTTTTCGCGGATTTGTCACATCGTCGTCGTTTGACTTCGCTTTGATCACAAATCTGCTTTCATCGAAGATATAATAGATTCTAACAAGTTTGACCGCGCGATGTGTATTTACCTCATAAACGTTCTCGCTTCAGAAGAACAGACACTGCGCAAACTCCACGGGAAAGGTGATGATGAGGGGTGCATGGGGTGATTATTTAATCACGAGACAAGACAAGATACTTGAAACCTTTGGTAAATCAGGTCAACCTGCTTGAATAAATAATAGAGAGATCTATTATTATGTTGTTGATGAACATTTCAGCACATAATAACACAGCAGGTGAAAATATTGTGGTATAAAATATTTATAAAAACAAGGAAAACTTAAAATAAAATCATGATTGTCGCGCGTGCATCAATATTGATATTTTTTTAATTTGATAAAACATGTGTTTTCAATTTGTTGATATTTTCCAATGAGAAAAAAATAAAACTAAAGAATAATTAATAATCCCCTGTGTATTGACATCTCTGTTATTCTTTTTATTTTCCCACACACTTAACGCTATCACATATAAATATCTGACGACATGTCACCTTATAATAAACTTTTGGTGAAAATGTAAATTGAAAACATAAACTGTGTGTTTTTCTTTATTTTTGTGCGAAGAATTATCTACAATGCAAGAGATTTTTGATATTTGAATTTATTTGGAAATTACTTTCTTTGTTTTCTAATTTACATAATAATTATTTATCGTAATTTACGTCACAATTTAAATTAATAAATTTGTAATTTCTGCTTTGTTACTTGAGAGGATATTACAAGTGTTCCCGATGACGTTAAAGGTCACCGAAGAAAATGATTTTATCAAGTTAAAATCGATAGAACGGAAGCGAACGGTTTTTCAGTAACTACAAAAACTACAGAACATGCGCAACTTCCAACAGTCCCGATAAAAAACTGCACATTCTTAAAGAAAAAAAAACAATAACCTTATTTTAATAAAGATCAAGGCATTCAAGACTTGATTGAGAACAAAATACTGATTCCTGTGACGAGTCAAAAACGACCTTTTGAACATTTTCTTCGAAATTGATGAGACAGACGATCGGGAAAATGTCCATTACTGAAAAACAATCGACAGTGTCATCAAAGAAGAACGTCCCTACAACGCTTGCGGTCAATTCTTTCAAGCATAAAACACCATCAAAGACACTTCTCTCGCCCCATCGCATTTCCACTCAGCCGATCAATAAAAACACATTGACGACAAACAAGTTCGAGAAGGACAAAGAATGACGACGACTCGATATCCGCCAACGTGAAAGAACAAATCAGTCGGTTTTGAAATACAAAGAAGCAAGCCGCTGGTCCGATGATATCTCGGTCGGTCGTATAAAAAATGAACTGTGAATAAAGAAACGGATATTCATACACGGAACTCGCGAAGAAAGTTGATTCTCAGCGTTGAGAAACGCTCATCTTCAAGTAGCAACACGTAACGAACAAATGTCTATCACGTCGCAAAAAAACATCTCGAGCAAAAACGCTGAAGCGGAGAATAAAAATAATGTCGCTCACAAAGAAAACGCAATCTCCGTTGCAAAGCGATCAATCTTGAGCTGAGACTTAAAGAGGAGGGAAAAGAATCTAAGGATGAAACAACGAATGCCGCGCGCATAAAACTATAATAAATCTAAATAAACTTGCTTGTAAAACCTCATAGAAAATCACTTAAAGTTTGTGCCCAGAACGAAACGTTTCTTTGCGTTTCTATATCCCGAATACAATGTTAAAAAATCATGAAAGAAGCAAGACAATTAGTCGTTCTATCAAAAAAGTTCGTAAAATAAAAAAGAATGGAATTGTCACTCGCAAGAATAAATTACCGAAGATATTCGATCACCTCTCGAACTTGCTTGCTGTCTAACAAAAAGATGAGGAAGAGAGAATTCAGCTTTAAAAACTAAAAGAAAAATCATCTAAAATGATTGAAAACATATTTGAGTAATCGTTGAAAGCAGTCAAGTAAAGTGTCATCGAAAATTATTTGAAACACGATTATCTGAAAACAACGATAAAGAAAACTATTTCAAAAAGTAAAACTATAGAAGTAAAAACTGTTTTAAAGTTACGCTAATTTATTTCCTGGTCAGTGTGTTATCGACTGTCAAATCCATTTCGTCGTTTTAATTCGAGTAAATTTCCATAGAGGCGCCATATTTCTTCTCTATATTTTCCGCACACATCCTTCAGATGGTGCTGGACGGTACTGAACGAAGGCTGAAGGAAAAACAGAGAAATGTCACGTTCTTATATTTGTATTTTTGAAAAAAAACATGTGCGCGTAATGTCTCAGAAATTATATAGTCTGTTATCTCGACGAGAAATGACTAATGACAATTGTAAATTTATTACATATACCGACAATTTAAAATACACACATTGACAATTTTTGTAAGTTTGTTTACTTGCAAGCTCGAGTGTCGAACACAAGTGTTTCTCTCATTAATTTAATTAAATGTATGAATTTAGATCAATTAAACGATACACGTTTCTGTGGCTATTATGTTCTAAGTTTTCACAGTTTTTTCCATAAATCATTAAAACAAAAATTGCATTAATAAGAGAAACCACTTTATAAAGTTAGCATGTTCACTTGTGTCAAAAAGATAATTAAATAAACATTTTTTATTGCAGGACCGATGGTTCGCGAAAGAAACTCGGCGCAACGTATTATGCGGAAGTCTCGTTGAGAAAATGTGCTGTTACCTGCTGGAATCCTATTTGGTCCGTTTTTATGTTCAAAAGTGTCGACGTTTTGTGTCAAACATCAGACTAGGATATGTGGTCTGTGGTTTCGGTCTGATAGCGTTGTTGGAATTTTTCGGAGCGTTTGTGCACCCGTTCGAGGTCTCGTACGATGAGAACTTTGCGTATCCCTACGAAGGCAACATACACGAGTTTGTGAGCGCTCTGCGACACAACGAAAAGCCCGAGGTCGAGCCTATAAACGAATACAAGCACGTCTTTCTCTTGGATCAATCGCAGAAGTGTAAAGAAGAAGACGCGGACGACGAGATCCGTCTTGTGTTCGTAGTAAAGTCCGCGTTGGAAAATTTTGACAGAAGAATCGCGATACGTAACTCATGGGGAATCGAGAAAAGATTCTTCGACGTGCCAGCGAGGACCGTGTTCATAGTAGGCACGCATCCAAACGACGGAGAGCTCGACGCGAGGCTAAAACTTGAAGCGGCTGTCTACAAAGATGTCGTACAAGCGGAATTTACAGACTCGTATTACAACAACACCATAAAAACGATGATGGGTTTTAAATGGCTGGTGAAATATTGCCCCAACTCCAAATTCTACATGTTTGTCGACGATGACATGTACGTGTCGATGAAAAATGTAGCAACGTTTATCAAAAACCCGGGCAATTATCCGCTCTATCTCATAGAAACCGGAAAAGTATACAGTGCACACAAGAGAGAAATCAAACCATCCGATTTGATGTATTACGAAGAAACCAACAGTGTTAGAAATGCAACATACACCTCAGAGATCAATGATACAAAAAGTTTTATCGCTCGTAAATCTTCAAATGAAAATACTGAGAAAAATGAAATATATGAGAAACGTGAAGATCTCGGGCTGAACACATCCGTATTGAACAGAACGAGGCGAGAAATTCTCAATTTTGATCCGCTCGACGATACAAGAATGTTCGCAGGATTCGTATTTATGCGGTCATCGCCGCAGCGACACAAATTCTCCAAATGGTACGTTCCGTTGAAGGAATATCCGTACAACTTGTGGCCGCCGTACGTCACGGCTGGTGCGTACATCCTGTCCAAGGAAGCCCTTTTGGATTTGTATTACGCCAGTCTCTACACCAAGCACTTCAGATTCGACGATATTTATCTAGGTCTAGTAGCCAAGAAAGCCAATATAGTACCATTTCATTGCGAAGAGTTCCACTTCTATAAAAAAGCTTACACGAAGTATAGTTACAAGTACGTCATAGCGTCTCACGGATACGGAGATTCTAACGAGCTTCTAGAAGTGTGGAATGAGCAAAAAAATCTTGGAAACGCTTAAAAACAACTATTAGGTAATAGAAGATGTAATGTATCCTGGCTTTAGACTCGACTCTTGCCTAATCGAGATTAAGAAACAGAGAAGACTATGTGTGTCACAATAGCATATTTTGTAAAAACAAAAAGAAACTATCGTTTGCAAAATTGTATATATTAATGCTCATATATCACATCTGTTTATATATAAACATGCAATATGTTGATTTCTAAACAATTTATTGTAAAGATATCCTGTTGCTTGATCTAAAAATTTTATTTTCCCATAGACTGATTAGTGTTAGGTTTGTGAAACCGTCGGACATCCGACAATTTTATGAACTTATACAACTTTACACATATATTTTCTACAACATAATATTTCATAAAACCTAAGAGAATTTATAATCAGTATATTTCATAAAAAACCTAAGAGAGAATCTTATGACCTAAAAGTTTGTAAGTATCCTTATGATTTTGTACTTGTTGATTAATTAATAAATTACACCTCTGTGATAATATAGGCACTTACTGATAATTTAATAAATACATTGTACAGACACTCTTGACACACTTCTCAATAGCGCTGTTGCTTTTCAATATTAGCTTTGATCAATGTCTGATCCAGGCTCACAGCTTCCTTTTTGATCATGTTAAGCAACAACTGCGAACTTTCCAAAATCTATAAAACAAAGATAATAACTATACCGTAATGTAATGTAAAAAATTTATGTAAAAAATGATTATCAGAAAATACACAAGCTGTAATTTTACTTTTATGTACGCCGTCTCTGTATCAGAAATAGTTCTGTCATATTCGTTCCTAACGGAGATTCTTTTCGCCAGACTATCGTTCAGTTGTGTTAGTTTACACGACATCTTCTCGATTTCACGTTGCAAATTATTCTTCTCTTCCTCCTGGGCTTCTATCTGGGCTTGGAGTTCCGAACGTTTTAATTTCATTTCTTCCAAACCTACAAACACTTTCGTTATATGAATAAACTTAACTGCTCGATATTGATCATTTAGATATAAAACTGTAATAGATTCAGTTTTTTTTTTTCGGAAAAATCTAATCGCGGAGATTTCTTTGTTATTGACATTTCTAGGTTAAGCAACGTAAAATTACATTTAACGAGCTCCTGGTTGTACGTCTGAAGAGCAGCTCCGTGCTGAGACATTGTGAGTTCTTCATTCATATAAAACTTCATAAGAAATACGCGTATCAAAGGGTAGGATAAATATCAAAGATAAATACAAGATAAAAATATCACTTTCATCAGAGAACATAGAAGGTAGTGGCGAACTGTCAAAAGCACTCGATGTCAAGAGGGATGTTTGGCGAATCGGTTCATCTCGATTAGCTTTCTCGTAACGCTCGGCAATACTTCTGTTTTTCTCGACAGCGTCCGTTCAGCTGTGATCAGTCAATATTTACCACCACTGAGAAGTTGTCAAAGTTCCCGAGTTTAGTCAACAGACACGTTTTGGCGCGCAGCTCTTCGTAAATGACATCTCGCGCACGCGCGCTGGAAATTATAAAAATTCGAACGTTTCTCGCATGATTTTCCCGCATTATTTCTGTCGTTCACAAAAATCCGTAGTAGCGCAATAGAAGTTGCGGCGCAGACAATAAAGTGACAAATTCGGTCGAACTCGTCCACTCGTTCGTACATTGTTTATCTTGTGTGATCGAAATTGTGCTCTCTCTTTGTAAATTTCCCGATTGAAATTTTTGAAAGAACAAATCTTCAAAAAAGTGACTACTTATTTATATTTAATTTTCGAATCGACGCGGAGAAACCGCATAGGCGGCACGTCGCGGGCGGGAACAATTCGCAAGGATAAGCCGCGAGCGCGCTCGCTCACACCTGAACTCGCCTTTTAAAGCTAGGCGTCGGTGGAAAACCGCACGCTACGCGATGAATGTGGATAAATGCGCCTTTCGCTCGCGAGCGCTGAAGCACCAACCACTCCTGGCTGTTCCAGTCGCGCGAGTTAGCGCGAACAAGGTGCGGAGAGCGACTCGACGAACGGCTCTCAGTCGATTCTTGGATCGTATCTTGGATCTTTTGCGGATCGACGCGATTTTACGCGATCGTGCATGTGCGTACGCGAGTGAGTCACGAGTGCTGGAAGATTCTGAGAGAAGGAGAACGGGAGAGGAACCCGTATGGACCGAGAAGCGGTGAACACTTGTCCGACCGATCGCGCGATCGGTACGTCGTGACGAAGATCCGAGGTTCACGCACCACGTTCGGTCCCAGCGCACGTTTCCAGAACGAGAGAGAGCAAAAAAGCCTGTTCGCGAAGAAGTTCGCTTTCTGTGGGGAGAAAATCTCGCGACACCGATTGACAAGGTACACATACACAAGGACCGGTCTCTCGCGAGCGAGTTTGACGCGAGCATCTCGAGCGGAACGATTTCGGAGAGGCGGCGACGCTTTCGACGCCAAAAGACGCGCGCGCGATTATCTTCCCGTTGACGCTTTTTGCGGCGATTTATATTGGGAAATATGTTGCGCGCACAAGCTCGCGAACTATCTATGGCGCCTGCGCGCCGCTCACATGTGACTTACCAAGTTTATTTAAAAAATAAATAAATAAAAATAAAAGTTACCGACGTGAAAAAAACGTAAAGTGTAAATAATTCAATAACCGGTCGGATTTACGTGAACGAACGTATTTCGGACAACGGCTCTATCAGTATCTCACTCGTTCGACTTTTCTCTTATTCGCAATCTCTTCTCTCATTTTTCTCTTTCAAAATAAAAATTGAGAACAAAGTAGCCGTCGAAAAATGTCAATTTGTTGTGAGACACGTTAATGTTAATGAGATGTTGCCTTGAAAGAGAAAAGTAGGAGGAGGCGAAGGGTGTGCGCGCATTGCCGATCGGAGATGCACATGTCCTTGCCAGGTGACATCATCGTCACTAAATAAGGATGCGCCCGGCACAATAAACGCGCACTGCCTACGATCGTCAAGACAATTCCATGATAATGCATCGTTTTGCAATCACACACATACGCGAGGCGATTCCTCAAAGGAATGCCACACCTAATTATGGAAATCTAAAGCATTTAAATCGAAGAGCGCGAGACAATAATCGACACTGTCAGACAAAATCTAAATAATCGATCGTAGCTCGCAACACACCTTTAAAAATTTTGAAAAAACATGTACAGATGCTAAATGTTGCGAAATATTTCTGTTTCAGATATCAACAAAACGTAAACAATGCGTATGAAGAACAATTTCTTCCTCAAGTTTGCAATACACAAGAATGAAAAGAAAATACGCTTCTGTCACATCGCGTGCTTACAGTAAGCACATTTTCTCTTCTTCTGTTTCTTTTGTTCTTCAGCAATCGTGAAATTTCCGATAGTTCGCTGACCACAGAGTTGAATTTATTTATTTCTGTTTTAGACAAGAACTAAGCAGGTGTTACTGATCGATCGCGTAATATTTGCGTTCAACATTGTGAATGCACTGATAGAAAAATGCACACTTCGAGATACGCTGGATACCACATTAACGCGAGCCGCGATTACGTTACAGATGGCGAAGAGAGCCACAGAGCTCCCTCGGATCGCACCGTGTCCGAGTATATCGTCGCTAACGAACACACTACCATGGTAATACATTTCATCCGATTTGTAGCAAAAAAAAATTGTCGTTTCAACTTGCAATATTCTATCATATTTATGTGATTTTTTATAATTTGTATTATAATTTTTTGCAATTGATGTATATTGGCAATGTGATTGTTATATTCTTTTCTTTCAGGTGAAACCAACAAGAAAGAATGACAAATATGATAGAGAAGAAGAAAGGAGATCGAGAAGCGTGCACAACACTCGCGACTCGATGTTGTCCGGATCTCCTAAACACGGCTTACATTCTCTTCGCAAAAGTGCCTCACACGGCAGCATCTGTGACAACGGTTCGGATATATACGTCACCAGTGCTGCGTACAGAGCCACTTCTGACATAAGGTGGTCCATATTTTTATCTCGATTTACTGCAATACGTATTAGATATTCCGTAAAAAATAATCAGTGATACGTGTATGTAATTTTATGTTTAAAACAGTCGGATATCACGTCATAGTTTAGCACCGAGCTCTAGATTGGACCACAGAGCGCCTAGTCATTACAGCTATGGTTCCGGTAGATCGGGCACTTCAACGGTGAAAACTCGCACGTCACGGAAAGGCGGTATAATCGTGGAGACCATGTCGACGCCGAATCCTTTCTGTCCAAACACCAAAGGCGTCTGTTGCCTCATGTTATTTCTCAATCTTGGTTTGCTGCTGGTTACTTTAGGCTTCGTCATCGTCTTACAGTTCTTCCAACCGTTAGTCGTTTGGTAAGAATACTGTGAGAATATTAAATCATATGTATTTTTTCCAGAATTATTAAATTACCCAACGTAAAAAATATAACACAATGCATAATGTGTTATGTAAGAACTTAATATGAATATTTATTCTAGGATCTTGGGAATAGTATTTCTCATATTTGGATTTCTGACACTAATCGGTAGCCTCGTGTATTGTGTACACGTGTTCAGAAACGCCAAATATCCGCAGGATATTAATCCGGAAGATTGATTGAAACTGAAGAACATTGCAGTTGTGCCATATTTACATCCAATTTTCTTATTATAGGATGTCAAAAATTTTTCCAAATCAATTTAAAACCTGGTAATGTAGTTGGTGAGAGAACATCAATTATATATGACATACGACAACGACTCAAAGCTTTTTTATGTTTTTAACAATGACAGTATATATTTTTATGCATAATGTAAAATTTCCTGATGACGAAGCTAAACTTTATATATATTTCCTATTTGCGTTTTAATATCGAACATACGTGATACAACTGAACTTTTACTATGTTATAATGAATTTGGTGTATTTGTGGACGAAAATGACAGAAAAACTCGTGCTATTATGCCAGTATAAAATCATTTATCTTTTGCTTTTGGTATGTATCATTTATGTAATTAAGCACATTAAATATACAAAACAGAGTCACATGAAATATAATACGTAGAAAATTATAAAATATCGGACTATAAATATAAGAGATTATATATATATATAATATAATAATCATCTAGAGAGTATATTACAGACAAAATGTTATAAAGTATTTTTTTTTCTAAACTATAAGAATAGCAAGAAAATTCTTTGTGTAATTAATCACGTGACCGAAGTCAGTAACACCGCCGAGGTCAGTGACCCCGCCAAGGCCGCGCGGCCGAGGTCAGTGACCCCAACAAGGCCGCGCGACCGAGGTCAATGACCCCGCCAAGGCCGCGCGGCCGAGGTCAATGACCTTACGGCAGTATGTATATAATATATATAATATATAATATAAAGTATAACATTATAAATATATAATATAAATTATATGTATAATATATATTATTTAATATATTATATTTTTATTTTATTATTATTATTATTATATATTATATGTATATTATAATATATTATGACAGCTAGTACACGTACGACAGTATGACATGAATCGAGAAACACATAACTGTCGTGTAATGAATAATAATATAATAATATAAAATAGTAAAATAAAATATTTTTTTAGTTTTTATATTTTTTACATTTTTGAAAGAGTATTACAAACAAATTCTTTATTTTACAATAATGACATGAATTTATACAAATGCATTGAGATCACTAACATTTGGAGGTAATGAATGTCATTTTGTGTGCGATAGCCTTATGTAGCGGTACTCAATCGTACGGTGGTCAATCGTACCGTGGTCAAACGGAATACGCCCGCTGTTGCATTATTCTATCTTTATTGCTCCCTAGATGTAAAACAAAGATAGAATGACGCAATAGCGCTGATAGCGTGTTCTCCGAACGCAGCCATTTGGGTGTGTTCAGACAACTCAACAGTTGCACAACGGTTGAGAGATAATCACTTATGATTGGATCATACTTTCGGTACCTTTGCCGGTTTTGAAGAATAGTCCTATCATAAGTGATGATCTCTCAACCGTTTTCTGAACGTAACCATTGCCGCGTTCTGTCTGCGAGCGCTCTAAGGCTGGATCCTCATGCAGACACCGGCGCTTTGACACCGAACGTTGATTGGTAAAAAGCAGATGGTGAGGGTAAATGGCAACCCTAATTTACCCTCCCTAACCGCTTTTAACCAATCAACGCTCGGTGTCAAAGCGCCAGTGTCTGCATGAGGATCCAACCTAAGCGATCGGTGTAAACTCGGTTCAATGAGAGAATAGGACACTATTCGCGCAGGGAAGAAAAAGCGGTCAAAGTGGGGAATACCGCTCCGCCACTTTTCAGTATCGTAAACATAGGGTTTGTTCGCGTCGCATGCCCCAACATGCTCCTACTCGCTCCAACGCGCTCTAATACGTTCGCGTCACCGGAAACAATATGGCGACTAGGTGTTCGCGTCGCGTTAGAGCGTACCCTAAGGGGCAATTAGGAGCATGCTCTAT